>NW_026577909.1:1373424-1716780 GCF_029407905.1 Bubalus kerabau | reverse complement strand
TTGAGAATCCATCCGCTTACGCTTCCCTCGCCTTGACAGAGGTCTCATTGCTGTGTCCCTTGGCAGTTTGGAAAGAAGCAGACCCTTACCCTTTACCAAGTAGGCCCTGATCCTAGTTTGAAAGGAAAGGCAATAGCTGAGCTGAGGCCAGTAAGGCACCCGTCAACTCTGACATATTCCCGATGCCTGCTCCTTCATGGAAAATAGCGCTAGAATCTAGGAATGTCTTTGCAAGGCTGGCAAAGGGCAGTCAGGAACCTCGACCCTGCCTCTGGAATATCTATCTTCTGAGCAGATCTGGAGGTCTCCTTCTGGAGAAGCTAACCCATTCCTTGCAAATAGAGGCTTCCAAACACAGGCTAGTTGGCTGCCTCTTCTTGCCCGAAGGAGGCTTGCTTTTCCTGCCTCCTATGATCCCTGGTTCCCAGCATGGGGGAAAAGCAGATCTTGGAGATCTTTGCTCAGGGGTTGTTTCCACGGAGCTGGGGTTATGCCCGGAGACCCACACATACAGAGGAAAGCAAAACTACATGAACAAGTCTTTGCTCTCTAAGAGAGCTCTAGTGAACCTCAGTCTTTGACGAACGTTCTTGGTTCCTACAGGGACAACTTATGGGGTCAGAGAGCCTGATTCCCTCTGTGAAGGTTTAACGCTGTCGTTCAGAAAACAGCTTGAGAATCCATACAATTCTCTCCCTTATCTCTGAGAGAGTTCTCATTGCTGTAGCCCTTGGCAGTTTTTTAGAAATCCGCACCCAAACCCTTCTCCTAGTAGGCCTGGGTCCTAGTTCAGAGGAACATGCAATGGCGGAGCTGAGGCCAGTAAGGCACCAGTCAGGTCTCACACACTCTTGCAGCCTGCTCCTCCAGGGGCAGTAAGGCCTCTTTTTCTCTGCAGGAGGCTCGCTTGCCTTGCCTTCTGTGAACTGCGTTTCCCAGTCTGGACGAAAAGCAGTTCCTGGAGGTGTTTTCTCAGGGGTTTCTTCCTCGGAGCTGGGGCGAACATCGGGAACCCAACTCACAGGGGAAGGCAAAACCATATGGACAGGTCTATGCTCTGTAGCAGAGCTCTAGTGAACCTCATCTCCCAGGAACATTCTGGGCTCCTATAGAAACACCTCTGTGTTTGAAGCTACACACCCAACATAGGGGCAAATGCAGCCTGATTCTCTCCGTGGGGTACAGATGCTTTGTGGCAAAGCACCTGTTTGAGAATCCATCCGCTTCCACTTCCCTCTCTTTGACAGAGGTCTCTTTGCTGTAGCCTTTGGCAGTTTGGAAAGAAGCAGACCCTTACCCTTCACCAAGTAGGCCCTTGTCCTAGTTTGAACGGAAAGGCGATAGCTGAGCTGAGGCCAGTAAGGCGCCAGTCAAGTCTGACATATTCCTGAAGCCTGCTCCTTCATGGAAAATAACGCTAGAATCTAGAAATGTCTTTGCAAGGCTGGTAAAGGACAGTCAGGAACCTCGACCCTGCCTCTGGAATTTCCATCTTCTGAGCAGATCTGGAGGTCTTCTTTTGGAGAAGCTAACCATTCCTTCCAAATAGAGGCTTCCAACCACAGGCTAGTTGGCTGCATCTACTTGCCCGAAGGAGGCTTGCTTGTTCCGCTTCCTGTGAACTCCGCTTCCCGCCTGGGGGAAAAGTGGTTCTTGGAGATCTTTTTTCAGGGGCTATTTCAACGGAGTTGGAGCCGAGCCCGGAGACCAACACGCACAGAGGAAGGCAAAACCACATGGACAAGTCTTTGCTCTGTAGGAGAACTCTAGTTAACCTCAGTATGTGAGGAAAGTCTTGGATTCCACGGGGATACCTCTGTGTGTGGAGCTGCGTACCCAACAAGGGGGCACACAGGGCCTGATTCTCTCTTTGCAGCTTTGAAGCTGTCACTCAAACAACAGCTTAAGAATCCATACAATGCTCTCCCTTACCTCTGAGCGACTTCTCATTGCTGTAACCCTTGGCAGTTTTTACAAATCCGCACCCAAACCCTTCTCCAAGTAGGCCTGGGTCCTGGTTTGGATGGCCATGCAGTGGCGGAGCTGAGGTCAGTAAGGCACCAGTCAGGTGTCACACACTCTGGCAGCGTGCTCCTCCAGGGACAGTAAGGCCTATTTTTCCCTGTGGGAGGCTCGCTTGCCTGGCCTCCTGTGAACTGCGTTTCCCAGCCTGGGCAAACAGCGGTTCCTGGAGATCTTTTCTCAGGGGCTCTATCCCCAGAGCTGGGGTGGACCTCGGGGACCCATCTCACAGGGGAAGGAAAAACCACATGGACAGGTCTATGCTCTGTAGGAGACGTTAGTGTGTCTCATCTCTTAGGAACAGTCTTGGCTCGTACAGGGACACCTCTGTGTGTAAAGCTACACACCGAACATAGGGGCACAGGGAGCCTGATTCTCTCCATGGGGTGCTGATGCTTTGTGGCAAAGCACCTGTTTGAGAATCCATCCGCTTACGCTTCCCTCGCCTTGACAGAGGTCTCATTGCTGTGTCTCTTGGCAGTTTGGAAAGAAGCAGACCCTTACCCTTCACCAAGTAGGCCCTGATCCTAGTTTGAAAGGAAAGGCAATAGCTGAGCTGAGGCCAGTGAGGCACCCGTCAACTCTGACATATTCCCGATGCCTGCTCCTTCATGGAAAATAACGTTAGAATCTGGGAATGTCTTTGCAAGGCTGGCAAAGGGCAGTCAGGAACCTCGACCCTGCCTCTGGAATATCTATCTTCTGAGCAGATCTGGAGGTCTCCTTCTGGAGAAGCTAACCCATTCCTTGCAAATAGAGGCTTCCAAACACAGGCCGGTTGGCTGCCTCTTCTTGCCTGAAGGAGGCTTGCTTTTCCTGCCTCCTATGATCCCTGGTTTCCAGCATGGGGGAAAAGCAGATCTTGGAGATCTTTGCTCAGGGGTTGTTTCCACGGAGCTGGGGTTATGCCTAGAGACCCACACATACAGGGGAAGGCAAAACCACATGAACAAGTCTTTGCTCTCTAAGAGAGCTCTAGTGAACCTCAGTCTTTGACGAACGTTCTTGGCTCCTATGCGGACACCTCTGTGTGTGAAACTGCGTACCCAACATGGCGGCAGAGAGCCTGATTCTCTCTGTGCAGGTTTAATGCTGTCGTTCAGAAAACAGCTTGAGAATCCATACAATTCTCGCCCTTACCTCTGAGAGAGTTCTCATTGCAGTAGCCCTTGGCAGTTTGTAGAAATCTGCAGCTAAACCCTTCTCCAAGTAGGCCTGAGTCCCAGTTCGGAGGAACAAGCAATGGCGGAGCTAAGACCATTATGGCACCAGTCAGTTTTCACACACTCTGGCAGCCTGCTCCTCCAGGGACAGTAAGGCTTCTTTTTCTCTGCAGGAGGCTCACTTGCCTTACTTCCTGTGAACAGCTTTTCCCAGCCTGGGCGAAAAGCGGTTCCTGGAGATCTTTTCTCAGAGGCTGTTTTCTCGGAGCTGGGGCGGACCTCGGGGACCCAACTCACAGGGGAAGGTGAAACCACATGTACAGGTGAGCACTCTGTAGGAGAGCTCTTGTGAGCCTCATCTCTCAGGAACATTCTTGGCTCCTGTAGAGACACCACTGTGTGTGAATCTACACCCCCCACATAGGGGCAAAGGGAGCCTGATTCTCTCCGTGGGGTGATGATGCTTGGTGGCAAAGAACCTTCCTGATAATCCATCCGCTTATGCTTCCCTCGCATTTACGGAGGTCTCATTGCTGTAGCCCTCGGCAGTTTGGAAAGAAGAAGACCCTTACCCTTCATAAAGTAGGCCTTTGTCCTACTTTGAATGGAAAGGCAATAGCTGAGCTAAGGCCAATAAGGCGCCAGTCAAGTCCGACATATTCCCAAAGCCTGCTTCTTCAGGAAGATAACTGTAGAATCTAGGAATGTCTTTGCAAGGTTGGCAAAGGGCAGTCAGGACCCTGCACACTGCCTCTGGAATTACCGACTTCTGAACAGATCTGGAGGTCTCCCTTAGGGGAAGCTAACCCATTCTTCCAAGTAGAGGCTTCAAAACGCAGGCCGCTTGGCTGCCTCTTGCTCTCTGAAGGAGGCCTGCTTTTCCCGCCTCCTATGAACCCCACATCCCAGCCTCTGGGAAAAGCGGATCTTGAAGATCTTTTCTCAGGGGTTGTTTCCACGGAGCTGGGGCCGAGCCTGGAGCCCCAAACGCACAGGGGAAGAAAAACCACATGGACAAGTCTTTGCCCTCTAGGAGAGCTCTAGTGAACCTCACTCTGTCAGGAACATTCTTGTTTCCTATGGAGACACCCCTGTCTGTGAAGCTGTGTACCGAACATGGAGACACAGAGTCTGATTCTCTCTGTGCAGCTTTGAAGCTGTCGTTCAAACAACAGCTTGAAAATCCATACAATGCTCTTCCTTACCCGTGACACAGTTCTCATTGCTATACCCCTTGGCAGTATTTAGAAATCCATACCCAAACCCTTCTAGTAGGCCTGGGTCCTAGATCGGAGGAACATGCAATGGCGGAGCTGAGGCCAGTAAGGCACCAGTCAGGTCTCACACACTCTGGCAGCCTGATCGTCCAGGGACACTAAGATCTGTTGTGCCTTGCAGGAGGCTCGCTTGCGTTACCTCCTGTGAACTGCGTTTGCCAGCCTGGGGGAATAGTGGTCCCTGGAGATCTTTTCTCAGGGGCTCCTTCCCCTGAGCTGGGGCGGACCTCGGGGACCCAACTCACAGGGCAAGGCAAAACCATATGGACAGGTCTATGCTCTGTAGCAGACTTCTAGTGAACCTCATCTCTCAGGAACATTCTTGGCTCCTATAGAGACACTTCTGTGTGTGAAGCTGCGTACCTAACATAGGGGCACAGAGAGCCTGATTCTCTCAGTTCATTTTGACGCAGTCGTTCAGAAAACAGCTTGAGAATCCATAAAATGCTCTCCATTACCGCTGAGAGAATTCTCGCTGCTGTAGCCCTTGGCACTTTGTAGAAATCCGCAGCCAAACGCTTCTCCAAATAGGCCTGGGTCCTAGTTCGGAGGAACAGGCAATGGTGGAACTGAGGCCAGTAAGGCAACAGTCAGGTTTCACACACTCTGGCAGCCTGCTCCTCCAGGGACAGTAAGGCCTCTTTTTCTCTGCAGGAGATTCGCTTGCCTTACTTCCTGTGAACAGCGTTTCCCAGCCTCAGCGAAGCGGTTCCTGGAGATCTTTTCTCAGGGACAGTTTCCCCGGAGGTGTGGTGGACCTCGGGGACCCAACTCACAGGGGAAGGCAAAACCACATGGACAGGTCTATACTCTGTAGGAGAGGTTTAATGAACCTAATCTCTCAGGAACATTCTTGGCTCCTATAGAGACAACTCTGTGTGTGAAGCTACACTCCCAACATTGGGGAACAGGGATCTTGGTTCTCTCCGTGGGGTGCTGATGCTTTGTAGCAAAGCACCTGCTTGAGAATCCGTCCTCTTAGGCTTCCCTCACCTTGACAGAGGTCTCATTGCTGTAGCCCTTGGCAGTTTCAAAGAAGAAGACCCTTACACTTCATAAAGTAGGCCCTTGTCCTAGTTTGAATGGAAAGGCAATAGCTGAGCTGAGGCCAATAAGGAGCCAGTCCCCTCTGGCACATTCCCTAACCCTGCTCCTTCATGGAATATAACTCTAGAATCTTGGAATGTCTTTGCAAGGCTGGCAAAGGGCAGTCAGGAACCAGCACCCTGCCTCTGGAATTACCGACTTCTGAGCAGATCTGGAGGTCTCCTTTAGGAGAAGCTAACCCATTCCTTCCAAATAGAGGCTTCAAAACACAGGCAGGTTGGCAGCCTTTCGTGCCCGAAGGAGGCTTGCTTTTCTCTCCTCCTATGAACCCCAGTTCCCAGCCTCTGGGAAAAGCGGGTCTTGAAGATATTTTCTCAGGGGTTCTTTCCACGGAGCTGGGGCCGAGCCCGGGGCCCAAAGGCACAGGGGAAGGCAAGACCACATGGACAGGTCTATGCTCTGTAGCAGACCTCTAGTGAACCTCATCTCTCAGGAGCATTCTTGGCTCCTATAGAGACACCTCTGTGTGTGAAGCTGCGTACCTAACATAGGGGCACAGAGAGCCTGATTCTCTCTGTTCATTTTGACGCTGTCGTTCAGAAAACAGCTTGAGAATCCATAAAATGCTCTCCCTTACCACCGAGACAATTCTCACTGCTGTAGCCCTTGGCACTTTGTAGAAATCTGCACCCAAACGCTTTTCCAAGTAGGCCTGGGTGCTAGCTCGGATGAACAGGCAATGGCGGAGCTGAGGCCAGTAAGGCAACAGTCAGGTTTCACACACTCTGGCAGCCTGCTCCTCCAGGGACTGTAAGGCCTCTTTTACTCTGCAGGAGATTCGCTTGCCTTACTTCCTGTGAACAGCATTTCCCAGCCTCGGCGAAGCGGTTCCTGGAGATCTTTTCTCAGGGACAGTTTCCCCGGAGGTGTGGCGGACCTCGAGGACCCAACTCACAGGGGAAGGCAAAACCACATTGACAGGACTATGCTCTGTAGGAGAGGTTTAGTGAACCTAATCTCTCAGGAACATTCTTGGCTCCTATAGAGACAACTCTGTGTGTGAAGCTACACTCCCAACATTGGTGCACAGGGAGCTTGATTCTCTTCGTGGCGTGCTGATGCTTTGTGGCAAAGCACCTGCTTGAGAATCCATCCTCTTAGGCTTCCCTCACCTTGACAGAGGTCTCATTGCTGTAGCCCTTGGCAGTTTGCAAAGAAGAAGACCCTTGCCCTAGTTTGAATGGAAAGGCAATAGATGAGCTGAGGTCAATAAGGAGCCAGTCCCGTCTGACACATTCCCGAAGCCTGCTCCTTCATGGAAAATAACTCTAGAATCTAGGAATATCTTTGCAAGGCTAGCAAAGGGCAGTCAGGAACCAGTACCCTGCCTCTGGAATTACCGACTTCTGAGCAGATCTGGAGGTCTCCTTTAGGAGAAGCTAACCCATTCCTTCCAAATAGAGGCTTCAAAACACAGGCAGGTGGACTGCCTTTTCGTTCCCGATGGAGGCGTGCTTTTCTCTCCTCCTACGAACCCCGGTTCCCAGACCCTGGGAAAAGTGGATCTTAAAGATATTTTCTCAGGGGTTGTTTCCACGGAGCTGGGGCCGAGCCTGGAGACCCAAAGGCACAGGGGAAGGCAAGACCACATGGACAAGCCTTTGCTCTTTAGTATAGCTCTAATGAACCTCACTCTGTCAGGATCTTTCTTGATTCCTACGGAGACACACCTGTGTGTGAAGCTGCGGCCACAGAGAGCCTGATTACCCCTGTGCAGCGCTGAGTCTGGGCGGCTAAACAACAGCTTGGGAATGCAGCCTGGGGCGCTTCCCTTCCCTCTGACAGAGCTCTCCTTCGGTCCCTAAGCCCTCTGCAAGGAGGCATGGATCATAGGTGCAAAGGGAAAGGAAGAGCGGAGCTGAGGCCAGTAAGGCGCCCGCCAGTCACGTCTCCCCCACTTCCGCAGTCTGTTCCTTCCCCTGCGCGAAAGCTAGAAGCTGGGAAGGGCTTGGCGAGGCTCGCCCAGGCAGAGCAGCCTCTAGGCCGGGGCTCTGCGATATCGCGCCTGGGTGCAGATCTGGAGCTCCGCCGGAGTGGAAGATCATTCGGTCTTTCCCAATACAGGCTTGCAAGCACCCGACGGCGGCCTAACTCTATTCTCCCGCATGCTGGGAGTGGGCTTCCAATCCAGAGCACAGAGCACTGCCTGGAGCTCTCTGCTCAGGGGCTGGTTCCCCTACGCTGGGGCTGTGCTAGGGAGCCCAAACGCACATGTCAAGGCCCCAAAACACATCCACACGTCTCTGCTCTGCAACAGAGCTCCGGGGAAGCCCAGTCTGGCAGGCGCTTTCTGGGCACAAAGGGAGGAACACTCTGGCTGTGGAGCTTCCTCCCCAAGACAGGGGCACTAGGACCCTGATTCCCTCCGTTTACCGCTGAGTCTGCATTGCCAAGCAACAGCTTGGGAACGCAGCCTGGGGCGCTTCCCTTCCCTCGGACAGAGCTCTCCTTGCGGTAGGCCTTGGTAGTTTGCATACAATGGGGCCCTAAGCCCTCTGCAAGTTGGCCTGGCTCCTAGGTCCAAAGGGCAGGCCAGAGCGGAGCTGAGGCTGTCAGGCTCCAGACACATCTCCCATACTCCTACATCCTGCTCCTACCCGGGCGTGAACGCTAGAAGTTGGGAAGGTACCTGGACCGTGCAGGGGCGGGGCAAACGCGGGCGGCGTGGGGCGGGAGTCGGCTTCTGGCGGGGGTGGGGGCGGGCTTCCCAGTTGTGCTCTCGGAGGTGGACACTGAGGCTGAAAACGCGCCGGGAGCGCGGCAGGGGCGGGGCTAACCCTGGCGGCGCGGGGCGGGGGTCGGCTCATGAGGGGGATGGGGAGGGGTTCCCAGTTGCGCTCTCGGGGGTTGCAACTGCGGCTGGGAACTCCCATTTGGTCCGCTCCTGGGTCCCCAAGGATCGCCATCCCATGGGTGCAGCGGAGGGCTGCGGACCACAGGTAAGGGAACTGGGACTGCGTGGAGCAGGGAACCAAGTATTCCGCCGTCTGTTGGCACATTCTCGGAGCTCCCCAAACTGGTGGTCGCAGAAAGGCCTTGCCTTTGGGGTCAAGGCCTTTACCGCTCCACCCCTCTGCTGAAAAATCTCCGAGTCTGCGCGGTTCTTCCAAGCAGCCTAGTGTCCGCTGGAAGTCCAAGGGACAGAACACTGAATTCTTGCCGGCTGGCCCAGCCCTGCTTCTGGCACTTTGTAAGCCAGCGGGCCCTTGAGCACCTGCTGGGATGGGAAAGGGAAGGGTCCACGAATTGCACCCTAGAAACTTAGTAGGGTGCATGGATTTCAAACCCTGGTGGCCGCCCAGGCAGCAAAGAAGGGGGGAGGGCACCTTGCTGCCCTTTCATGGCAGACAGAATCTGTGGCTGTCCTGCTGCGTGGGCCTTTTCATGTGGACCTTGTGCAATAAAAGTTTACCGGTGACCTTAGGGAACTTCCCAGTGTGCTTCTGACAGATGAGGGATGCTGTGGAGTTGGAGGGGCCTCTCAGGACTACGCTGGGTTTGGCGCAATGGAAGAGGGCCTCATCCCCAGGGAAGGCAGGAACCTCAGGCTTCCTCTCCGTTTCGGACTCCGACCGCAGGGTCCCTGCAGAGTTGGGACAGGAGAGTCAGGAATCGTCTTGTCTGAGGAAGGGAACTCCGCTTGCCTGTCGAGGTGTTCAGGGTGTCTCAGGCCCCTTGTTCAGCTGTGTGTGGAACCTGCGGGTGTTTCCGGACGATGCACGACGGTGACAGTGCCCCTTCGTGTTTTGCCTTCACCCACTGGGTTGCCTTCGAAGAGGTGTCCGCGCCTCGGGTTCTTTTCAAGAGCGGACAGGGAAATCGGGGTCTTTCGGCATGTGGGACCACCCACGGGGCTAGTCTCAAATTTCCTAGTGAGGCCGGCTACATCCTGAGGTATGCCGGGAAGGCCGGGGAGCCTTCCAGACAACGCAGGGGGATCGACTCTCCTGTCGCCATCAGGAGGGGAGAAGGGGCTCAGATGAAGTGGGGCCAGAACCCTCGGTGTTACCCTCGAGGGAACCCGGCGTGTCGAGGAACTTTTGGGGGTCGCGTGAAGGCTGTCAGGGACCGTTTCGCCCTTCAGGGCAGAACAGGGGACTTCCCTTCATACGCCGTCGCGGGCAAGGGCATCATCTTGCGAAGACGTGGGAACCACGTGGTTTTTCTCGAGTTGCGGCGGATTCTTGAGTTACGACGTGGATCTCAGGCTTCCTCTTGGGTTGGCCCTGCGAAGCCCAATCTTCCCCTCGAGTTGCGAGGAAAAGCTTGGGGTTGCGCTCGAGTCACTGCAGGGCCGAAGAGACCTCACCTAGGCGTGTGTCCGGGACCTAATATTCCTCTCCAGGGAAGGCAGGGATCTCGGGGTTGCATTCCAGGTTACCCCGGGGAGTCAGGGCTCGTCTCGAGGGGAAGCCAAGGACTCCGCTCTCCCCTTGAGTCGCGACCCGGATCTCTTGGAGCCCCCTGAGCGGCCTCAAGGGAGTCCAGCCTCCTCTTCCGTTTGGAGAGAGGACCCGGGATTGCTCTCCAGGCCATGCAGGAACAGAAGGCCCTCAGCTCGCGAGGACGGGGGCGTCTCAGGGGTTCCTCGAGCTGCGGCGCCCGTGGGGGTTTTCTCCCGAGGCACGACGAGGATCTCAGGGAGCCTCCCGTGCGGCGCCAGGGAAGTCAGATCTCCATGCACATGGCGAGGGGGAGCGCGTCCTGGCTCTCGAGTCACGGGAGGGGACTAGGGCCTGGAGACGCGTTGAAGAAGGACTCTCGAGGTCTTTCTCGGGGGGCGGCGGGAAACCCTGGGTTCCATCGACTTGTGACAGTGACCTCAGGAAGCTTCTCAGCGTGCCTCTGAGAAGTCAGGGTCACTGTGGAGTTGGGAGGGGCCTCTCGGAACTCCACTGGGTTTGGTGCAATGGAAGAGGGCCTCATGACAAGTTGAGGCAGGAACCACAGGGTTCCTCTCCTGGCTTCGAATGCGCCGGATCTGACTCGGATCGCAGAGTCCTTGCAGAGTTGGGACAGGAGAGTCAGGCCTCGTCTTGTGTGGAGGAATGGAACTCCGCTTGACTCTCGCGTTGTTCATGGGGTGACAGGCCACTTGTCGATTTGTATGTGGAACTTGCGGGTTTTTCTGGACGATGCACTGGGGTGTCACTGCCCCTTCGTGTTGTGCCTTGTTCCACAGGATTGCCTTCGAGTTGGGTTCTGCCATCGGGTTCTTATCAAGAGCGGACCAGGGAATCGGGGTCTTTTGGCATGCCGCACCACCCACGAGGCTATGTCTCGAATTTCGTCGTGAGACTGGCCTCATCTTGATGTGCACCAGGAAGGTCGGGAACCCCTTCCAGACAAAGCAGGGGAATCGAACCTCCTGTCACGATCAAGAGGGGAGAAGAGTCTCAGATGAAGTGGTGCCGGGAACCTCGGTGTTCTCCTCAAGTGAGACTGGTATGTCGGGGAACTTTTGGGGTCGCATCAAGGGTTCCAAGTAACTTTTCGCTCTTCAATACGGAACGTGGGACTTCTCTTGAGACGCTGTAGCGGGCAAGGGCCTCATCTTTCGATGACGGGGGAACCACGTGGTTTTTCTTGAGTTGGGGCGGGATTCTCGAGTTACAACCGGGAATTCAGGCTTCCTCTTCAACTGGCCCAGGGAAGTCCAGTTTTCATTCGAATTGTGAGTTAGAATGGGGATTGCTCTCGAGACACTGCAGGGCCAAATAGACCTCATCTAGGCTTGTGTCCAGGACCTAATGTTCCTCTGCTGGGGCGAAATCGATCTCAGCATTGCATTCTCGACTCACCCGGGGAGTCAGGCCTCGTCTCGAGGGGAAGCCAAGGACACCGCTCTCCTGTCAAGTCGCGACGGGTATATCTTGGAGCTCACTGTGTGGCCTAAAATGAGTCAAGCCTCCTGTGGAGTTTGGAGAGAGGACTCAGGATTGCTCTCCAGGCCATACAGCAAAAGAAGGCCCTCATCTCGTGAGGACTGGGGCGTCTCGTGGGTATTCTCGAGCTGCGGCTCCAGTGTGGTGTTGCTCACGAGGTATAATGGGGAGCTCAGGGAGCCTATCCTGTGGCGCCAGGGAAGTCAGGTTTCTATGCGCGTGGCTAGGGGGAGCGCGTCATTGCTCTCGAGTCATGGTAGGGGAATCGCACCTCAAGACGCGTTGAAGAAGGACTCTCGAGGTCTTTTACGGGTTGGGGCAGGAAACCCTTGGTTCCCTCAACTTGTGCCGGTGATCTCAGGAAGGTCTAAGGGTGCCTCTGAGAAGTCAGGGATACTGTGCAGTTGGGAGGGGTCTCTCGGGACTCCACTGGGTTCGGTGCAATGGAAGAGGGCCTCATCTCGAGTGGAGGCAGGAAACTCATGTTTCCTCTCCTGACTTCCCCTGGGCCAGATCTGACTCGGATCGCAGTTTCGCTGCAGAGTTCGAACAGGAGAGTCAGGCCTCGTCTTGTGTGGAGGAATGGAACTCTGCTTGCCTCTCCAGTTGTTCACGGGGTGACAGGTCACTTCTCGAGCTGTGTGTGGTACCTGCGGGTTTCTCCGGACGATACCCGGGGGTGTCAGTGCCCCTAAGTGTTGTGCCTTCATCAAAAGGGTTATCTTCAAAGAGGTGTCCGGGCATCAGGATCTTATCAAGAGCGGACCGGGAAATCGGGGTCTTTCGGCATGTGTCACCATCCACGTGGCTATGTCTCGAATATCCTCGTGAGACCGGCCTCATCCTGAGATGCACCGGGAAAGGTGGGAACCCCTTCAAGACAAAACAGGGGAATCGACCCTCCTGTCGCGATCAGGAGGGGAGAAGGGGCCCAGATGTAGTGGTGCCGGGAACCTCGGTGTTCTCCTCGAGTCAGACTGGTGTGTCGAGGAACATTTGAGGGCGCATCAAGGGTGCCAATACCGTTTTGCACTTCAAGACGGAACGTGGGACTTCTCTTGAGACGCTGTAGGGGGCAAGGGCCTCATCTTGGGATGACGGGGGAACCACGTGGCGTTTCTCGAGTTGTGGCGGGATTCTCGAGTTTCGACGGGGAATACAGTCTTCCTCATGTGTTGGGCCAGGGAAGTCCTATCTTCCATTCGAGTTTCAAGGGAGAGCTGGGGATTGCTCTCGAGTCACTGCAGGGCAAAATAGACCTCATCTAGGCTTGTGTCCAGGACTTAATGCTCGTCCCTAGGGGAGACAGGGATCTTGGGGTTGCATACCAGACTCACCCGGGGAATCAGGCCTCGTCTCGAGGGGAAGCAAAGAACTCCGCTGTCCTTTTGAGTCGCGATGGGTATCTCTTGGAGCCCACTGTGTGCCCTAAAGTGAATCAAGCCTCCTGTGCTGTTTGGATAGAGGACTCGGGATTCCTCTCCAGGCCATGCAGGAAAAGAAGGCCCTCATCTCGCGATGATGGCGGCGTCTTGTGGGTTTTCTAGACTGCTGCGCTAGTGCCGGGTTTCTGACGAGGTACGAGAGGGAGCTCAGGGAGCCTCTCGTGTGGCGCCAGGGAATCAGGTCCCCATGAGATGGCTAGGGGGAGCTCGTCATTGCTCTCGAGTCATGGTAGGGTAATCGGGCCTCAAGACGGGTTGAAGAAGGACTCTCGAGGTCTTTCTCGGATCACTGCATAAAACCCAGGGTTCCCTTGACTTGTGCCTGCGACCTCAGGGAGCTTCTCAGAGTGCCTCTGAGAAGTCAGGGATACTGTGCAGTTTGGAGGGGCCTCTCGAGACTCCTCTGCATTTGGTGGAATGTAAGAGGGACTCATCTCGAGTTGAAGCAGGAATCTCAGTGTTCCTCTCCATTTCTGACTCAGATCGCAAGGTCCCTGCATGTTGGTACAGGAGAGTCAGGCCTCGTCTTTTCTGGAGGATGGGACTCCTCTTGCCTCTCGAGTTGTTCTCGAGGTGACAGGCCACTTGTCGAGCTGTGTGTGTAACCTGCCCGTTTTTCCGGATAATGCACAGGTGTGTTAGTGCCCCTTCGTGTTGTACCTTCATACTCAAGGCTGCCTTCCAAGAGGTGTCCGAGCATCGGATTCTTATCAAGAGCGGACCGGGAAATTGGAGTCTTTCAGCAAGTGGCACCACCCACAAAGCTACGTATCGAATTTCCCCATGAGACCGGCCTCATCCTGAGTTGTGCAGGGAAGGTCGGGCCCCCTTGCAGACAAAGCAGGGGAATCGACCCACCGGTCACGATCAGGAGGGGAGAAGGGGCTTAAATGAAGCGGTGCCGGGAACCTCGGTGTTCCCCTTGAGTGAGACCGGCGTGTTGGGGGACTTTTGGGGTCGCATCAAGGGTGCCAAGTACCGTTTCGCATTTCAAGACGGAACCTGGGACATCTTTTGAAACGCTGTAGCGGGCAAGGGCCTCATCTTGCGATGACGGGAGAACCACGTGGTTTTGCTCGAGTTGCGGCGGGATTCTCGAGTTATGACCGGGAATTTAGGCTTCCTCTTGTTGGCCTTGAAATCCAATCTTCCATTCGGGTTGCGAGGGGGAGCTGGGGATTGCGCTAGAGTCACTGCAGGGCAAAAGAGACCTCATCTAGGCTTGTGTCCAGGATCTAACGTTGCTCTCCAGGGGCGACAGGGATCTCGGGTTTGCATTCCAGACTCATCCGGGGAGTCAGTTCTCACCTCGAGGGTAAGTAAAGAATTCTGCTCTCATCTCGAGTTGCGATGGGTATCTCTTGGAGCCCACTGTGTGTACTAAAGGGAGTCAAGCCTCCTGTGGAGTTTGGAGAGAGGACTCGGGATTGGACTCCAGGCCATGCAGGAAAAGAAGGCCCTCATCTCGAGATGACGGTGGCGTCTCGTGGGTTTTCTCGAGCTGCGGCGCCAGTGTGGGGTGTCTCATGAAGTACCACGGGGATCTCAGGGAGCCTCTTGTATGGCGCCAGGAAAATCCAGTATTCCATTCGAGTTGCAAGTTAGAACTGGGGATTGCTCTCCAGTCACTGCAGGGCAAAATAGACCTCATCTACGCTTGTGTCCAGGACCTAGTGTTCCACTACTGGGCCAACAGGGATCTCAGGGTTGCATTCTCGACTCACCCGGAGAGTCAGGCCTCGTCTTGAGGGGAAAAAAAGGACTCCGCTCTCCTGTCGAGTCGCGACGGGTATCTCTTGGAGCCCACTGCGTGGCGTAAAGGGAGTGAAGCCTCCTATGGAGTTTGGAGATGACTCGGGATTGTTTTCCTGGCCATGCAGGAAAAAAGGCCCTCATCTCGCGATGATGGGGGCATCTCGTGGGTTTTCTCCAGCTGCGGCGCCAGTATCAGATTTCTCACGAGGTACAACGGGGAGCTCAGAGAGCCTCTCGTGTGGTGCTAGGGACGTCAGGTCTCCGTGCGTGTGGTGAAGGGGAGTGCGTGATTGCTCTCGAGTCATAGTAGGCGAATCGGGCCTCAAGACACATTGAAGAAGGACTCTTGACGTCTTACTCGGGTTGCGGCAGGGAACCCTGGGTTCCCTTGATTTGTGTCGGTGACCTCAGGCAACGTCTAAGGGTGCCTCTGAGAAGTCAGGGACACTGTGGATTTGGGAGGGGCCTTTCATTACTCAACTGGGTTTGGTGCAATCGAAGAGGGCCTCATCTCGAATGGAGGCAGGAACCTCAGGGGTCCTCTCCATATCTGACTCGGGTCGCAGGGTACCTGCAGAGTATGGACAAGAGAGTCACGCCTCGTCTTCTGTTGAGGAATGGATTTCCCCTTGCCTTTCGAGTTGTTCACGGAGTGACAGGCCACTTGTTGAGCTGAGTGTGGAACCTGCGGGTTTTTCCGGACGATGCACGGGGGTGTCAGTGCCCCTTCGTGTTGTGCCTTCATCCACATGGTTGCCTTCAAAGAGGTTTCCGGGCATCGGGTTCTTTTCAAGAGCGTACCGGAAAATTGGGGTCTTTCAGCATGTGGTACCACCCACGAGGCTACGTCTCGAATTTCCTCGGGATACCGGCCTCATCCTGAGGTGCGCCGGGAAGGTCGGGAACCCCTTGCAGACAAAGCAGGGGAATCGACCCACCGCTCGCGATCAGAAGGGGAGAAGGGGCTCAGATGAAGTGGTGCCGGGAACCTCGGTGGTCCCCTCGAGTGAGACCGGTATGTCACGGCACTTTTGAGGTCGCATCAAGGGTGCCAAGTACAGTTTCGCACTTCAAGATGGAACGTGGGAATTCTCTGGAGATGCTGTAGCGGGCAAGGGCCTCATATTGCGATGACGAGGGAAACACGTGGTTTTTCTCGAGTTGAGGCGGGATTCTCGAGTTACAACGGGGAATTCAGGCTTCCTCTTGTGTTGGCCCAGGAAGTCCAATCTTCCATTCAACTTGTCAGAGAGAGCTGGGGGTTGCTCTCGAGTCACTTCAGGGCAAAGAGTCCTCATCTAGGCTTGGGTCCAGGACGTAATGTTCCTCTCCAGGGGCGACAGGGATATCGGGGTCGCATTCCAGTCTCACCCGGTGGGTCACACCTCGTCTCGAGTGGAAGCAAAGGACTCCACTATCCTCTCGAGTCGGGACGCGTAACTCTTGGAGCCCAATGAGTGGCCTAAAGGGAGTCAAGCGTCCTGTGTAGCTTGGACAGAAGGTTCACGCTTGATCTGCATACCATGCAGTTAAAGATGGCCCTCCTCTCGTGATGACGGGGGCGTCTCATGGGTTTTCTCGAGCTGCGGCGCCAGTGTGGGGTTTCTCACGAGATATGATGGGGAGTTCAGGGAGCCTCTCGTGCGGCGCCAGAGAAGCCTGACTCCATGCGTGTGGCCAGGCAGATCGCGTCATTGCTCTCGAGTCATGGGAGGGACTAGGGCCTCAAGAGGCATTTAAGAAGGACTCTCAAGGTCTTTCTTGGGTTGGGGCGGGAAACACTCGTTTCCATCGACCTCTACAGGGGACCTTAGGGAACTTCCCAGGTGCCTCTGAGAGGTGAGGGATACTGAGGAGTTAGAGGGGCCTCTCGGGACTCCACTAGGTTTGACGAAATGAAAGAGGGCCTCATCTCGATTGGAGGCAGGAACCTCAGGCTTCCTCTCCATTTCTGACTCCGACCACAGGGTCCCTGCAGAGTTGGGACAGGAGAGTCAGGCCTCATCTTGTCTGAGTAACGGAACTCTGCTTGCCTCTTGAGTCGTTCAGGGGGTCTCAGGGCCCTTGACAAGCTGTGTGTGGAACCTGCAGGTGTTTCCAGAAGATGCATGGGGGTGTCAGTGCCCCTTCGTTTGGTGCCTTCCCCCACAGGGTTTCCTTCAAAGAGGTGTCCGGGCATCGGGTTCATTTCAAGAGCGGACCGGGAAATCGGGGTCATTCGGCATGTGGCACCACCCACGTGGCTCATCTCGAATTTCCTCGTGAGACCAGCATCATCCTGAGGTGCGCCGGGAAGGCCGGGAACACCTTCCACACAAAGTAGGGGAATCGATTCTCCTGTCGCGATCAGGAGGGGAGATGGGGCTCAGATGAAGTGGTGCCGGGACCCTCGGTGTTCCACTCGAGGGAACCCGGCGTTTCAGGGAACTTTAGGGGTCGCATCAAGGGAGCCAAGTACCGTTTCCCACTTCAGGACGGAACATGGGACTTCCCTGGAGACGCTGTAGCGGGCAAGGGCCTCATCCTGTGAAGACGTTGGAACCACGTCGTTTTTCTCGAGTTGCATTGGGATTCTCAAAAACGACAGGAATTTCAGGCTTCCTCTTGGGTTGGCCCTGGGAAGCCCAATCTTCAATTCGAGTTGCGATGGAAAGCTGGGGGTTCTGCTCGAGTCACTACAGGGCCAAAGAGACCTCATCGAGGCGTGTGTCCAGGACCTAATATTCCTCTCAAGGGAAGACAGGGATCACGGGTTTCCATTCCAGACTCCCCCGGGGGGTCAGGACTCGCCTGGAGGGGAAGCGGAAGCAAAGACTCCGCTTTCCTCTCAAGTCGCGACTCGGATCTCTTGGAGCCCACTGAGTGGACTCAAGGGTGTCGAGCCTCCTCTTCAGTTTGGAGAGAGGACTCGGGATTGCTCTCCAGGCCAGGCAAGAAAAGAAGGCCCTCATCTCGCGATGACGGGGGCGTCTCATGGGTTTCCTCAGCCTGCTGCGCCCATGGGGGTTTTCTCACGAGGCACGATGAGGACCTCAGGGAGCCTCTCGTGCGGCGCCAGGCAAGTCAGGTCTCCATGCGCATGGCGAAGGGGAGCTGGTCATCACTCTCGAGTCATGGGAAACGGCTAGGTCCTCAAGAGGCGTTGAAGAAGGACTCTCGAGGTCTTTCTCGGGTTGCGGCGGGAAACCCTCGTTTCCCTCGACTTCTGCAGGGGACCTTAGGGAACTTCCCACGGTGCCTCTGAGAGGTGAGGGATGCTGTGTAGTTGGCAGGGCCTCTCGGGACTCTGCTGGGTTCGGCGCAATGGAAGAGGGCCTCATCTCGAGGGGAGGCAGGAACCTCAGGCTTCCTCTCGGATTCGGACTCCGACTGCACGGTGCCTGCAGTATTGGGACAGGAGAGTCATGCCTCGTCTTGTCTGAGGAATGGAATTCTGGTTGCCTCTCGAGTTGTTCCGGGAGTCTCAGGCCCCTTGTCGAGCTGTGTGTAGACCCTGCGGGTTTTTCCGGATGATGCACGGGGGTGTCAGTGCCCCTTCGTGTTGTGCCTTCACCCACAGGGTTGCCTTCGAAGAGGTGTCCGGGCATCGGGTTCTTATCAAGAGCGGACCAGGAAATCGGGGTCTTTCGGCATGTGGCACAACCCACGAGGCTACGTCTCGACTTCCCTCGTGAGACTGGCCTCATCCTGAGGTTCGCCGGGAAGGCCGGGAACCCCTTCTAGACAAAGCAGGGGGATCGACCTTCCTGCCGTGATCAGGAGCGGAGAAGGGGCTCAAATGAAGTGGTGCCAGGAACTTCGGTGTTCCCTTGGAGTGAGACCGGTATATTGAGGAACTTTTGGGGTCGCATCAAGGGTGCCAAGTAGCATTTCGAACTTTATGACGAAACATGGGACTTCTCTTGAGACTCTGTAGCGGGCAAAGGCCTCATATTGCGATGAATGTGGAACCACGTGGTTTTTAAGAGTTGCGGTGGGATTCTCGAGTTACAACGGGAAATTCAGACTTCCTCTTGTGTTGGCCCAATGAAGACCAATCTTCCATTCGAATTGCGAGGGAGAGATGGGTGTTGCTCTCGAGTCACTGTAGGGCAAAATAGACCTCATCTAGGCTTTTGTCCAGGACATAATGTTCCTCTCCAGGGGCAACAGGGATCTCGGGGTTGCATTCCAGACTCACCCGAGGTAAGGCCTCGTCTCGAGGGGAAACAAAGTACTCTGCTCTCCTCTCAAGTCGCGACAGGTATCTCTTGGAGCCCATTGAGTGGCCTAAAGGGAGTAAAGCCTCCTGTGAAGTTTGGAGAAAAGACCAGGGATTGCTCTCCAGGTCAGGCAGGAAAAGAAGTCCCCAATCTCGCGATGACGGTGGGTTTTCCCGAGCTGCGGCGCCAGTGTGGGGTTTCTCACGAGGTATGACGGGGAGCTCAGGGAGCCTCTCATGTGGCGCCAGGGAAGTCAGGTGTCCATGCGCATGGCGAGGGGGAGCGTGTCATTGCTCTCGAGTCATGGTAGGGGAATCCGTCCTCAAGACGCGTTGAAGAAGGACTCTTGAGGTCTTTCTCGGGTTGCGGCAGGATACCCTGTGTTCCCTCGACTTGTGCCGGTGACCTCAGGGAGTTGCTCAGGGTGCCTCTGAGAAGACACTGATACTGTGGAGTTGGGAGGGGCCTCTCGGGACTCCACTGGGTGTGGTATAATACAAGAGGGCCTCATCTCGTGTTGAGGAAGGAACCTCAGGGTTCCTCTCCATTTCAGACTCCGATCTCAGGATTCCTGCAGAGTTGGGACAGGAGAGTCAGGCCTCGTATTCTGTGGAGAAATGAAACTTAGCTTGCCTCTCGAGTTGTTCACGAGGTAACAGGTCACTTGTCGAGCTGTATGTGGAACCTGCAGAATTTTCCAAAAGATGCATGGGTGTTCAGGGTCCCTCCTTGTTGTGCCTTCATCCTACGGGATGCATTCCAAGACGTGTACGGGCATCGGGTTCTTATTAATAGCTGACCGGGAAATGGGGTCTTTCCGCATGTGGCACCACCCACGAGGCTACATCTCCAATTTCCTCGTGAGACAGGCCTCATCCTGATGTGCGCTGGGAAGATCGGTAACCCCTTCCACACAAAGCAGGAGAAAAGACACTCCTGTTGCAATCAGGAGGGGAGAAGGGGCTCAAATGATGTGGTGCGGGGAACATGGGTGTTACCCTCGAGTGAGGCCTGTATGTTGGGGAACTTTGGGGGTGCCATCATGGGTGCCAAGTACCGTTTTGCACTTCAGTAGGAACGTGGGACTTCTTTTGAGACGCTGTGGCGGGCAAGGGCCTCATGCTGCGAAGACGATGGAACCACGTGGTTTTTCTCGTGTTGCGGCGGGATTCTCGAGTTACGACGTGGATTTCAGGCTTCCTCTTGTGTTGGCCCTGGAAGCCCAAACTTCCCTTCGAGTTGCGAGGGAAAGCTGGATGTTGTGCTCGAACCACTGCAAGGCCAAAGAGACCTCATCTAGGCGTGTGTCCAGGACCTAATAGTCCTCTCAAGGGAAGACAAGGATCTCGGGATTGCACTCCAGACTCCCCCGGGGAGTCAGGCCTCGCCTCGAGGGGAAGCAAAGGACTGCGCTCTCCTCTAGAGCCCCGACGCGGATCTCTTGGAGCCCACTGAGTCGCCTCAAGGGAATCCATCCTACTCTTCAGTTTGGAGAGAGGACTCGGGATTGCTCTCCAGGCCATGCAGGAAAAGAAGGCCCTCAGCTCGCGAGGACGGGGGCGTCTAGGGGGTTTCCTCGAGCTGCGGCGCCCATGGGGGTTTTCTCCCGAGGCACGACGAGGATCTCAGGGAGCCTCTCGTGCGGCGCCAGGGAAGCCAGGTCTGCATGCGCGAGGCGAGGGGGAGCGCATCATTGCTCTCTAGTCCAGAGTGGGCACAAGGGCCTCAAGACACTTTGAAGAAGGACTATCGAGGTCTTTCTCGAGTGGCGGCGGGAAACCCTTATTTCCCACGACTTCTGCCGGGGACCTTAGGGAACTTCCCAGGGTGCCTCTGAGAGGCGAGGGATCCTGTGGAGGTGGCGGGGCCCCTCGGGACTCCGCTGGGTCTGGCGCAACGGAAGAGGTCCTCACCTCGAGGGGAGGCAGGAACCTCAGGCTTCCTCTCCGTTTCGGACTCCGACCGCAGGGTCCCTGCAGAGTTGGGACAGGAGAGTCAGGCCTCGTCTTGTCTGAGGAAGGGAGCCCCGCTGGCCTCTCGAGTTGCTCAGGGGGTCTCAGGCCCCTCGTCGAGCTGTGTGTGGAACCCGCGGGTCTTTGCGGACGATGCACGGGGGTGGCAGTGCCCCTTCGTGTTGTGCCTTCACCCACAGGGTTGCCTTCGAAGAGGGGTCCGGGCCTCGGGTCCTTCTCAAGAGCGGACCGGGGAATCGGGGTCGTTCGGCATGTGGCGCCACCCATGTGGCTCGGTTCGAATTTCCTCGTGAGACCGGCCTCCTCCTGAGGTGCGCGGGGAAGGCCGGGAACCCCTTCCAGACCACGCAGGGGAATCGCCTCTCCTGTCGCGATCAGGAGGGGAGAAGGCGCTCAGAGGAAGCGGTGCCGGGACCCTCGGTGTTCCCCTCGAGGGAACCCGGCGTGTCGGGTAACTTTTGGGGTTCGCATGAAGGCTGTCAGGGACCATTTCGCCCTTCAGGGTGGAACAGGGGACTTCCCTTGAGACGCCATCGCGGGCAAGGGCCTCATCTTCCGAAGAGGTGGGAAGCACGTGGTGTTTTCTCGAGTTGCGGCGGGATTCTCAAGTTACGACGGGGATCTCAGGCTTCCTCTTGGGTTGGCCCTGGGAAGCCCAAACTTCCCCTCGAGTTGCGAGGAAAAGCTGGGGGATGCGCTCGAGTCACTGCAGGGCTGAAGAGACCTCACCTAGGCGTGTGTCCGGGACCTAATATTCCTCTCCAGGGAAGGCAGGGATCTCGGGGTTGCATTCCAGGCTCCCCCGGGGAGTCAGGCCTCGTCTCGAGGGGAAGCCAAGGACTCCGCTCTCCTCTCGAGTCGCGACGAGGGTCTCTTGGAGCCCCCTGAGCGGCCTCAAGGGAGTCCAGCCTCCTCTTCCGTTTGGAGAGAGGACCTGGGATTGCTCTCCAGGCCATGCAGGAAAAGAAGGCCCTCAGCTCGTGAGGACGGGGGCTTCTCAGGGGTTTCCTCGAGCTGCGGCGCCCGTGGGGGTTTTCTCCTGAGGCACGACGAGGATCTCAGGGAGCCTCTCGTGCGGCGCCAGGGAAGTCAGGTCTCCATGCGTGTGGCGAGGGGGAGCGCGTCATGGCTCTCGAGACACAGGAGAGGACTAGGGCCTCGAGACGCGTTGAAGAAGGACTCTCGAGGTCTTTCTCGGGGGGCGGCGGGAAACCCTCGTGTCCCTCGCCTTCTGCCGGGGACCTTAGGGAACTTCCCAGGGTGCCTCTGAGAGCGAGGGATCCTGTGGAGGTGGCGGGGTCCCTCGGGACTCCGCTGGGTCTGGCGCAACGGAAGAGAGCCTCACCTCGAGGGGAGGCAGGAACCTCAGGCTTCCTCTCCGTTTTGGACTCCGACCGCAGGGTCCCTGCAGAGTTGGGACAGGAGAGTCAGGTCTCGTCTTGTCTGAGGAAGGGAACCCCGCTGGCCTCTCGAGTTGCTCAGGGGGTCTCAGGCCCCTCGTCGAGCTGTGTGTGGAACCCGCGGGTCTTTGCGGACGATGCACGGGGGTGGCAGTGCCCCTTCGTGTTGTGCCTTCACCCACAGGGTTGCCTTCGAAGAGGGGTCCGGGCCTCGGGTCCTTCTCAAGGGCGGACCGGGGAATCGGGGGCGTTCGGCATGTGGCCCCACCCTCGTGGCTCGTCTCGAATTTCCTCGTGAAACCGGCCTCATCCTGAGGTGCGCCGGGAAGGCCGGGAACCCCTTCCAGACCACGCAGGGGAATCGCCTCTCCTGTCGCGATCAGGAGAGGAGAAGGGGCTCAGAGGAAGCGGTGCCGGGACCCTCGGTGTTCCCCTCAGGGGACCCCGGCGTGTCGGGGGACTTTTGGGGGTCGCAGGAAGGCTGTCAGGGACCGTTTCGCCCTTCAGGACGGAACAGGGGACTTCCCTTGAGACGCCGTGGCGGGCAAGGGCCTCATCTTGCCAAGAGGTGGGAACCACGTGGTTTTTCTCGAGTTGCGGCGGCATTCTCGAGTTACGACGGGGATCTCAGCCTTCCCCTTGGGTTGGCCCTGGGAAGCCCAATCTTCCCCTCAGGTTGCGAGGGAAAGCTGGGGGTTGTGCTCGAGTCACTGCAGGGCCGAAGATACCCACCTAGGCGTGTGTCCGGGACCTAATATTCCTCTCCAGGGAAGGCAGGGATCTCGGGGTTGCATTCCAGGCTCCCCCGGGGAGTCAGGCCTCGTCTCGAGGGGAAGCCAAGGACTCCGCTCTCCTCTCGAGTGGCGACGCGGGTCTCTTGGAGCCCCCTGAGCGGCCTCAAGGGAGTCCAGCCTCCTCTTCCGTTTGTAGAGAGGACCGGGGATTGCTCTCCAGGCCATGCAGGAAAAGAAGGCCCTCAGCTCGCGAGGACGGGGGCGTCTCCGGGGTTTCCTCGAGCTGCGGCGCCCGTGGGGGTTTTCTCCCGAGGCACGACGAGGATCTCAGGGAGCCTCTCGTGCGGCGCCAGGGAAGTCAGGTCTCCATGTGCGTGGCGAGGGGGAGCGCGTCCTGGCTCTCGAGTCACGGGAGGGGACTAGGGCCTCGAGACGCGTTGAAGAAGGACTCTCGAGGTCTTTATCGGGGGGAGGCGGGAAACCCTCGTGTCCCTCGCCTTCTGCCGGGGACCTTAGGGAACTTCCCAGGGTGCCTCTGAGAGGCGAGGGATCCTGTGGAGGTCGCGGGGCCCCTCGGGACTCTGCTGGGTCTGGCGCAACGGAAGAGGGCCTCACCTCGAGGGGAGGCAGGAACCTCAGGCTTCCTCTCCGTTTCGGACTCCGACCGAAGGGTCCCTGCAGAGTTGGGACAGGAGAGTCAGGCCTCGTCTTGTCTGAGGAAGGGAACCCCGCTGGCCTCTCGAGTTGCTCAGGGGGTCTCAGGCCCCTCGTCGAGCTGTGTGTGGAACCCGCGGGTCTTTGCGGACGATGCACGGGGGTGGCAGTGCCCCTTCGTGTTGTGCCTTCACCCACAGGGTTGCCTTCGAAGAGGGGTCCGGGCCTCGGGTCCTTCTCAAGAGCGGACCGGGAAATCGGGGGCGTTCGGTATGTGGCCCCACCCACGTGGCTCGTCTCGAATTTCCTCGTGAGACCGGCCTCATCCTGAGGTGCGCCGGGAAGGCCGGGAACCCCTTCCAGACCACGCAGGGGAATCGCCTCTCCTGTCGCGATCAGGAGGAGAGAAGGGGCTCAGAGGAAGCGCTGCCGGGACCCTCGGTGTTCCCCTCGGGGGACCCCGGCGTGTCGGGGGACTTTTGGGGGTCGCAGGAAGGCTGTCAGGGACCGTTTCGCCCTTCAGGGCGGAACAAGGGACTTCCCTTGAGACGCCGTCGCGGGCAAGGGCCTCATCTTGCCAAGAGGTGGGAACCACGTGGTTTTTCTCGAGTTGCGGCGGCATTCTCGAGTTACGACGGGGATCTCAGCCTTCCCCTTGGGTTGGCCCTGGGAAGCCCAATCTTCCCCTCGGGTTGCGAGGGAAAGCTGGGGGTTGTGCTCGAGTCACTGCAGGGCCGAAGAGACCCACCTAGGCGTGTGTCCGGGACCTAATATTCCTCTCCAGGGAAGGCAGGGATCTCGGGGTTGCATTCCAGGCTCCCCCGGGGAGTCAGGCCTCGTCTCGAGGGGAAGCCAAGGACTCCGCTCTCCTCTCGAGTGGCGACGCGGGTCTCTTGGATCCCCCTGAGCGGCCTCAAGGGAGTCCAGCCTCCTCTTCCGTTTGGAGAGAGGACCGGGGATTGCTCTCCAGGCCATGCAGGAAAAGAAGGCCCTCAGCTCGCGAGGACGGGGGCGTCTCAGGGGTTCCTCGAGCTGCGGCGCCCGTGGGCGTTTTCTCCCGAGGCACGACGAGGATCTCAGGGAGCCTCCCGTGCGGCGCCAGTTAAGTCAGATCTCCATGCGCATGGCGAGGGGGAGCGCGTCATGGCTCTCGAGTCACGGGAGGGGACTAGGGCCTGGAGACGCGTTGAAGAAGGACTCTCGAGGTCTTTCTCGGGGGGCGGCGGGAAACCCTCGTGTCCCTCGCCTTCTGCCGGGGACCTTAGGGAACTTCCCAGGTTGCCTCTGAGAGGCGAGGGATCCTGTGGAGGTGGCGGGGCCCCTCGGGACTCCTCTGGGTCTGGCGCAACGGAAGAGGTCCTCATCTGGTTGGGAGGCAAGAACCTCAGGCTTCCTCTCCGTTTCGGACTCCGACCGCAGGGTCCCTGCAGAGTTGGGACAGGAGAGTCAGGCCTCGTCTTGTCTGAGGAAGGGAACCCCGCTTGCCTCTCGAGTTGTTCAGGGGGACACGGGCACCTCGTCCAGCTGTGTGTGGAACCCGCGGGTCTTTGCGGACGATGCACGGGGATGTCAATGCCGCTTAGGTCTGTGCCTTCACCCACAGGGTTGCCTTCGAAGAGGGGTACGTCATCGGGTTCTTCTCAAGAGCGGACTGGGGAATCGGGTTCGTTCGGCGTGTGGCACCACCCACGTGGCTCATTTCAAATGTCCTCGTGAGACCGGCCTCCTCCTGAGGTGCGCCAGGAAGGCCGGGAACCCCTTCCAGACCACGCAGGGGAATCGACTCTCCTGTCGCGCTCAGGAGGGGAGAAGGGGCTCAGATGAAGCGGTGCCGAGACCCTCGGTGTTCCCCTCGAGGGAACCAGGCGTGTCGGGGAACTTTTGGTGTCACATGAAGGCTGTCAGGTCCCGTTTCGCACTTCAGGGCGGAACAGGGGACTTCCCTTCAGACGCCTTCACGGGCAAGGGCATCATCTTGCGAATAGGTGGGAACCACGTCGTTTTTCTCGAGTTGCGGCGGGATTCTCGTGTTACGACGGGGGATTACAGGCTTCCTCTTGTGTCGGCCCTGGGTAGCCCAATCTTCTATTCTAGTGGCGAGCGAAAGCTGGGGGTTGCGCTCTAGTCACTGCAGGGCCAAAGAGACCTCATCTAGGCCTGTGTCCAGGACCTAATGCTCCTCTCCAGGGAAGACAAGGATCTCGGAGTTGCATCCCATGCTCCCCCGGGGAGTCAGGCCTCGCCTCGAGGGGAAGCAAAGGACTCCGCTCTCCTCCCGAGTCGCGACGCGGATATCTTGGTGCCCCCTGAGTGGCCTCAAGTGAGTGCAGCCTCCTCTTCACTTTTGAGAGAGGACTCGTGATTACTCTCCAGGCCAGGCAGGAAAAGAAGGCCCTCACCTCGCGAGGAGGGGGGCATCTCAGGGGTTTCCTCGAGCTGCGGCACCCGTGGGGGTTTTCTCCCGAGGCACGACGAGGATCTCAGGGAGCCTCTCGTGCGGTTCCAGGGAAGTCATGTCTCCATGCATGTGGCTAGAAGGAGCGCGTCATTGTTCTCGAGTCATGAGAGGGGACTAGGTCCTCAAGACGCGTTGAAGAAGGACTCTCGATGTCTTTCTCGGGTTGCAGCGGGAAACCCTCGTTTCCCCCGAATTCTGCCGGGGACCTGAGGAAACTTCCCAGGGTGCCTCTGAGAGGTGAGGGACGCTGTGGATTTGGCGGGGCCTCTCGGGACTCCACTGGGTTTGTCGCAATGGAAGAGGGCCTCATCTCGAGTGGAGGCAGGAACCTCAGGCTTCCTCTCCAATTCTGACTCTGATCGTAGTGTCCCTGCAGATTTGGGACAGGAGAGTCAGGCTATGTCTTTTCTGAGGAATGGACCTCCGCTTGCCTCTCGAGTTGTTCACTGGGTGACAGGAACTTGTTGAGCTGTATGAGTAACCTGCGGTTTTTTCCGGACGATGCACGGGGGTGTCAGTGCCCCTTCGTGTTGTGCCTTCATCCACACTATCTTCGAATAGGTGTCTGGGCATCGTGTTCTTATCAAGAGCGGATCGGGAAATCGCGGTCTTTCGGCATGTGGCACCAGCATCGAGGCTACGTCTCGAATTTCCTCGTGAGACAGCCTCATCTGAGGTGCGTGGAGAAGGTCGGGAACCCCTTGCAGACAAAGCAGGGGAATCGACCCTCCTTTCGCGATCAGGAGGGGAGAAGGGGCTCAGATGAAGTGGTGCCAGGAACCTCGGTGTTCCCCTCGAGTGCGACCCATATGTCGGGGAACTTTTGGGGTAGCATTAAGGGTGCCAAATATCATTTCGCACTTGAAGACAGAACGTGGGACTACTCTTGAGACGCTGGAGCGGGCAAGGGCCTCATCTTGCAATGAAGGGGAAACCACGTGGTTTTTCTCAAGTTGAGGTGGAATTCTCGAATTACTACTGGGAATTCAGGCTTCCTCTTGTGTTGGCCCAGGGAGGTCCAATATTCCATTCGGGTTGCGAGAGAAAGCTGGGGAGTGCTCTCGAGTTACTGCAGGGCAAAAGCGACCTCATCTAGCCTTGTGTTCAGGACCCAATGATCCTCTCCAAGGGCGACAGGGATCCCGTGTTTGCATTACAGACTCACCCAGGGAGTTAGGACTCGTCTCGAGGGGAAGCAAAGGACTCGGATCTCCTCTCGAGTAGCGACGCGTATCTCTTGGAGCCCACTGAGTGGTCTAAAGGGAGTCAACCCTCCTCTTCAGTTTGGAGAGAGGACTCGGGATTGCTCTCCAGGCCATGCAGGAAAAGAAGGCCCACATCTCGAGATGACAGGGGCGTCTCGTGGGTTTTCTCGAGCTGTGGCGCCAGTGTGGGGTTTCTCACGAGGTACGACGGGGAGTTCAGGTAGCCTCTCGTGTGGCAACAGGGAAGTCAGGTCTCCATTGGCGGGGCAAGGGGGAGCGCGTCATTGCTCTCAAGTCAGAGTAGGGGAATGGGGCCTCATGACGGGTAGAAAAAGAACTCTCGATGTCTTTCTAGGGTTGCGGCAGGAAACCCTGGGTTCCCTTGACTTGTGCCGGTGACCTCAGGGAGCGTCTCAGGGTGCCTCTGAGAAGTCAGGGATACTGTGGATTTGGGAGAGGCCTCTCGGGACTCCTCTGGCTTTGGTGCAATGGAAGTGGGCCTCATCTCGAGTTCAGGCAGGAACCTCAGGGTTCTGCTCCTGACTTCCTGGAGGCCGGATCTGACTCAGATCGCAGGGTCCCTGTTGAGTTTGCTCAGGAGTGTCAGGTCTCGTGTTCTGCGGAGGAATGGAACTCCGCTTACATCTCAAGTTGTTCAAGGATGACACCACTTTTCGTGATGTGTGTGGAACCTGCGGGTTTTTCAGAGATGCACGGGGGCGTCAGTGCTCCTTCCTGTTGTGCCTTCATCCACAGGGTTGCCTTCGAAGAGGTGTCCGGGCATCGGGTTCTCCTCAAGTGCGGACCGGGAAATTGGGTTCTTTCAGCATGTTGCACCACCCACGAGGCTACGTCTCGAATTTCCTCGTGAGACCGGCCTCATCCTGAGGCGCGCAGGAAAGTCCGGGAACCCTTTCCAAACAAAGCAGGGGAATCGACCCTCCTTTCAGGATCAGGAGGAGAGAAAGGGCTCAGATGAAGTAGTGCCGGGAACCTCGGTGCTCTCCTTGAGTGAAAGTCGGGTAACTTTTCGCGTTGCATCAAGGGTGCCAAGTACCGTTTCGCACTTCAAGACGGAACCTGGGACTTCTCTTTAGACGCTGTAGTGGGCAAGGGCCTCATCTAGCGCTGACGGGGGACCCACGTGTTTTTTCTCGAGTTGCGGCAGGATTCTTGAGTTACGATGGGGAATACAGGTTTCTTCTTGTGTTGGCCCAGGGAAGTCCAATCTTCCATTCGAGTTGCAAGTGAGAGCTGGAGATTGCTCTCGAGTCACTGCAGGGCAAAATAGAGCTCATCTAGGTTTGTGTCCAGGACCGAGTTTTTCTCTCCAGGGGCGACAGGGATCTCGGGGTTGCATTCCAGACTCCCCCGGGGAGTCAGGCCTTGTCTCGAAGGGAATGAATGGACTCCGCTCTCCTCTCGAGTCGCGACGGGTATCCCTTGGAGCCCAAGAGTGGCCTAAATGGAGTTAAGCCTCCTGTGGAGTTTGGACAGAGGACTCGGGATTGCTCTCTAGGCCATGCAGGAAAAGAAGGCCCTCATCTCACGATGACGGGGGCGTCTCGTGGGTTTTCTCAAGGTGCAGTGCCTGGTTGGGGTTTCTCACGAGATAGGACGGGGAGCTCAGGGAGACTCCTGTGGTGCCACGGAAGTCAGGTCTCCATGGACGTGGCATGGGGGAGCGCCTCATTGCTCTCGAGTCATGGTAGGGGAATCGAGCCTCAAGACGCTTCGAAGAAGAACTCTCGAGGTCTTTCTCGGGGTGTGGCAGGAAACCCTGGGTTCCCTCGACTTGTGCCCATGACCTCAGGGAGCTTAGCGGGGTTCCTCTGAGAAGTCAGGGATACTGTGGAGTTGAGAGGGGCTTCTCGGGACTTCACAGGGACTGGTGCAATTGAAGAGGACCTAATCTCGGATTGAGGCAGTAACGTCAGGGTTCCTCTCCATTTCTGACTCAGATAGCAGGGTCCCTGCAGAGTTGGGACAGGAGAGTCAGACCTCGTCTTGTGTGGAGTAATGGAACTCCGCTTGCCTCTCGAGTTGTTCATGGGATGACAGGCCACCTGTAGAGTTGTATGTGGAACCTGCGGTTTTGGGGGACGATGCAGAGGGGTGTCAGTGCCCCTTCGTGTTGTGCCTTCATCCACAGGGTTACCTTCGAAGAGGTGACCAGGCATCGGGATCTTATCAATAGCGGACCAGGAAATCGGGGTCTTTCGGCATGTGGCACAACCCACGAGGCTACGTCTCGACTTCCCTCGTGAGACTGGCCTCATCCTGAGGTTCGCCGGGAAGTCTGGGAACCCCTTCCAGACAAAGCAGGGGAATCGACCCTCCTGTCGCCATCAGGAGGGGAGAAGAGGCTCAGCTGAAGCGGTGCTGGGAACCTCCATGTTCTCCTCGAGTGAGACCGGGGTGTCAGGGAAATTTGGGGGTCGCATCAAGGGTGCCAAGTACCGTTTCACACTTCAAGACGGAACATGGGACTTCCCTGGAGACGCTATAGCTGACAGGGGCCTCATATTTCGATGACGGAGGAGCCACGTTGTTTTTCTCCAGTTGCCGCGGGATTCTCGAATTACAACGGGGAATACAGGCTTCCTCTTGTGTTGGCCCAGGGAAGTCCAATCATCCATTCGAGTTGGGAGGGAGAGCTGGGGATTGCACTTGAGTCAATGCAGGACAAAAAAGACCTCATTTAGGCTTGTGTCCAGGACCGAGTCTTCCTCTACAGGGGCGACACGGATCTCGGGATCCCATTCCAGACTCACCCAAGTAGTCAGGCCTCTGCTCGAGGGGAAGCAACGGACTCCGCTCTCCTCTAGAGTAGCGACGTGTATCTCTTGGAGGCTACTGAGTGGCCTAAAGGGAGTCAGGCCTCCAGTGGAGTTTGGAGAGTGGACTCGGGATTGCTCTCTAGGTCATGTAGGAAAAGAAGGCCCTCATCTTACGATGATGGGGGCGTCTCGTGAGTTTTCTCGAGCGGCGGTGCCAGTGTGGGGTTTTCATGAGGTAGGACGGGGAGCGCAGGGAGCCTCTCGTGTGGCGCCAGGGAAGTTAGGTTTCAATGGGCGTGGCGAGGGGAATGCGTCATTGCTCTCCAGTCATGGTAGGGTATCGGGCCTCAAGATGCGGTAAAGAAGGTCTCTCGAGGTCTTGCTCAGAATGCAGCAGGAAACCCTGGGTTCACTCGACTTGTGCCAGTGACCGCAGAGAACTTCTGAGGGTGCCTCTGAGAATCAGGGATACTGTGGATTTGGGAGGGGCCTCTCGGGACTCCACTGGGTATGGCACAATGGAACAGGGCCTCATTTCGAGTTGATGCAGGAACGTCAGGTTTCATCTACATTTCTGACTCCGATCGCACGGTCCCTGCAGAGTTGGGAAAGGAGAGTCAGGCCTTCTCTTGTGTGGAGGAAAGGAACTCCGCATGCCTCTCTAGTTCTTCAAGGGATGACGGGACACTTGTCAATCTGTGTTTGGAATCTGCGTGTTTTTCCATACTATGCATGGGGATGTCAGTACCCCTTCGTGTTGTGCCTTCACCCACAGGGTTGCCTTCGAAGAGGGGTCCGAGCCTCAGGGCCTTCTCAAGAGCGGACCGGGGCATCGGGGGCGTTCGGCATGTGGCACCACGCACGTGGTTCGTCTCGAATTTCCTCGTGAGACCGGCCTCATCCTGAGGTGCGCTGGGAAGGTCGGAACCCCTTGCAGACAAAGCAGGGGAATCGACCCTCCTGTCTCGATCAGGAGGGGAGAAGGGGCACAGATGAGGTGATGCCGGGAACCTCGGTGTTCCCCTCCAGTGAGACCAGTGTGTTGGGGAACTTTTGGGGTCGCATCAAAGGTGCCAAGTACCGTATCGCACTTCAAGATGGAACGTAAGACTTCTTTTGAGACGCTGTAGCGGCAATGGCTGCATCTTGCGATGAATAGGGAACGATGTGGTTTTTCTCGAGTTGTGGCGGGATTCTTGAGTTACAACGGGAAATTCAGGCTTCCTCTTTTGTTGGCCCAGGGAAGTCCAGTCTTCCATTTGAGTTGCGAGCGAGAGTTGGGGATTGCTCTCGAGTCACTGCAGGAAAAAAGAGACCTCATCTAGGCTTGTGTCCAGGACCTAATGTTTCTCTCCAGGGGCGACAGGGATCTCCGTTTCGCATATCAGACTCACCCGAGGAGTCAGGCCTCACCTTGTGGGGAAGGAAAAGACTCCACTCTCCTCTCGACTCGCGACGGGTATGTCTTGGAGTCCACTGAGTGACCAAAAGGGAGTCAAGCCTACTGTGGAGTTTGGAGAGAGGACTCGGGATTGATCTCCAGGCCATGCTAGAAAAGAAGGCCGTCATGTCGCGAAAACGGGGGCGTCTCGTGGGTTTTCTCTATCTGCGGCGCCAGTGTGGGGTTTCTCACGAGGTATGACGGGGAGCTCAGGGAGCCTCTCGTGTGGCGCCAGGGAAGTCAGGGCTTCATGAGTGTAGCAGAGGGAGCGCGTCATTGCCCTCGAGTCATGGTAGGGGAATCAGGCCTCAAGATGCGTTGAAGAAGGACTCTTGAGTTCTTTCTATGGTGGCGGCAGTAAACCCTGGGTTCACACGAATTGTGCTGGTGACCTCAGGGAGCTTCTCAGGGTGCCTCTGAGAAGTCAGGGATACTGTGGAGCTGGGACGCGTCTCTCGGGACTCCACTGGTTTTCGTGCAATGGAAGAGGTCCTAATCTCGAGTGGAGGCAGGAACCTCAGCGTTCTTCTCGTGACTTCACTGGCGCTGGTCTGATTCGGATCGCAAAGTCCCTGCAGAGTTGGGACAGGAGAGTCAGGCATCGTCTTGTGTAGAGGAATGAAACCCCACTTGCCTCTCGAGTTCTTCAGGGGAGACAAGCCACTTGTTGAGCTGTATGTGGAACCTGCGGGTTTTTCCGGACGATGCACGAGGGTGTCAGTGCCCCTTTGTGTTGTGCCTTCATCCACAGGGTTGCCTTCGAAGAGGTGTCCAGGCATCGGGTTCTTATGAAGAGTGTACAGGGAAATCATAGTCTTTTGGCATGTGGCACCACCCGCGAGCTACGTCTCGAATTTCCTCGTGAGACCGGCCTCATCCTGAAGTGCCCCGTGAAGGTCGGGAACCCCTTACAAACAAAGCAGGGGAAGTGACCCTCCTATCACGAACAGGAGGGGAGAAGGGGCTCAGATAAACTGGTGCCGGGAACCTCGGTGTTCACCTCGAGTGAGACCGATATTTCGGGGAACTTTTGGGGTCACATCAAGGGTGTCAAGTATCGTTTCGCACTTCAAGACGGAACGTGGGACTTTTCTTGAGAAGCTGTAGCGGGCAAGGGCCTCATCTTGCGATGACGAGGGAACCAAGTGCTTTTTCTCGAGTTGCTGTGGGATTCTCGAGTTACGAAGGGGAATTCAGGCTTCCTCTTGTGTTGGCCCAGGGAAGTCCAATCTTCCATTCGAGTTGTCAGGGAGAGCGGGGGATTGCTCTCGAGTTACAGAAGGGCAAAAGAGACCTCATCTAGGCTTGTTTCCAGGACCTAATGTTCCTCTCCAGGGGAGACAGGGATCTCGGGGTTGCATTCCAGACCCACCTGGTGAGTCAGGCCTTGTCTCGAGGGGAAGCAAAGGACTCCATTCTCCTCTCGAGTCGCGATGGGTATCTCTTGGAGCCCACTAAGTGGCCTAAAGGGAGTCAAGCCTCCTGTGGAGTTTGAAAAGAGGATTCGGTATTCCTCTCCAGGCCATGCAGGAAAAGAAGGCCCTCATCTCGCGATGACAGGGGCGTATGGTGGGTTTTCTCGAGCTGTGGCGTCAGTGTGGGGTTTCTCACGAGGTACAACAGGGAGCTCAGGGAGCCTCTCTTATGGCGCCAGGGAAGTCAGGTCTCCATGTGCGTGGCGAGGGGGTGCGTGTCATTTCTATAGAGCCATGGAAGCAGATTCGGGCTTCAAGACATGTTGAAGTAGGACTCTCGAGGTCTTTTTCGCATTGTGGCAGGAAACCCTGGGTTCCCTCGACATGTGCCGGTGACCTCATGGAGCTTCTCCGGGTGCCTCTGAGAAGTCAGGGGTACTGTGGAGCTGGGAGGAGCCTCTCTGGACTCCACTGGGTTTGGTGCAATGGATGAGAGCCTCATCTCGAGTGGAGGCAGGAACCTCATGTTTCCTCTCCTGGGTTTCCTTGCGCCGGTACTGACTCGGATCGCAGTTTCCCTGCAGAGTTGGTACAGAAAATCAGGTCTCGCCTTGTGTGGAGGAATGGAACTCCACTTGCCTGTCGAGTTGTTCACGGGGTGACAGACCACTTGTTGAACTGTGTTTGTAACCTGCGGGTTTTTCTGGATGATAAACGGGGGTGTCAGTGCCCCTTCGTGTTGTGCTTTCATCCACAGGTTTTCCTTCGTAAAGGTGTCAGGGCATCGCGTTCTTATCAAGAGTAGACCGGGAAATCGGGGTCTTTCGGCTTGTGGCACCACCCACGAGGCTATGTCTCGAATTTCCTCCTGAGACCTGCCTCATCCTTAGGCGCGCTGGAAAGGTCGGGAACGCCTTCCAGACATAGCAGGGGAATCGACACTCCTGTCGCGATCACGAGGGCAGAAGGAGCTCAAATGAAGTGGTTCCGGGAACCTCGGTGTTCCTTTTGAGTGAGACCGGTATGTCGGGGAATTTTGAGATTGCATCAAGGGTGCCAAGTACCGTTTCGCACTTCAAGACAGAACGTGGGACTTCTCTTGAGTCGCTGTAGCGGGCAAGGGCCTCATCTAGTGCTGATGGGGGAACCACGTGGATTTTCTCGAGTTTCGGCGGGATTCTCGAGTTACGATGTCGAATTCAGGCTTCCAATTGTATTGGCCCAGGGAAGTCCAATCTTCAATTCGATTTGCAAGGGAGAGCTGGCGATTGCTCTCTAGTAACTGCAGTGCAAAATAGACCTCATCTAGGCTTGTGTCCAGGACCGAGTTTTCCTCTCCAGGTGCGACAGGAACTCGGGGTTGCATTCCAGACTCACACGGGGAGTCAGGCCTCATCTCGAGGGGAAGCAAAGGACTCCTCTCTCCCTTCAAGTCCTGACAGCTATCTCTTGGAGCCAACTGAGAGGCCTAAAGAGAGTCAAGCCTCCTGTGGAGTCTGGAGAGAGGACTCGGTTTTGCTCTCCATGCCAGGCAGGAAAGAAGTCCCTCATCTCGTGATGACGGGTGCGTACCGTGGGTTTTCTCGAGCTGCGGTGCCTGAATGGGGTTTCCGAAGAGGTACGACGGGGAGCTCAGGGAGACTCTCTTCAGGCGTCAGGGAAGTCAGGTCTCCATGCGCATGGCGATGGGGAGCGGGTCTTTGCTCTCGAGTCATGGTAGGGGAATCGGGCCTCAAGACGCGCTGAAGGACTCTCAAGGTCTTTCTCGGGTCGCATCAGGAAACCCTGGGTTCCCTTGACTTGTGCCAGTGACCTCAGGTAGATTCTCAAGGTGCCTCTGAGAATTCAGGGATACTGTGGAGTTGGGAGGGGCCTCTCGCGACTCATCTGGGTTTGGTGCAATGGAAGAGGGCCTCACCTCGAGTTGAGACAGGAACCTCAGGTTTCCTCTCCATTTCTAACTCGGATGGCAGGGTCCGTGAAGAGTTGGGACAGGAGAGTCAGGCCTCATCTTGTGTGGAGGAATCGAACTCCGCTTGCCTATAGAGTTGTTCACGGGGTGACATTCCACTTGTTGAGCTGTGTGTAGAACCTGTGGGTTTTTCTGGACGATGCTCGGGAGTTTTAGTAACCCTTCTGTGGTGCCTTCATCCACAGGGTTGCCTTCGAAGTGGTGTCCGGGCATCGGGTTCTTATCCAGATTGGACCGCACCATCGGGGTCTTTCGGCATGTGGCACCACCCACGAGGCTACGTCTCGAATTTCCTCCTGAGAAAGGCCTCATCCTTAGGTGTGCCGGGATGGGCGGGAACTCCTTCCAGACAAAGCAGGGGAATATACCCTCCTGTCGTGATCAGGAGGGGAGAAAGTGATCAGATGAAGTGGTGCCGGGAACTTCGGTGTTCCCCTCGGTGAGAACAGTGTGTCGGGGAACTTTTGGGGTTACATCAAGGGTGAAAAGTAGCATTTCACACTTCAAGACGGAACGTGGGACTTCACTTGAGACGCTGTAGCGGGCCAGGGCCTCATCTTGGGATGACGAGTGAACCACGTGCTTTTGCTCGCATTGTGGCGTGAGTCTCGAGTTTCGACGGGGAATTCAGATTTCCTCCTGTGTTGGCCCATGGAAGTCCAATCTTCCATTCGAGTTGCGAGGGTGAGCTGGGATCCCACTCAAGTCACTGCGGGGCAAAATAGACCATATCTAGGCTTGTGTCCAGGACCGAATATTTCTCTCCAGGGGTGACAGGGATCTCGGGGTGGCATTCCAGACTCACCCAGGAAGTCCGGCCTTGTTTCTAGGGGAAGCAAAGTATTCCGCTTTCCTCTCGAGTCGCGACGGGTACCTATTGAGCGCACTGGGTAGCCTTAGTGAGTCAAGCCTCCCGTGGAGTTTGGAGAGACGACTCGGGATTGCCCTCCAGGCCATGCGGTTAATGATGGCCCTCATCTCACGATAACGGGGGCGTCTCGTGGGTTTTCTCGAGCTGCGGCGCCAGTGTGGGGTTTCTCCCGAGGCACGACGGGGATCTCAGGGAGCCTCTCGTGCGGCGCCAGGGAAGTCAGGACTCCATGCGCGTGGCGAGGGGGAGCGCGTCCTGGCTCTCGAGTCACGGGAGGGGACTAGGGCCTCGAGACGCGTTGAAGAAGGACTCTCGAGGTCTTTGTCGGGGGGCGGCGGGAAACCCTCGTTTCCCTCGCCTTCTGCCGGGGACCTTAGGGAACTTCCCAGGGTGCCTATGAGAGGCGAGGGATCCTGAGGAATTGGCGGGGCCTCTCGGGACTGCACTGGGTCTGGCGCAACGGAAGAGGGCCTCACCTCGAGGGGAGGCAGGAGCCTCAGGCTTCCTCTCCGTTTCGGACTCCGACCGCAGGGTCCCTGCAGAGTTGGGACAGGAGAGTCAGGCCTCGTCTTGTCTGAGGAAGGGAACCCCGCTGGCCTCTCGAGTTGCTCAGGGGGTCTCAGGCCCCTCGTCGAGCTGTGTGTGGAACCCGCGGGTCTTTGCGGACGATGCACGGGGGTGGCTGTGCCCATTCGTGTTGTGCCTTCACCCACAGGGTTGCCTTCGAAGAAGAGTCCAGGACTCGGGTCCTTCTCAAGAGCGGACCCGGGAATCGGGGGCGTTCGGCATGTGGCACCACCCACGTGGCTCGTCTCGAATTTCCTCGTGAGACCGGCCTCATCCTGAGGTGCGCCGGGAAGGCCGGGAACCCCTTCCAGACCACGCAGGGGAATCGACACTCCTGTCGCGATCAGGAGGCGAGAAGGGGCTCAGATGAAGCGGTGCCGGGACCCTCGGTATTCCCCTCGAGGGAACCCGGCGTGTCGGGGAACTTTTGGGTGTCGCAGGAAGGCTGTCAGGGACCGTTTCGCACTTCAGGGCGGAACAGGGGACTTCCCTTGAGACGCCGTCGCGGGCAAGGGCCTCATCTTGCCAAGAGGTGGGAACCACGTGGTTTTTCTCGAGTTGCGGCGGGAATCTCAAGTTACGACCGGGATCTCAGGCTTCCTCTTGGGTTGGCCCTGGGAAGCCCAATCTTCCCCTCGAGTTGCGAGGGAAAGCTGGGGGTTGCGCTCGGGTCACTGCAGGGCCGAAGAGACCTCACCTAGGCATGTGTCCGGGACCTAATATTCCTCTCCAGGGAAGGCAGGGATCTCGGGGTTGCATTTCAGGCTCCCCCGGGGAGTCAGGGCTCGTCTCTTGGGGAAGCCAAGGACTCCGCTCTCCTCTCAAGTCGCGACGTGGATCTCTTGGAGCCCCCTGACCTGCCTCAAGGGAGTCAAGCCTCCTCTTCCGTTTGGAGAGAGGACTCGGGATTGCTCTGCAGGCCATGCAGGAAAAGAAGGCCCTCAGCTCGCGAGGACGGGGGGGTCTCAGGGCTTTCCTCGAGCTGTGGCGCCCATGGGGGTTTTCTCCCGAGGCACGACGAGGATCTCAGGGAGCCTCTCGTGCGGCGCCAGGGAAGTCAGGTCTGCATGCGCATGGCGAGGGGGAGCGCGTCATGGCTCTCGAGTCACGGGAGGGGACTAGGGCCTTGAGACGCGTTGAAGAAGGACTCACGATTTCTTTCTCGGGGGGCGGCGGGAAACCCTCGTTTCTCTCGCCTTCTGCCGGGGACCTTAGGGAACTTCCCAGGGTGCCTCTGAGAGGCGAGGGATCCTGTGGAGTTGGCGGTGACCCTCGGGACTCCGCTGGGTCTGGCGCAATGGAATTGCGCCTCAGCTCGAGGGGAGGCAGGAACCTCAGGCTTCCTCTCCGTTTCGGACTCCGACCGCAGGGTCCCTGCAGAGTTGGGACAGGAGAGTCAGGCCTCGTCTTGTCTGAAGAAGGGAACCCCGCTTGCCTCTCGAGTTGCTCAGGGGGTCTCAGGCCCCTAGTCGAGCTGTGTTTTCAACCCGCGGGTCTTTGCGGACGGTGCACGGGGGTGGCAGTGCCCCTTCGTGTTGTGCCTTCACCCACAGGGTTGCCTTCGAAGAGGGGTCCGGGCCTCGGGTCCTTCTCAAGAGCGGACCGGGGAATCGGGGGCGTTCGGCATGTGGCACCACCCACGTGGCTCGTCTCCAATTTCCTCGTGAGGCCGGCCTCATCCTTAGGTGCGCCGGGAAGGCCGGGAACCCCTTCCAGACCACGCAGGGGAATCGCCTCTCCTGTCGCGATCAGGAGGGGAGAAGGGGCTCAGAGGAAGCGGTGCCGGGACCCTCGGTGTTCCCCTCGAGGGAACCCGGCGTGTCGGGGAACTTTTGGGGGTCGCATGAAGGCTGGCAGGATCCTTTCCGCCCTTCAGGGCGGAAGAGGGGACTTCCCTTGAGACGCCGTCGCGGGCAAGGGTCTCATCTTGCCAAGAGTTGGGAACCACGTGGTTTTTCTCGAGTTGCGGCGGGATTCTCGAGTTACAATGGGGATCTCAGCCTTCCTCTTGGGTTGGCCCTGGGAAGCCCAATCTTCCCCTCGAGTTGCAAGGGAAATCTGGGGGTTGCGCTCGAGTCACTGCAGGGCCGAAGAGACCTCACCTAGGCGTGTGTCCAGGACCTACTATTCCTCTCCAGGGAAAGCAGGCATCTCGGGGTTGCATTCCAGGCTCCCCCGGGGAGTCAGACCTCGTCTCGAGGGGAAGCCAAGGACTCCGCTCTCCTCTCGAGTCGCGACAAGGATCTGTTGGAGCCCCCTGAGCGGCCTCAACGGAGTCCAGCCTGCTCTTCAGTTTGGAGAGAGGACTCGTGATTGGTCTCCAGGCCATGCAGGAATATAAGGCCCTCATCTCGCGATGACCGGGGTGTCTCATGTGTTTCCTCGAGCTGCCGCGCCAGTGTGGGTTTCCTCACGAGGTACGATGAGGATCTCAGAGAGCCTCTCGTGCAGTGCCAGGTTAGTCAGTTCTCCATGCGCGTGAAGAGGGGGCGCGTGTCATGGCTCTCGAGTCATGGTAGGGGAATCGCGACTCAACACATTTTGAAGCACTCTCGAGGTCTTTCTCGAGTCATGGCAGAAAACCCAGGGTTCCCTCGACTTGTGCCTGTGACCTCAGGGAGCTTCTCATTGTGCCTCTGAGAACTCAGGGATACTGTGCAGTTGGTAGGGGCCTCTCGGGACTCCACTGGGTGTGGTGCAATGGAAGAGGGCCTCATCTCGAGTGGACACAGGAACCTCAGGCTTCCTCTCCGTTTCTGACTCAGAGCCCATGGTCCCTGCAGAGTAGGGACAAGAGAGTCACACCTAGTCTTCTGTTGAGGAATGGACCTTCGTTTGCCTTTCGAGTTGTTTACAGGGTGACAGGCCACTTGTCGAAATGTCTGTGGGACCTGCGGGTTTTTCTGGACGATGCACGCGGGTGTCAGTGCCCCTTCGTGTTGTGCCTTCATCCACAGGTTTTCCTTCAAAGAGGTGTGCTGGCATCGGGTTCTTTTCAAGAGTGGACCGTGAAATTGGGGTCTTTCGGCATGTGGCACCACCCACGAGGCTACGTCTCGAACTTCCTCATGAGACCGGCCTCATCCTGAGGTGCGCCCGGAAGGTCGGGAACCCCTTGCAGACAGAGAAGGGGAGTCGACCCTCCTGTCGCAATCAGGAGAGGAGAAGGGGTCAGATGAAGTGGTGCCGGGAACCTCGGTGTTCCCCTTGAGTGAGTCTGGTATGTCGCGGAAATTTTGGGGTCGCATCAAGGGTGCCAAGTACCGTTTCGCACTTCAGGATGGAACGTGGGACTTCTCTTGAGATGCTGTAGCGGACAAAGGGCCTCATCTTGCGATGACGAGGGAAGCACGTGGATTTTCTCGAGTTTCGGTGGGATTCTCGAGTTACGACGGGGAATTCAGGCTTCCTCTTGTGTTGGCCCAGGAAGTCTAATCTTCAATTCGAGTTGCCAGGGAGAGCTGTGGATTGGGCTCCATTCACTGAAGGGCAAACTAGACCTCATCTAGGCTTGTATCCAGGACTTAATGTTCCTCTCCATAGGCGACAGGGATTTGGCGTTGCATTCCATACTCACCCGGGGAGTCAGGCCTCATCTCGAGGGGAAGCAAAGGACTCCACTCTCTTCTCGAGCCGCGACAGGTATCTCTTGGAGCCCACTGAGTGGTCCTTGCTCTGTAGGAGAGCTCTAGTGTACATAATCCTGTACATAAGTGAACACAGACATTCTGTGTGCATGTTGCTGCGTACCCAAAATAGGGCCACAAGGAGCCTCACGCTCTCCATGCAGCGCGGAAGCTGTGCAGCCACACAGCAGCTGAAGAATCCAACCAATTGCTCTTTTCTTACCTCTGACAGAGCTCGCATTGCCGTAGCCCTTGGCAGTTTTGAAACACTGGACCCTAACCCCTCTCAAAGTAGGCCTGGGTTCTAGTTCGAATAGAAAGTCAATAGCGGAGCTGAGGACAGGAACGCGGCAGTCATTTATCACACGCTCCTGCAGCCTGCTACTACAGGGACACTAATGCTAGAAGCTAGGAATGTCTTTGCAAGGTGCGCAAAGGACAAGGGAGAACCTCGACCCTGACTCTAGTATTTCAGCCCCCTGAGCAGATCTGAGGTTCTCCTGCTGTAGAAGCTAACCCATTCCTTTCAAATACAGGCTTCCTAACACAGGGCCAGTTGGCTGCTTGCTCTTCCACGAAGCAGGCTTCCTTAACTTGCAAACTGCGAATTCCACTTAACAGCCTGGAGGAAAAATCGCTTCTTGGAAGATTTTTTTCAGAGGCTGTATCCCCGGAGCTGGGGCCAAGCTAGGGGACCCATACTGGCAAGGGAAGGCAAAACCACATCCAATGTCTTTGCTCTGGAGGACAGCTTTGGTGAGCCTAAGTCTTTCAGGAATATTTCTGGCTCCAACAGAGTCAAATTCTGTGTGTGAAGCTGCACAGCCAAAATAGGGGAACAGAGAGCCTGATTCTCTCTGTGTAGCTTTGAAGCTGTCATTCAAACAACAGCTTGAGAATCCATACAATGCTCTCCCTTACTGCTAAGAGAATTCTCATTGCTGTCGTCCTTGACAGTTTGTAGAAATCCGCACCCTAACCCTTCTCCAAGTAGGCCTGGGTCCTAGCTCGGAACAACAGGCAACGGCGGAGCTGAGGCCAGTAAGGCACAAGTGAGGTCTCACACACTCTTGCAGCCTGATCGTCCAGGAGCAGTAAGGCCTCTTTTTCCCTGCAGGAGGCTCGCTTGCCTTGCCTCCTGTGAACTGCATTTCCCAGCCTGGGCGCAAAGCTGTTCCTGGAGATTTTTTCTCAGGGGCTGTTTCCCTGGAGCTGGGTCGGACCTTGGGGGCCCAACTCACAGGGGAAGACAAAACCACATGGACAGGTCTATGCTCTGTAGGAGAGCTCTAGTGAACCTCATCTCTCAGGAACATTCTTGGCTTCTACAGAGACACCTCTGTGCATGAAGCTACACACCCAACATAGTGGCAAAGGGAGTCTGATTCTTTCCGTGGGTGCTGATGCTTTGTGGCAAAGCACCTGCTAAGAATCCATCCACATAGGCTTCCCTCACCTTGACAGAGGTCTCATTGCTGTAGTCCTTGGCAGTTTGGAAAGAAGCTGACCCTTACCCTTCACCAAGTAGGCCCTTGTCCTTGTTTGAATGGAAAGGCAGTAGCTGAGCTGAGGCCAGTAAGGCGCCAGTCAAGTCTGACATATTCCCGATGCCTGCTCCTTCATGGAAAATAACGTTAGAATCTGGGAATGTCTTTGCAAGGCTGGCAAAGGGCAGTCAGGAACCTCGACCCTGCCTCTGGAATTTCTATCTTCTCAGCACATCTGGCGGTCTCGGTCAGGAGAAACTAATCCATTCCTTGCAAATATAGACTTCCAAATACAGGCCGGTTGGCTGTCTCTTCTTTCCGAAGGAAGCTTGCTTATCCCACCTCCAGCAAACTCCGCTTCCCAGCCTGGGGGATAAGAGGTTCTTGGAGATCTTTTCTCAGAGGCTGTTTCCACGGAGCAGGGGCCGATCCCGGAGACCCACACGCACAGGGGAAGGGAAAACCGCATGGATAAGTCTTTGCTCTCTAGGAGTGCTCTAGTGAACCTCACTCTATGGGGAATGTTCTTGGCTCCAACGGGGACATCTCTGTGTGGGAAGCTGCATAGCCAACATAGAGACACAGAGACCTGATTCTCTCTGTGCAGCTTTGACGCTGTCGTTCAAACAACAAATTGAGAATCCACACAATGCTCTCCCTTACCACTGAGAGAGTTATCATTGCTGTAGCCCTTCGCAGTTTCTGGAAATCGGCACACAAACACTTCTCCAAGTAGGCCTGGGTTCAAGTTCAGATGAACATGCAATAGCGGAGCTGAGGCCAGTAAGGCACCAGTCAGGTGTCACACACTCTGGCAGCCTGCTCCTCCAGGGACAGTAAGACCTCTATTTCCCTTCAGGAGGCTCGCTTGCCTTACTTCCTGTGAACAGCGTTTCCCAGCCTGGGCGGAAAGCAGTTCCTGGAGATCTTTTCTCAGGGGCTGTTTCCCCGGAGTTGGGGCGGACCTCGGGGACCCAACTCACAGGGGAAGGCAAAACCAAATGGACAGGTCTATGCTCTGTAGGAGATCTCTAGTGAACTGCCGGGGTCCAGCCCCAGCTGATCCAGGGTATTCGAAGCAGAGACGGCGTAGGCGAGGGTCAGGGAACAACTGCTTAATTAAACGTTAATTAAGGATATAAAGAGTAATAAAATGAGGATAGCTCAGTAGGAAAATTCAGTGGAGAAAAGAGGCTGAGTAGCTTGCTTTACGCGGGGGACCAATAAAACTTCAAGACAAGAAGCTTGCACCACTTACGTAGGCCGCAGGCGTCCTTCCGTTCTCCCAAAGGAGAGGAGACACTGAGGCCTCCCCGGTCGGATCTTAGAAGCCCAGGCAAAATTAGTAAGCTTGGTGGGTTCTGCGCTCCAGATGGAGACTCAACCAGAGTGAGAGAGAGAGAGAGAGACATGGGGAGACCAGTATTTCGAGAAACTGATCCCAATTCTTTATTTTCCATGGTCTACTTTTATACACTGAGATGTTATGCAAAAGTCACGTGGGGTCAGCAGTCCTGACTTTTATCAAAGTCAGGTGCTTCATACAAAAGTATACAGAGGTCTTAGGGGTGTTACATCATCTTCTGGCCGGGGGGCCTGCTGACAATTTACGACCCTCTCCTTGTGACAGCGGTCAGTCAACCAGGACACTTATTTCTCCAGGGGTGATTATTCTTAAAACAGACGCCACCCAAATAAAGTTACATTCCTATAGGGTGAGGGTGTAGTGGGTTTTAGTTAAGGAAAGAATTTACTTAGCCTAAGGTCTAACGTGATTTATATCAAAGGTTAATACTTATTTCTTCTATATATTCATTACTGTGTATAAGGGCAGGGGATGTGGAGACTTAGCAGTAAACATCAGCTCAACAAATGAAAAACCCTTCACCAATATGATTTCTAATCAGCCCATTATACTTATACTAATAATTTTCTAACTTTCCTAAGGAACCTGTTTTTAGAAGGTTTAAAGCATCTCGTGCCTCTCATGGTTGAGAGGCTGTGAGCAATCACATGTGGCCGGACAAGCCTGTCAGGCAGGCTAGAGAACCTTCAGAGGAGTTTGTAGGTTAAAACACTCTTGTCACACCCAGGGGTTTTTATCAACTGGAGCTCTAGGTTAACTCCTTCTCCGAAAGAGGTGGTGGGGGACAGCCCCCCGTAAAGTCAGAGGTGTAGGTGAGAGCACAAAGTAGTAAGGTAGGCAGGCTCTGGTTATGCGGGTAGATGCTCGAGGATTTCCAGGGGGACTCCTGAGGCTCGATCCCGCCTTTGCGTATGTCGAGCCTCCTTCCTCATGACCTTTGCCATGGGCGGAGTGCCTCACTCTGGCCCCCAACAGTGAACCTCCTCTCTCAGGAACATTCTTGGCTCCTATCGAGACACCTCTGTGTGTGTAGCTACACACGCAACGTAGGGGCAAAGGGAGCCAGATTCTTTCCGTGGGGTGCTGATGCTTTGTGGCAAAGCACCTGCTTGAGAATCTATCAGCTTACGCTTCCCTCGCCTTGACAGAGGTCTCATTGCTGTAGCCCTTGGCAGTTTGGAAAGAAGAGGACCCTTACCTTTCATAAAGTGGGCCCTTGTCCTAGTTTGAAAGGAAAGGCAAGAGCTGAGCTGAGGCCAATAAGGCGCCAGTCAAGTCTGACATATTCCCGAAGCCTGCTCCTTCATGGAAAATAACGCTGGAATCTAGGAATGTCTCTGCAAGGCTGGCAAAGGGCAGTCAGGAGCCTGCACCCTGCCTCTGGAATTACCTATTTCTGAGCAGATCTGGAGGTCTCCTTTAGGAGAATCTAACTCATTCCTTCCATATTGAGACTTCCAAAAACAGGCCGGTCGGCTGCCTCTTCGTGCCCGAAGGAGGCTTGCTTTTCCTGCCTCCTATGAACCCAGCTTCCCAGGCTCTGGGAAAAGCGGATATTGAAGATCTTTTCTCAGGGGTTTTTTCCATGGAGCTGGGGCCGAGACCAGAGACCCAATTGCACAGGGGAAGGAAAACCACATGGACAAGTCTTTGTTCTCCAGGAGACCTCTAAGTGAAACTTACTCTGTCAGGAACGTTCTTGACTCCTATGGAGACACCCCTGTGTGTGAAGCTGCGTACCCAACAAGGGGGCACAGAGAGACTGATTCTCTCTTTGCAGCTTTGAAGCTGTCATTCAAACAACAGCTTGAGAATCCATACAATGCTCTCCCTTACCTCTGAGAGAGTTCTCATTGCTGTAGCCCTTGGCAGTTTTTAGAAATCCGCACCCAAACCCTTCTCCAAGTAGGCCTGGGTCCTGGTTTGGATGGCCATGCAGTGGCGGAGCTGAGGTCAGTAAGGCACCAGTCAGGTGTCACACATTCTGGTAGCCTGCTCCTCCAGGGACAGTAAGGCCTCTTTTTCCCTGCAGGAGTCTCGCTTGCCTTGCCTCCTGTGAACTGCGTTCCCCAGCCTGGGCGAAAAGCGGTTCCTGGAGATCTTTTCTAAGGAGTTGTTTCCCCGGAGCTGGGGTGGACCTCGGGGACCAAACTCACAGGGGAAGGCAAAACTACACGGACAAGTCTATGCTCTGTAGGAGACCTTAGTGAATCTCAAGTCTTAGGAACATTCTTGGCTCGTACAGAGACACCTCTGTGTGTAAAGCTACACACCGAACATAGGGGCACAGGGAGCCTGATTCTCTCCGTGGGGTGCTGATGCTTTGTGGCAAAGCACCTGTTTGAGAATCCATCCGCTTACGCTTCCCTCGCCTTGACAGAGGTCTCATTGCTGTGTCCCTTGGCAGTTTGGAAAGAAGCAGACCCTTACCCTTTACCAAGTAGGCCCTGATCCTAGTTTGAAAGGAAAGGCAATAGCTGAGCTGAGGCCAGTAAGGCACCCGTCAACTCTGACATATTCCCGATGCCTGCTCCTTCATGGAAAATAGCGCTAGAATCTAGGAATGTCTTTGCAAGGCTGGCAAAGGGCAGTCAGGAACCTCGACCCTGCCTCTGGAATATCTATCTTCTGAGCAGATCTGGAGGTCTCCTTCTGGAGAAGCTAACCCATTCCTTGCAAATAGAGGCTTCCAAACACAGGCTAATTGGCTGCCTCTTCTTGCCCGAAGGAGGCTTGCTTTTCCTGCCTCCTATGATCCCTGGTTCCCAGCATGGGGGAAAAGCAGATCTTGGAGATCTTTGCTCAGGGGTTGTTTCCACGGAGCTGAGGTTATGCCCGGAGACCCACACATACAGAGGAAAGCAAAACTACATGAACAAGTCTTTGCTCTCTAAGAGAGCTCTAGTGAACCTCAGTCTTTGACGAACGTTCTTGGTTCCTACAGGGACAACTTATGGGGTCAGAGAGCCTGATTCCCTCTGTGAAGGTTTAACGCTGTCGTTCAGAAAACAGCTTGAGAATCCATACAATTCTCTCCCTTATCTCTGAGAGAGTTCTCATTGCTGTAGCCCTTGGCAGTTTTTTAGAAATCCGCACCCAAACCCTTCTCCTAGTAGGCCTGGGTCCTAGTTCAGAGGAACATGCAATGGCGGAGCTGAGGCCAGTAAGGCACCAGTCAGGTCTCACACACTCTTGCAGCCTGCTCCTCCAGGGGCAGTAAGGCCTCTTTTTCTCTGCAGGAGGCTCGCTTGCCTTGCCTTCTGTGAACTGCGTTTCCCAGTCTGGACGAAAAGCAGTTCCTGGAGGTGTTTTCTCAGGGGTTTCTTCCTCGGAGCTGGGGCGAACATCGGGAACCCAACTCACAGGGGAAGGCAAAACCATATGGACAGGTCTATGCTCTGTAGCAGAGCTCTAGTGAACCTCATCTCCCAGGAACATTCTGGGCTCCTATAGAAACACCTCTGTGTTTGAAGCTACACACCCAACATAGGGGCAAATGCAGCCTGATTCTCTCCGTGGGGTACAGATGCTTTGTGGCAAAGCACCTGTTTGAGAATCCATCCGCTTCCACTTCCCTCTCTTTGACAGAGGTCTCTTTGCTGTAGCCTTTGGCAGTTTGGAAAGAAGCAGACCCTTACCCTTCACCAAGTAGGCCCTTGTCCTAGTTTGAACGGAAAGGCGATAGCTGAGCTGAGGCCAGTAAGGCGCCAGTCAAGTCTGACATATTCCTGAAGCCTGCTCCTTCATGGAAAATAACGCTAGAATCTAGAAATGTCTTTGCAAGGCTGGTAAAGGACAGTCAGGAACCTCGACCCTGCCTCTGGAATTTCCATCTTCTGAGCAGATCTGGAGGTCTTCTTTTGGAGAAGCTAACCATTCCTTCCAAATAGAGGCTTCCAACCACAGGCTAGTTGGCTGCATCTACTTGCCTGAAGGAGGCTTGCTTGTTCCGCTTCCTGTGAACTCCGCTTCCCGCCTGGGGGAAAAGTGGTTCTTGGAGATCTTTTTTCAGGGGCTATTTCAACGGAGTTGGAGCCGAGCCCGGAGACCCACACGCACAGAGGAAGGCAAAACCACATGGACAAGTCTTTGCTCTGTAGGAGAACTCTAGTTAACCTCAGTATGTGAGGAAAGTCTTGGATTCCATGGGGATACCTCTGTGTGTGGAGCTGCGTACCCAGCAAGGGGGCACACAGGGCCTGATTCTCTCTTTGCAGCTTTGAAGCTGTCATTCAAACAACAGCTTAAGAATCCATACAATGCTCTCCCTTACCTCTGAGCGACTTCTCATTGCTGTAACCCTTGGCAGTTTTTACAAATCCGCACCCAAACCCTTCTCCAAGTAGGCCTGGGTCCTTGTTTGGATGGCCATGCAGTGGCGGAGCTGAGGTCAGTAAGGCACCAGTCAGGTGTCACACAATCTGGCAGCGTGCTCCTCCAGGGACAGTAAGGCCTATTTTTCCCTGTGGGAGGCTCGCTTGCCTGGCCTCCTGTGAACTGCGTTTCCCAGCCTGGGCAAACAGCGGTTCCTGGAGATCTTTTCTCAGGGGCTCTATCCCCAGAGCTGGGGTGGACCTCGGGGACCCATCTCACAGGGGAAGGAAAAACCACATGGACAGGTCTATGCTCTGTAGGAGACGTTAGTGTGTCTCATCTCTTAGGAACATTCTTGGCTCGTACAGAGACACCTCTGTGTGTAAAGCTACACACCGAACATAGGGGCACAGGGAGCCTGATTCTCTCCATGGGGTGCTGATGCTTTGTGGCAAAGCACCTGTTTGAGAATCCATCCGCTTACGCTTCCCTCGCCTTGACAGAGGTCTCATTGCTGTGTCTCTTGGCAGTTTGGAAAGAAGCAGACCCTTACCCTTCACCAAGTAGGCCCTGATCCTAGTTTGAAAGGAAAGGCAATAGCTGAGCTGAGGCCAGTGAGGCACCCGTCAACTGTGACATATTCCCGATGCCTGCTCCTTCATGGAAAATATTGCTAGAATCTAGGAATGTCTTTGCAAGGCTGGCAAAGGGCAGTCAGGAACCACGACCCTGCCTCTGGAATATCTATCTTCTGAGCAGATCTGGAGGTCTCCTTCTGGAGAAGCTAACCCATTCCTTGCAAATAGAGGCTTCCAAACACAGGCCGGTTGGCTGCCTCTTCTTGCCTGAAGGAGGCTTGCTTTTCCTGCCTCCTATGATCCCTGGTTTCCAGCATGGGGGAAAAGCAGATCTTGGAGATCTTTGCTCAGGGGTTGTTTCCAAGGAGCTGGGGTTATGCCCAGAGACCCACACATACAGGGGAAGGCAAAACCACATGAACAAGTCTTTGCTCTCTAAGAGAGCTCTAGTGAACCTCAGTCTTTGACGAACGTTCTTGGCTCCTATGCGGACACCTCTGTGTGTGAAACTGCGTACCCAACATGGCGGCAGAGAGCCTGATTCTCTCTGTGCAGGTTTAATGCTGTCGTTCAGAAAACAGCTTGAGAATCCATACAGTTCTCGCCCTTACCTCTGAGAGAGTTCTCATTGCAGTAGCCCTTGGCAGTTTGTAGAAATCTGCAGCTAAACCCTTCTCCAAGTAGGCCTGAGTCCCAGTTCGGAGGAACAAGCAATGGCGGAGCTAAGACCAGTATGGCACCAGTCAGTTTTCACACACTCTGGCAGCCTGCTCCTCCAGGGACAGTAAGGCTTCTTTTTCTCTGCAGGAGGCTCACTTGCCTTACTTCCTGTGAACAGCTTTTCCCAGCCTGGGCGAAAAGCGGTTCCTGGAGATCTTTTCTCAGAGGCTGTTTTCTCGGAGCTGGGGTGGACCTCGGGCACCCAACTCACAGGGGAAGGCAAAACCACATTGACAGGTCTATGCTCTGTAGGAGAGGTTTAGTGAACCTAATCTCTCAGGAACATTCTTGGCTCCTATAGAGACAACTCTGTGTGTGAAGCTACACTCCCAACATTGGGGAACAGGGATCTTGGTTCTCTCCGTGGGGTGCTGATGCTTTGTAGCAAAGCACCTGCTTGAGAATCCGTCCTCTTAGGCTTCCTTCACCTTGACAGAGGTCTCATTGCTGTAGCCCTTGGCAGTTTCAAAGAAGAAGACCCTTACACTTCATAAAGTAGGCCCTTGTCCTAGTTTGAATGGAAAGGCAATAGCTGAGCTGAGGCCAATAAGGAGCCAGTCCCCTCTGGCCCATTCCCGAAGCCTGCTCCTTCATGGAATATAACTCTAGAATCTTGGAATGTCTTTGCAAGGCTGGCAAAGGGCAGTCAGGAACCAGCACCCTGCCTCTGGAATTACCGACTTCTGAGCAGATCTGGAGGTCTCCTTTAGGAGAAGCTAACCCATTCCTTCCAAAAAGAGGCTTCAAAACACAGGCAGTTTGGCGGCCTTTCGTGCCCGAAGGAGGCTTGCTTTTCTCTCCTCCTATGAACCCCAGTTCCCGCCTCTGGGAAAAGCGGGTCTTGAAGATATTTTCTCAGGGGTTCTTTCCACGGAGCTGGGGCCGAGCCCGGGGCCCAAAGGCACAGGGGAAGGCAAGACCACATGGACAGGTCTATGCTCTGTAGAAGACCTCTAGTGAACCTCATCTCTCAGGAGCATTCTTGGCTCCTATAGAGACACCTCTGTGTGTGAAGCTGCGTACCTAACATAGGGGCACAGAGAGCCTGATTCTCTCTGTTCATTTTGACGCTGTCGTTCAGAAAACAGCTTGAGAATCCATAAAATGCTCTCCCTTACCACCGAGACAATTCTCACTGCTGTAGCCCTTGGCACTTTGTAGAAATCTGCACCCAAACGCTTTTCCAAGTAGGCCTGGGTGCTAGCTCGGATGAACAGGCAATGGCGGAGCTGAGGCCAGTAAGGCAACAGTCAGGTTTCACACACTCTGGCAGCCTGCTCCTCCAGGGACTGTAAGGCCTCTTTTACTCTGCAGGAGATTCGCTTGCCTTACTTCCTGTGAACAGCATTTCCCAGCCTCGGCGAAGCGTTTCCTGGAGATCTTTTCTCAGGGACAGTTTCCCCGGAGGTGTGGCGGACCTCGAGGACCCAACTCACAGGGGAAGGCAAAACCACATTGACAGGACTATGCTCTGTAGGAGAGGTTTAGTGAACCTAATCTCTCAGGAACATTCTTGGCTCCTATAGAGACAACTCTGTGTGTGAAGCTACACTCCCAACATTGGTGCACAGGGAGCTTGATTCTCTTCGTGGGGTGCTGATGCTTTGTGGCAAAGCACCTGCTTGAGAATCCATCCTCTTAGGCTTCCCTCACCTTGACAGAGGTCTCATTGCTGTAGCCCTTGGCAGTTTGCAAAGAAGAAGACCCTTACCCTTCATAAAGTAGGGCCTTGCCCTAGTTTGAATGGAAAGGCGATAGCTGAGCTGAGGTCAATAAGGAGCCAGTCCCGTCTGACACATTCCCGAAGCCTGCTCCTTCATGGAAAATAACTCTAGAATCTAGGAATATCTTTGCAAGGCTAGCAAAGGGCAGTCAGGAACCAGTACCCTGCCTCTGGAATTACCGACTTCTGAGCAGATCTGGAGGTCTCCTTTAGGAGAAGCTAACCCATTCCTTCCAAATAGAGGCTTCAAAACACAGGCAGGTGGACGGCCTTTTCGTTCCCGATGGAGGCGTGCTTTTCTCTCCTCCTACGAACCCCGGTTCCCAGACACTGGGAAAAGTGGATCTTGAAGATATTTTCTCAGGGGTTGTTTCCACGGAGCTGGGGCCGAGCCTGGAGACCCAAAGGCACAGGGGAAGGCAAGACCACATGGACAAGCCTTTGCTCTTTAGTATAGCTCTAATGAACCTCACTCTGTCAGGATCTTTCTTGATTCCTACGGAGACACACCTGTGTGTGAAGCTGCGGGCACAGAGAGCCTGATTACCCCTGTGCAGCGCTGAGTCTGGGCGGCTAAACAACAGCTTGGGAATGCAGCCTGGGGCGCTTCCCTTCCCTCTGACAGAGCTCTCCTTCGGTCCCTAAGCCCTCTGCAAGGAGGCATGGATCATAGGTGCAAAGGGAAAGGAAGAGCGGAGCTGAGGCCAGTAAGGCGCCCGCCAGTCACGTCTCCCCCACTTCCGCAGTCTGTTCCTTCCCCTGCGCGAAAGCTAGAAGCTGGGAAGGGCTTGGCGAGGCTCGCCCAGGCAGAGCAGCCTCTAGGCCGGGGCTCTGCGATATCGCGTCTGGGTGCAGATCTGGAGCTCCGCCGGAGTGGAAGCTCATTCAGTCCTTCCCAATACAGGCTTGCAAGCACCCGACGGCGGCCTGACTCTATTCTCCCGCGTGCTGGGAGTGGGCTTCCAATCCAGAGCACAGAGCACTGCCTGGAGCTCTCTGCTCAGGGGCTGGTTCCCCTGCGCTGGGACTGTGCTAGGGAGCCCAAAGGCACAGGGGAAGGCCCCAAACCACATGCACATGACTCTGCTCTGGAGCTGAGCTCCGGGGAAGCCCAGTCTGTAAGGCGGTTTCTGAACACAAACGGAGGAACACTCTGGCTGTGGAGCTCCCTCCCCACGACAGGGGCACTGGGACCCTGATTCCCTCCGTTCAGCGCTGAGTCTGGACTACCAAGCAACAGCTTGGGAATGCAACCTGGGGCATTTCCCTTCCCTCAGACAGAGGTCTCCTTGCGGGAGGCTTTTGCAGTTTGCACACCCCCGTGCCCTAAGCCGTCTGCCAGGAGGCCTGGCTCCTAGGTCCAAAGGGAAGGCAAGAGCAGAGCTGAGGCCAGTCAGGAGCCAGTCATGTCGCCCACACTCCCGCAGCCTGCTCCTTTGCAGGTGCAAACGCTAGAAGCTGGGAAGGGCTTGGCGAGGCTTGCCCAGGCAGAGCAGCCTCTCGACAGGGGCTCTGTCCTATCGCGCCTGGGCGCAGGTCTGCAGCTCCGACGGTGTGGAAGCTCACTCGGTCCTTTCCAATACAGGCTTGCAAGGACCCGCCGGCAGCCTAACTCATCTCTCCCGCGTGCTGGGACTGGGCATCCAGGCCTGGCACAAAGCACTGCCTGGAGCTCTTTGCTCAGGGGCTGGTTCCCCTACGCTGGGGCTGTGCTAGGGAGCCCAAACGCACATGTCAAGGCCCCAAAACACATCCACACGTCTCTGCTCTGCAACAGAGCTCCGGGGAAGCCCAGTCTGGCAGGCGCTTTCTGGGCACAAAGGGAGGAACACTCTGGCTGTGGAGCTTCCTGCCCAAGACAGGGGCACTAGGACCCTGATTCCCTCCGTTTACCGCTGAGTCTGCATTGCCAAGCAAAAGCTTGGGAACACAGCCTGGGGCGCTTCCCTTCCCTCGGACAGAGCTCTCCTTGCGGTAGGCCTTGGTAGTTTGCATACAATGGGGCCCTAAGCCCTCTGCAAGTTGGCCTGGCTCCTAGGTCCAAAGGGCAGGCCAGAGCGGAGCTGAGGCTGTCAGGCTCCAGACACATCTCCCATACTCCTACATCCTGCTCCTACCCGGGCGTGAACGCTAGAAGCTGGGAAGGTACCTGGACCGTGCAGGGGCGGGGCAAACACGGGCGGCGTGGGGCGGGAGTCGGCTTCTGGCGGGGGTGGGGGCGGGCTTCCCAGTTGTGCTCTCGGAGGTGGACACTGAGGCTGAAAACGCGCCGGGAGCGCGGCAGGGGCGGGGCTAACCCTGGCGGCGCGGGGCGGGGGTCGGCTCATGGGGGGGATGGGGAGGGGTTCCCAGTTGTGCTCTCGGGGGTTGCAACTGCGGCTGGGAACTCCCATTTCGTCCGCTCCTGGGTCCCCAAGGATCGCCATCCCATGGGTGCAGCCGAGGGCTGCGGACCACAGGTAAGGGAACTGGGACTGCGTGGAGCAGGGAACCAAGTATTCCGCCGTCTGTTGGCACATACTCGGAGCTCCCCAAACTTGCGGTCGCAGAAAGGCCTTGCCTTTGGGGTCAAGGCCTTTACCGCTCCACCCCTCTGCTGAAAAATCTCCGAGTCTGCGCGGTTCTTCCAAGCAGCCTAGTGTCCGCTGGAAGTCCAAGGGACAGAACACTGAATTCTTGCCGGCTGGCCCAGCCCTGCTTCTGGCACTTTGTAAGCCAGCGGGCCCTTGAGCACCTGCTGGGATGGGAAAGGGAAGGGTCCACGGATTGCACCCTAGAAACTTAGTAGGGTGCATGGATTTCAAACCCTGGTGGCCGCCCAGGCAGCAAAGAAGGGGGGAGGGCACCTTGCTGCCCTTTCATGGCAGAATCTGTGGTTGTCCAGCTGCGTGGGCCTTTTCATGAGGACCCTGTGCAATAAAAGTTTGGTGTTTTGGAACTGAATAATTAGAACGTGTAAAAGCTTTAAATTATGTGGTGGTGTAATTAAAAAACAAAACAAAACAAAACCAAGCTCCAAATGTTTTGCAAATGGAGGTTTAAATATTGAAGGACTGTATTCCTTGCACTGTGGCATTCTATCAAGAAGTGTGCAGGATTTTTTTTTTTTTTTTAAGCAAAGTGTTCGAAGTGAGGGAAACAGGAAACCCAGAGGTGCCCCTGTATTTTGGGGAAGGCCTTAGGAGGTCACTTGGAAATGCTGCTGGCTGTGCCGGAGGGGGGCAGATGGGCTGTGCAGGCTTGTCCTTTGCATGGATGTTCTTGTGTGTGGAAACCCAGCTCGGAGCCATCTCCTGATGTGTAAGAATTTCGCAGACAAACCTTGAGCTAAGCAATGCATTTTTTCCTAAGAAAATGTTTGTCTTAAGCGATGTAAATATCCTATGTATTTCCGCTAGACTCTGGCTTCAGGTCGGTTCCCCAAAAAGGCTCAGAAGCGATTTGAACAAAACAGCATGTTTTCCTCCTAGCTTGTTCTCCTTATCTATGTTAAGGAAATGATATATTTGCCTGCAATACTGCCTTTCTTCAAGATTCATGTCAATCAAGTTTTGGCCCGGGATGACTCACCTGCTGCCAATATTATCTCAATGCATGTCGTGGGGGAGGGGCCTGGTGCCATTCCCTGAAACAGTTCCTTTCTTTCCTTAGCTGACTGCTAGTGCCTGTAGAATATCTGGCTAAAGACCAGCAGGGGGTACTCTTACTACCCACCCCCACCCCGCCTCGAGTCTAAGTCAGCAGCTTTCTCTATCTCTTTCATACTTTAATAACACTTGATGGCACAAAAGCTCTGAGCGATCAAATCATATCAAATCTTCATTTCAGATTGAAGATGCATTCCATGGTATTGCCATCTTAAGTCTTTCCATCGTTATGGAATATCTGTCCATGTATTCAGGATAGTTTTCAGCCAGGGTGTATAATTTCCAGTGTGCCAGTCTTGTCATCCTCGTTACATCCATGGCAAAGTGTTTTATTCATGTTGATATTATTGAAAGGGAATTTTTTAAAATTCCTTTTCAGATTATTATCTGCTAATGTATACAGATAAAACTGTGTAATCATTCATTTTTATCAGTTTGGACAGCTTGATAGTTGTCTTTAATTTCTTTACTTTCTGACACTTTAAGATTATCCTGGGACACATATGTAATGCCTCACCCCTAAATTCAGACATGTGTTCAAAGAACTTCTGTCCTTTTATTTATTTATTTATTCTTTAACATTGAAATCGTTTTGACTATGCTGGGTGTTTGTTGCTAGATGGAAGTAGCTAGGACCTCTGGACTGCAGTCTCTCATCTCTTGCTGACCTCTTGTTGACCTCTGCAGATTCCTGGTAGGTGGGAGCTTGTTAGTTCCTTGTTCCTTATCAGAACCTCCTGTGGTAAGTGTTTTTCTCTTCTCTGTTGCCTGGTAAGGGTGGGTGGTCATGGGCATCCCAAAGTTGGCTAGAAGTCATTATTTAGGCAGGCTTGTGCACAGATATGGGAGAAGGCAATGGCACCCCACTCCTGGAAAATCCCAAGGATGGAGGAGCCTGGTAGGCTGCAGTCCATGGGGTGGCTAAGAGTCGGACACCACTGAGTGACTTCGTTTTCACTTTTCACTTTCATGCATAGGAGGAGGAAATGGCAACCCACTCCAGTGTTCTTGCCTAGAGAACCCCAGAGACTGCGGGGCCTGGTGGGCTGCCATCTATGGCGTGGCACAGGGTCGGCCTCAACTGAACCACTTAGCAGCTGCAGCAGCAGCAGCAGCAGTGCATAGATATCAAAGGGGATGAGAACAGTCAGGTAGGATCACATATGTCATCGTGAAACAATACTTCTCCTCTTAGCCAAAGCTAACGAAAGATTTCTGTTCTAGGTCAACCTAGAAGAGATCACTTAAGAGGTAAAGAAACTTAAACTCCATTAGCAAAGGCAGTTCAACATCTCAAGAAAACTTGTGCTAGGCACAAAACTCTTTTCTGGGGGCCTACTTTCCCTACAACCTCCTTATCCCATTCTGTACCCATTCCTTTGCTTCTCCCGTCCTGAAAATGCCACCTCTAAGACAGAACTACTTCGTTTTCCTTCTTAAAGTGTGATTGCATTCCATACATTCTTGTAATAACAAGTCATACATTTCCCTTCAGCAACCAAGAACTGACTCTTATATTGGCATTTGATAGATTGGTGAGCATACCTATCAGTGATAATAGCGCCCACCCCGCTTCCTGCAAGAACAGAACAAAACAAAACAAAACAAAAAAATTGCTTTCTTACATTTAATATGTTCGGATGGTGCCAGTCACTATTCATGCAGAGTCAAAAATCTCTTTTGTTTCTGTGTAAAAGGGAGGTCCTTTCAAGTCGTGAATGTTTCAGAAGTTTCATTTATTTGGAAGTGACCTAGCTATTCAATACACTGTCGTCACTTAGTTTAGCACCAGGATAGAAACTCAGGTAACCAAAACACCTGGAGGAACGATTGTAAGTTCAGTTCAGTTCAGTTGCTCAGTCGAGTCTGACTCTTTGTGACCCCGTGGCCTGCAGGACGCCAGGCTTCCGTGTCCATCACCAACTCCAGGGGCTTGCTCAAACTCATGTCCATCGAGTCAGTGATGCCATCCAACCATCTTATCCTCTGTCATCCCCTTCTCCTCTGCCTTCAATCAAGACTATGAGAGGCAGATATTTTAGAGTATAATTATTGTTAAGAGTTTATCTAAAAGCTCATATCACATTTACATATTTTACATTGGTTGTTGCGGTTTCCAGGTACTTTCTTGCTGACAAGCTTGTGACACATATAACAATAGAGCAATTTTTACCTCAGAAGAAACCTAGGCACTATGAACATGTTGTGCTTAATGTTGTTGACTCTTAGACATGTCTATAGTGGAGGAGCAAAACCAAAAATACTAGATATTTAATATTGACTAGTTCCCAGTTCACGGGACTCTGACATTCATTTAGGTCAATGTTTTCTTGTATTTCCAGCAGTTTGATTTGGAAGGGCTGCCTTGTCTTGAGACCATTGAAATCAGAACTCAGAACTTGAGCAATATTATCAAAAAACACAAGGCTCACACTGACATATACCTTAATCCAGACAGACAGACAAGACATCTTCCAGTTTTCCGCCTGAGATTTAAAATATTTCTTTGAGCCGTTTTCCTGGGAAGTGGGGGGGGGGAGTGGGGGTGGCAGCGAGGCAGGCTTGGGTAACAAGCTAATTGTTGGTCATTGCATATGCAAAGAACCAGCTTTCCGGGTTCCAAGGAAAAAAGCTTCCTTGGTACCCAATTTTGTTTGGATCTATAGACTCTCATGGCCCTCCTAGGTCAGGACATCTTTCCTTTCTGTAGTCCTCGTTTGAACCCTAAATCATAGACAGCTTGGATTGTCTCTGTGGGGTGGATGTATTGTCCTCGTGTTTGACCTGGCGGCAGTAGCGAGGTCCGAGAGCCTCTCCTGGAACCGGGCGTGGGGACAGGGCTCACCGGGAGCCACTGGTGGAAGTGGGCAATGCGCCGGGAGCGCGCCAGGGGCGGGGCGATCCCGGGCGGCGCGGGTCGGGGTTCCGGTCGGGAGGGGGTGGGGGGTGGTAACAGTTGTGCTCTCGGTGGTGGCCACTGCGGCTGGAAACGCGCCGGGAGCGCACCCGGGGCGGGGTAAACCTGGGCTGCGCGGGTCGAGATTTAGATGGCTGTGGGTGGGGGTTCGGTCCCAGTTGTGCTCTCGGGGGTCGCCACTGCGGCTAGGAACGCCCATTTCCTACGCTCCTGTTTCCCCAAGGATCCACATCTAGTGGGTGCAGCGGAGGGCTGCGGGCCACAGGTCAGGGAACTGGGACTGCTTGGAGCAGGGAACCATGTATTCCGCCGTCTGTTGGCACATTCTCGGAGCTCCCCAACCTGGTGGTTGCAGAAAGGCCTCGCCCTTGGTGTCAAGGCCTTTACCGCTCCACCCCTTTGCTGAAAAATCTCAGTCTGCACGGTTTTCCCAAGCAGCCTAGTGTCCCCTGGAAGTCCAAGGGACAGAACACTGAACTCTGGCCGGCTGGCCCAGCCCTGCTTCTGGCACTTTGTAAGCCAGCGGGCCCTTGAGCACCTGCTGGGATGGGAAAGGGAAGGGTCCACGGATTGCACCCTAGAAACTTAGTAGGGTGCATGGATTTCAAACCCTGGTGGCCGCCCAGGCAGCAAAGAAGGGGGGAGGGCACCTTGCTGCCCTTTCATGGCAGAATCTGTGGCTGTCCTGATGTGTGGGCCTTTTCATGGGGACCTTGTGCAATAAAAGTTTGGTGTTTTGGTACTGAATAATTAGACATTGTAAAAAGTTTAAATTATGTGGTGGTGTAATTAAAAAACAAAACAAAACAAAACCAAGCCCCAAGTGTTTGGCAGAGGGAGGGTTAAGTATTGAAGGCCTGTTTTCCTTGCACTGTGGCATTCTATCTAGAAGTGTGCAGGATTTTTTTTTTTTTTAAGAAAAGTGTTCGAAGTGAGGGAAACAGGAAACCCAGAGGTGCCCCTGTATTTTGGGGAAGGCCTTAGGAGGTCACTTGGAAATGCTGCTGGCTGTGGGGGAGGGGGGCAGATGGGCTGTGCAGGCTTGTCCTTTGCATTCATGTTCTTGTGTGTAGAAACCCAGCTCGGAGCCATCTCCTGATGTGTAAGAATTTCGCAGACAAACCTTGAGCTAAGCAATGCATTTGTTCCTGAGGAAATGTTTGTCTTAAGCGATGTAAATATCCTATGTATATCCGCTGGACTCTGGCTTCAGGGTGCCTCTGAGAGGTGAGGGATACTGAGGAGTTAGAGGGGCCTCTCGGGACTCCACTAGGTTTGACGAAATGAAAGAGGGCCTCATCTCGATTGGAGGCAGGAACCTCAGGCTTCCTCTCCATTTCTGACTCCGACCGCAGGTCCCTGCAGGGTTGGGACAGGAGAGTCAGGCCTCGTCTTGTCTGAGTAATGGAACTCTGCTTGCCTCTTGAGTCGTTCAGTGGGTCTCAGGCCCCTTGTCGAGCTGTGTGTGGAACCTGCGGGTGTTTCCAGAAGATGCACGGGGGTGTCATTGCCCCTTCATTTTGTGCCTTCCCCCACAGGGTTGCCTTCAAACAGGTGTCCGGGCATCAGGTTCATTTCAAGAGCGGACCGGGAAATCGGGGTCGTTCGACATGTGGCACCACCCACGTGGCTCATCTCGAATTTCCTCGTGAGACCAGCATCATCCTGAGGTGCGCCGGGAAGGCCGGGAACACCTTCCACACAAAGAAGGGGAATCGACTCTCCTGTCGCGATCAGGAGGGAAGATGGGGCTCAGATGAAGTGGGGCCGGGACTCTAGGTGTTCCACTCGAGGGAACCCGGCGTTTCAGGGAACTTTAGGGGTCGCATCAAGGGAGCCAAGTACCGTTTCCCACTTCAGGACGGAACATGGGACTTCCCTGGAGACGCTGTAGCGGGCAAGGGCCTCATCCTGTGAAGACGTTGGAACCACGTCGTTTTTCTCGAGTTGCGTCTGGATTCTCGAAAACGACGTGGATTTCAGGTTTCCTCTTGGGTTGGCCCTGGGAAGCCCAATCTTCCCCTGGAGTTTGGAGGGAAAGCTGGGGGTTCTGCTCGAGTCACTACAGGGCCAAAGAGACCTCATCGAGGCGTGTGTCCAGGACCTAATATTCCTCTCAAGGGAAGACAGAGATCTCGGGTTTCCATTCCAGACTCCCCCGGGGAGTCAGGCCTCGCCTCGAGGGGAAGCAGAGGACTCCACTTTCCTCTCAAGTCGCGACACGGATCTCTTGGAGCCCAATGAGTGGACTCAAGGGTGTCGAGCCTCCTCTTCAGTTTGGAGAGAGGACTCGGGATTGCTCTCCAGGTCAGGCAGGAAAAGAAGGCCCTCATCTCGCGATGACGGGGGCATCTCATGGGTTTCCTCAGGCTGCGGCGCCCGTGGGGGTTTTCTCACGAGGCACGACGAGGACCTCAGGGAGCCTCTCATGCGGCGCTAGGGAACTCATGTCTCCATGCGCATGGCGAGGAGGAGCTGGTCATTACTCTCGAGTCATGGGAAGTGACTAGGGCCTCAAGACGCGTTGAAGAAGGACTCTCGAGGTCTTTCTCGGGTGGCGGCGGGAAACCCTCATTTCCCTCGACTTCTGCAGGGGACTATAGAGAACTTACCAGGGTGCCTCTGAGAGGTGAGGAATGCTGTGGAGTTGGCAGGGCCTCTCGGGACTCTGCTGGGTTCGGCGCAATGGAAGAGGGCCTCATCTCGAGGGGAGGCAGGAACCTCAGGCTTCCTCTCCGATTCTGACTCCGACTGCACGGTGCCTGCAGTGTTGGGACAGGAGAGTCATGCCTCGTCTTGTCTGAGGAATGGAATTCTGGTTGCCTCTCGAGTTGTTCCGGGAGTCTCAGGCCCCTTGTCGAGCTGTGTGTAGACCCTGCGGGTTTTTCCGGATGATGCACGGGGGTGTCAGTGCCCCTTCGTGTTGTGCCTTCACTCACAGGGTTGCCTTCAAAGAGGTGTCCGGGCATCGGGTTCTTATCAGGAGCGGACCGCAAAATCGGTGTCATTCGGCACGTGGCACCTCACACATGGCTAGTCTCGAATTTCCTCCTGAGACCGGCCTCATCCTGAGGTGCACCGGGAAGGCCGGGAACCCCTTCCAGAGAAAGCAGGGGAATTGACTCTCCTGTCGCGATCAGGAGGGGAGAAGGGGCTCAGATGAAGTGGTGCCGGGACCCTTGGTGTTCCCCTCGAGGGAACCCAGCGTGTCGGGGAACTTTTGCGGTCGCATCAAGGGTGTCAAGTACCGTTTCGCACTTAAGGACAGAACATGGGACTTCCCTGGAGACGCCGGGAATTTCGGTGTTCCCCTGGAGTGAGACCGGTATGTTGGGGAACTTTGGGGTCGCATCAAGGGTGCCAAGTAGCATTTCGAACTTTAAGATGGAACGTGGGACTTCTCTTGAGACTCTAGCTGGCAAGGGCCTCATATTGCGATGAAGGGGGAACCACATGGTTTTTAAGACTTGAGGCTGAATTCTCGAATTACGATGGGAAATTCAGACTTCCTCATGTGTTGACCGTGGGAAGCCCAATCTTCCATTCAAATTGTGAGGGAGAGATGGAGGTTGCTCTCGATCACTGTAGGGCAAAATAGACCTCATCTAGGCTTGTGTCTAGGACATAATGTTCCACTCCAGGGGCGACAGGGATCTCGGGGTTGCATTCCAAACTCACCCGGGGAGTCAGGCCTCGTCTCGAGGGAAGCAAAGGACTCCGCTCTCCTCTCGAGTCGCACCGGGTATTTCTTGGACCCAACTGAGTGGCCTAAAGGGAGTCAATCCTCCTGTGAAGTTTGGAGAGAGGACCAGGGATTGCTCTCCAGGTCAGGCAGGAAAAGAAGGCCCCCATCTCTCCTTGACGGGGGCATCTTGTGGTTTTTCTCGAACTGCGGCGCCACTGTGTGTTTTCTCACGAGGTACGATGGGGTACTCAGGGAGCCTCTTGTGTGGTACTAGGGAAGTCAGTTTTCCTGCTTGTGGCGAGGGGAGCGCGTCCTTGCTCTGGAGTCATGGTAGGGGAATCGGGCATCAAGAGACGTTGAAAAAGGACTCTCCAAGTCTTTCTCGGGTTACTTCAGGAAACTCTGGGTTCCCTCGACTTGTGCCAGTGACCTCAGGTAGCTTCTCAGGGAGCCTCTGAGAATTCAGGGATACTGTGGTGTTGGGAGGGGCCTCTCGGGACACCACTGAGTTTGGTTCAATGGAAGAGGGCCTCTTCTCTAGTTGAGGCAGGAACCTCAGGGTTCCTCTCCATTTCTGACTCCAATTGCAGGGTCCCTGAAGAGTTGGGACAGGAGAGTAAGGCCTCGTCTTGTGTGAAGGAATGCACCTTCACTTGCCTCTCGAGTTGTTCACGAGGTGACAGTCCACATTTGGAGCTGTGAGTGGAATCTGCGGGTTTTTCCAGACGATGCATGGGGATGTCAGTGTCCCTTCGTTTTGTGCCTTCATCCACAGGGTTGCCTTCGAAGAGATGTCCGGGCGTCAGGTTCTTATCTAGAGTGGACCGGGAATTCGGGATCTTTCAACATGTGGCACCAACCATGAGGCTACTTTTTGAATTTCCTCATGAGACTGGCCTCATCCGGAGGTTCGCGGGGAACGTCGGGAACCCCTTGCAGACAAAGCATGGGAGTCGACCCTTCTGTCGCGATCAGGAGGGGTGAAGGGGCTCACAGGAAGTGGTGCCATGAACTTTGGTGTTTCCCTCAAGTGAGACTGGTAGGTCAGGGAACTTTGGGGGTCGCATCAAGGGTGCCAAGTACCGTTTTGTACTTCAGGATGGAACGTGGGACTTCTCTTGATACGCTGTAGAGACCAAGGGCCTCATCTTGCGATGACGGGGGAGCCACGTGGTTTTTCTCGAGTTGCGGCGGGATTCTCGAGTTACGACGGGGATTTCAGGCTTCCTCTTGTGTTGGGCCAGGGAAGTCCAATCATCCATTCGAGTTGCGAGGGAGAGCTGGGGGTTGCGCTCGAGTCACTGCAGGGCAAAGGAGACCTCATCTAGGCTTGTGTGCAGGACCTAATGTTCCTCTCCAAGGGCCACAGGGATCTCAGGTTTGCATTCCAGCCTCACCCAGGGAGTCAGGCCTCGTGTCGAAGGGAAGCAAAGGACTCCGCTCTCCTTTCGAGTTGCGACGGGCACCTCTTGGAGCCCACTTTGTGGCCTAAAGGGAGTCAAGCCTCCTGTGAAGTTTGGAGAGAGGACTTGGGACTGCTCTCCAGTCCATGCAGGAAAAGATGGCCCTCATCACGCGATGACGAAGGGGTCTTGTGTGTTTTCTCGAGCTGCGGCGCCAGTGTGGGGTTTCACACGAGGTACGACAGGGAGCTCAGGGAGCCTCTCATGTGGCGCCAGGGAAGTCAGGTCTCCATGTGCGTGGCAGGGGGAGCGCGTTATTGCTCTCGAGCCATGGTAGGGGAATCTGACCTCAAGACGCGTTGAAGAAGGACTCTCGAGGTCTTTCTTCGGTTGTGGCAGGAAACCCTTATTTCCCTCGACGTTTGCCGGTGGCCTCAAGGAGCTTCTCAGAATGCCTATGAGAAGTCAGGGATACTGTGGAGATGGGAGTGGCCTCTCGGGACTCCACTGGGTTTGTTTTAATGGAAGAGGGCCTCATCTCGGGTTGAGGCAGGAACCTCAGGTTTCCTCTCCATTTCTGACTCAGATCGAAGCGTGCCTGCAGAGTTGGGATTGGATACTCAGGCCTCGTCTTGTCTGAGGAAGGGAGCTCCGCTTGCCTCTCTCATTGTTTAAGGGGTGACAGGCCAGTTGTGGAGCTGTATGTGGATCCTGTGGGATTTTCCGGACGATGAACAGGGTTGCCAGTTCCCCCTCGTGTAGTGCCTTCATCCACAGGGTTGCCTTAGAAGAGGTGTCCGGGCATCGGGTTCTTATCAAGAGCAAGACCGAGAAATCATGGTCTTTCGGCATGTGGCACCAACACGAGGCTACGTCTCGAATTTCTTCGTGAGACTGGCCTCATCCTGAGGTGCGCCATGAAGGTCGGGAACCCCTTCTAGACAAAGCAGGGGAATCGACCTTCCTGCCGTGATCAGGAGGGGAGAAGGGGCTCAAATGAAGTGGTGCCAGGAACTTCGGTGTTCCCTTGGAGTGAGACCGGTATATTGGGGAACTTTTGGGGTCACATCAAGGGTGCCAAGTAGCATTTCGAACTTTATGACGAAACATGTGACTTCTCTTGAGACTCTGTAGCGGGCAAAGGCCTCATATTGTGATGAATGGGGAACCACGTGGTTTTTAAGAGTTGCGGCGGGATTCTCGAGTTACAACGGGAAATTCAGACTTCCTCTTGTGTTGGCCCAGTGAAGACCAATCTTCCATTCGAATTGCGAGGGAGAGATGGGTGTTGCTCTCGAGTCACTGTAGGGCAAAATAGACCTCATCTAGGCTTTTGTCCAGGACATAATGTTCCTCTCCAGGGGCAACAGGGATCTCGGGGTTGCATTCCAGACTCACCCGAGGTAAGGCCTCATCTCGAGGGGAAACAAAGTACTCTGCTCTCCTCTCCAGTCGCGACAGGTATCTCTTGGAGCCCATTGAGTGGCCTAAAGGGAGTAAAGCCTCCTGTGAAGTTTGGAGAAAGGACCAGGGATTGCTCTCCAGGTCAGGCAGGAAAAGAAGTCCCCAATCTCGCGATGACGGTGGCGTCTCGTGGGTTTTCCCGAGCTGTGGCGCCAGTGTGGGGTTTCTCACGAGGTATGACGGGGAGCTCAGGGAGCCTCTCATGTGGCGCCAGGGAAGTCAGGTGTCCATGCGCATGGCGAGGGGCAGCGTGTCATTGCTCTCGAGTCATGGTAGGGGAATCCGTCCTCAAGACGCGTTGAAGACGGACTCTTGAGGTCTTTCTCGGGTTGCGGCAGGAGTTCCCTGTGTTCCCTCGACTTGTGCCGGTGACCTCAGGGAGTTGCTCAGGGTGCCTCTGAGAAGACACTGATACTGAGGTGTTGGGAGGGGCCTCTCGGGACTCCACTGCGTTTGGTGCAATGGAAGATTGCCGGGAGCCAGCGAGAGACATTCCACTCGTGACAAATGTCATGACGAAAGAGTCTCGGCATACGCAAAGGCGGGATCGAGCCTCCGGGAGTTCCCCCGTATATTCTTCAGCATCTATCCCCAAAAACCAAAGTCTGCCTTCTTTATTGCTTTGTTCTCTCACCTCTGACATTACTGGGGATGTCCCCCACCACCATCTCACTCTCTCTGTCAAAGAGCTAACTTACAGCTCCAACTAATAATGTTCCTGGGCAATTAGGAGTGTTTAAATCCAAACCCCTCAGATGGTTTTCTAACTCGCCTGACAAGTTTACCCGGTCTCCTACAGCTATGCATACGATTGTGTACAGTCTCCCAGCCTCGAGACGCACGGGAAGTTTAAGATATTCAAATAGCTTAGAGCCTCTCAGAGAGTTAGAAACTGTCAGAATAAAACTAGTAAAAGATTTCATTGATGAACCAATGCTTTTTGCCAAGTTTCCACATCCCCTGAATTGTATCCTTGAATGTGTGCTAATTAATATAGTTGGTATGTAGAAAAAATAAGTAGTGGCCTTGATGTTGGTAACTTTAGACCCTTAAGGTAATAAATTCTTTTCTTTGTTGTAAACCCATTACACATCCTCCCTATAGGAATGCAATTTTATCTTCGAAAGATGGCGCCAAACCTTAAACAATTACTCTTAGAGAAAATAACTCTTATGGTTGATAAGTCTTTGTCAAGAGTCATAAAATGTTAATAGGTCTTCTGGCCAGAAGATGATGTAAATCATCTAAACCATTTTTATACGATAAATCTGCAGAAAAGAAACCCTGGTTTTTGATAAGGATTAAAGACTGCTGACTTTGCATCCCCTATTATCCTCTATGTGTAACTTAGGGTATTAAAACCTGTGTTGAAAATAAAGCTACGGGCCTTGCTCGCCAACGCTTGGTCTCCCCATGTCATTATTCCCCTCAATTTTCAGATGAGTGTCCATCTGGAGCGCGGATATCCTCTGCGACCATTTATTTGCCTGGGCTTCGAAGACCCGCTCGATAAGGTGTCTAAGGTGGGGCACCTTCCTCTATTCTAGAGGGCACTTGCAGCCTCCGTGGTCAGAGCTAACCTGGTGTCACGGGTTATATTGATTTTCCGCATAAACCAAGCTACTCAGCTGCTTTTCTCCACTGAATTTTCCTACTGAGCTACCCTCATTCTATTACTCTTTATATCTTTGATGAATAAATAAATATATAAATAGGTCGCCTACTCCATCTTCCCTTCGAATACCCTGGATCAGCTGGGGCTGGACCTCTGCAGGTGGCGCCCGAGACAGGCATTTCGAAGGTAAATCCCCAACCCAATTCCCCCAGTGTTCAGTTTTCGGGACAGATAGGATCCCACTTAGGGGGCTGCAGATCCCCCTGTAGAATAGACAGGGCGAGAGGAGTGGGAAGTGTTGAAGAGTTAGAGAGAAAAAACGGTTTCTAAAAAGGCTGACAAAAAAGGCCTAATCTTTAGATAGCTAAAAGCAAAATCTTTTACTATCCTTAAGTTTCTGACATGGGCAACACTGAATCAAATGAAAGACAGCTCTTTATAGGAGTAATTTTACAGTTATTAAGTAAAAGAAGAATCAAGGTTAAAAAATCTTCCATTCAATCATTTTTTACATTTGTACAAGACCACTGCCCTTGGTTTCTACAACAAGGCACTGTTAACCTAGATATCTTGAAAAAACTAGGAAAACAGCTAAGAGCTTATTGTGCTCAGCAAGGTTTGGAAAAAATCCCTACTTACACCTTTCCTCTGTGGAATATGACTAGAGATGTTTTAGATCCAGCTCATGAATTTGAAAAGGTACCTGTTAAAGAGGAAAGTAAAGTTGGAAAAGTACCTGTTAAACAAAAAAGCAAATCTGAAAAGGTACCTGTTATAAAGAAAAGTGAAAATGAAGAGGCTATACCTAGCTATCGACAGCTAAATGAATGGCTAGCCGCTATGACTGCCAATGAGCATGTAAAAGATACGGATGAAAAGAAAGATCAGCTATTCCCTCAATTTGAAAAAGGTTTAGAGGAAACAGCAGCTCGATGCCATTCTGATGAGGATTTTTTTTTTTTAAGCTAAAGATGCTCCTAAAAGTTTAAGAAAACATCCCTAATCAGACCATCCGCTCCTAGGGGGTTGAGGGAAACATCCCCGATCAGACAGTTCGTAAGATTTAGTTACCAAACAGTTAAAGGATCTCCGGAACAGAAGAGGAAAACTTCGGGACGCTCCCATCCCCCTATGCCTCCTCCTCCATGTCGGGGTAAAGGGCCACCGCTAGGAGTTTCCCGGAGAAGGATTTTCTCTAGTCCCAAGGATGAACTTGATCCTCACCTTGAGGCTTCTTTTCTAGTCCCCTCTGCAGTTTAGCCAGGGTAAAGAGGTTACAAAATAAATAAAAATATTCTCTAAAATTAAAAAAAAAATTAAAAATGGATTTCTCTGCATCTAAGAATAGACAAATATTTATTGACTGTGGAATATGATTAGAAATGTCCTGGACCTCCGTCACGAGGCTGTTAAATAGACTATGGGGGAGGCTATAGAGGTGGATGGTGGTGAGTCTCCATTTACTGCACAGATCATATTTTCTGCCATTGAAAAAAAAAAAAAGGAGGGAGAAAGTGGTCTACCTCCCGAGGAAGGAGAGGGCTTACAGGACGCTGCGGCCGAGAGCCCTGGCGAGCTCCCTCCCCCTCTGCGCAAACCTTTAAAAAACTTATCCACCACTTTCTGATTTAAGGCGACTGCCACCGCCTTCGATTGTGCCTCCCAGGACCCAGGAGTTCCCCACTTTGCCCCCAAAGCCTCCCAAAGTGTTGCCTAAGACTGAGGAAGATAAAAAGTTTTTTAAACAAAGGAGCTTTTAGTACACAATATGCAGAGTGTGCTCCTTGGAAAAAACTCCCTCAGGGGGGTCTCACCCAGGCTAGGAGAAAAGCGAAAAGGCAAGGAGATTTAATAACAATATTAACCCCTGATGTGCCGCTTACTCCAATTCCAACCGGAGTGGCTGGCTCCCTATCTGAGGACATTGTAAGATTTGTCCTGGGGTGTAGCTTGCTTTCTTTTAAAAAAAAATTAAATAAAAAAAAAGAAAGAAAAGAAATTTCGCTGGTGCATGGTGTAGTAGATTCTGATGATATTGAGAAATTAAAGTCTTGATCTCACTGCCTATCAAAACTGTACAAATTAATAAAGGTCAAAGAGTAACACAGCTTTTACTTTTACCTTACTATCAGACAAGGAAAAACTTGACTTCTCAATCTAAGAGCCACAAAACATTTGGATCTAGTGATCTAGCCTTTTGGGTGCAGGAAATTACAGTTCCAAGGCCTTTAAAAGATCTTTTAATTCAAGAGAATAAAACGCCAGGGCTATTAGACACAGGAACAGACGTCTCTTAACATTGCTGGGAAAGACTGGCCCAGCTCCTGGCCAACACATAATACTGAAAATGAGTTGGTGGGATTAGAGAAAGTGGTATGTGGGGTGGAGATGCTGTACAGTTGGTACATTTAACAATACTTTATATATTGTTATAAATACATAATATAAATGTATTTGCCTAATTACAGTTTGCCTAATTAGGTATGGGTATAAATAAAATATAATAAAGGTATACCTAATTCTATTTATAGATCTATACTTAATTAATTTGTATATAAATTAATATGTATACAATACACACACACATATATATATACTGTATAATTAAATATATATGGCAGTAATATAATGTGTGTGTGGCTGATATTAATTGGTATGGATTGATGTGCTGTGATGATATATGTTCTATATACTGTATTATTATAAATGTGTGACATGTATTATTACAGTATATTGGTTTGTGTTGGTTGGTATTAGCTGTGTATGTGTTGTATTGTTGTAATATATATTAATTAATGTATTAATTATAAAGATTAATTCAAGTATATTGATTTATATATATTATATGTCAATAACTTTATACTTGTTGCCATATATAAATACATATATAAATGCATTTTGCATTTAGGTATATCTGTATACCTGTATACCAAAATGAGATAAGGAGGTTATACATTTATTACTTAAATTTATACAGAGACCTAAACTAAACATTAGACCTAAATTAACATATCCATAGGGAAACAGCTAGACAAATAGTGAAGTTATGTTCCAATTGTAATTAATCACTTAAACGTAAACACACAGGGGCAGACTACAATGATGAGACACTAGATGCCTGAATTACAGGCTACGACTCGGCCCCTGGTCAAGTAAAAAGGCCTCCTTACGGGAGAGTGAAAAAGGCCAGATGTGTTGCTAACTTGTGGGAGAGGGTATGCTTGTATATTTCTACAGAATGCAGATTCTCCGGTTTGGATCTCAGACAAATTCGTCATGTCACATTCCCCAAAGGCCAGGTTTGCGGCGCGCGCACTCGCTCGCTCCCCCTCCCCCAGCCAGCTCTCGCCTCCGCGCCACCAGCAGCGCCTCGCACCCACCTCTCTGCACCCCGTGACCTAGAGCAAAGAAGTCTGTGCAGCGAGTGAGGGCCAGAGAGGAAAGCGCGCCCGCGGAGTGCCGTCCAGACCAGCGTGGCCCCACCGGCGAGAGGGGACCGCCCTGAGCCCAAGCGGTGGCGGCTAGCCCTAAACCACGAACCCTGCCCCTCCGCCCACCATAGGCGCCTTGGCCCACAGCCTGCCGCTCGCGTTCTGCCTCCTGATGCTGGGGACACTGCTCCCCCGGGCTGACGCCTACAGCTGCTCCCTGGTTCATCTTGTTTAAACCCTCAATATAATGTTTGCTCCTTTGTAATGCTACAACATCCACCTTATCTTATGATGTAACCACTTATTGAATTATGGTCTTGCTGTATTACAACAACTACAGGATTTAATGCAAACACGACGGTTTGTGGGCTTACTTATCTTGGGAACAGCAGCTTTGATAAGTGCAATCACTTCTGTTACTGTGGCAGCAATATCATTGACTCAACAAGTACATACTGCTCAATATGTTGATTCTATGTCCAAAAATGTTTCTTTAACATTAGCAACACAGGAAGCTATAGAGAGAAAATTAGAAATGAGGGTAGACGCACTAGAGGAAGCAGTAATACATATTGGGACTGAATTGCAGGCTTTAAAGGTGAAAATGGCATTGTCTTGTCATGCTGACTATCGGTGGATATGTGGAACACCCCTGAAAGTAAATGAGACAGATTTTGAATGGGAAAAGATTAAAAACCATATTTCAGGTATCTGGAACAGCTCTGACATTGGTTGAGACGTAGGGAAACTTCACTATCAAATAGCAACCATGGAGCACTCCCGATTAGATTTTACTGCTGCTGGAACAGCAAATGATTTCTTCCAAACTTTCCCTAACTACATCTCAGGAAAGAATATTCTGTCTAATGTCTTTAGCTATGCTGCGGTGGCTGCTTTAATTCTGCTTCTCATAATCATTCTTCCTTGTATTGTCAGGATTCTTCGGCAGAGTATTCAGAGGCTCGCGACTGAGCTACATCTGGCTGTTTTAAGAAATAAAAAACGGGGAGATGCCGGGAGCCGGCGAGAGACATTCCACTCGTGACAAAGGTCATGAGGAAGGAGGCTGGGCATACACAAAGGCGGGATCGAGCCTCGGGAGTCCTCCCGGATATTCTTGAGCATCTACCCCCCAAAACCAGAGTCTGCCTACTTTATTGCTTTGTGCTCTCACCTCTGACTTTACTGGGGGCTGTCCCCCACCACCATCTCACTCTCTCTGTCAAAGAGCTAACTTACAGCTCCAATTAATAAAGTTCCTGGGCAATTAGGAGTGTTTAAATCCAAACACGTCAGATGGCTCTCTAACTCGCCTGACAAGTTTACCCGGTCTCCTACAGCAATGCATACAATTGTTTACAGTCTCCGAGCCTTGAGAGGCACGGGAAGCTTAAGATATTCAAATAGCTTAGAGCCTCTCAGAGAGTTAGAAACTGTCAGAATAAAACTAGTAAAAGATTTCATTGATGAACCAATGCTTGTTGCCAAGTTTCCACATCCCCTGAATTGTATCCTTGAATGTGTATTAATTAATATAGTTGGTATGTAGAAGAAATAAGTAGTGGCCTTGGTGTTACTAACTTTAGACCCTTAAGGTAATAAATTCTTTCCTTTGTTGTAAGCCCATTACACATCTGCCCTATAGGAATGCAATTTTATCTTCGAAAGATGGGGCCAAACCTTAAAATAATTACTCTTAGAGAAAATAAGTCTTACGGTTGATAAGTCTTTGTCAAGAGTCATAAAATGTTAATAGGTCTTCTGGCTAGAAGATGATGTAAATCACCTAAACCATTTGTATACAATACATTTGCAGGACAGAAACTCTGGTTTTTGATAAGGATCAAAGGCTGCTGTCTTTGCATCCCCATTATCCTCTATGTGTAACTTAGGGTATAAAAACCCCTGTTGAAAATAAAGCTACGGGCCTTGATTGCCAACGCTTAGTCTCCTAATGTCATTCTTCCCCTCAATTTTCAGATGAGTGTCCATCTGGAGCGCGGATATCCTCTGCGACCATTTATTTGCCTGGGCTTCGAAGACCACTTGAGAAGGTGTCTAAGGTGGGGCACTTTTCGCTATTGGAGAGGGAGCCTGCGGCCTCCGTGGTCAGAGCTAACCTGGTGTCACGGGTTATACTGATTTTCCGCATAAACCAAGCTACTCAACTTCTTTTCTCCACTAAATTTTCCTACTGAGCTATCCTCACTCTATTACTCTTTATATCTTCGATAAATAAATCAATAGGCCGCCTACTCTGTCTCCCCTTTGAAAACCCTGGACCAGCCGAGGCTGGACCTTGTCAGAAGAGGGCCTCATCTCGATTTGAAGCAGGAACCTCAGGGTTGCTCTCCATTTCTGACTCTGAACACAGAGTCCCTACAGAGTTAGGACAGGAGAGTCAGGCCTCGTCTTGTGTGGAGGAATGGAACTCCACTGGACTCTCGAGTTGTTCACCGCATAACAGGCCACTTGTCGAGCTGTGTGTGGAACCTGCGGTTTTATCCGGACGATGCATGGGGGTGTCAGTTCCCCTTCGTTTTTTGCCTTCATACACAGGGTTGCCTTTGAAGAGGTATCCAGCCTTCAGATTCTTATCAAGAGCAGACCAGGAAATCAGTGTCTTTCTGCATGTGGCACCACCCACAAGCCTACGTCTCGAATTTCTTCTTGAGACGGACCTCAACCTGAGGTGCACCAGGAAGGTCGGTAACCCTTTCAGACAAAGCAAGTGAATCGACCCTCTTGTCCCGATCAGGAGGGGAGAAGGGGCTCAGATGAAGTGGTGCCGGGAACCTCGATGTTCCCCTTGAGTAAAACTGGGATGTCGGGGAACTTTTGGAGTCACATCAAAGGTGCTAAGTACCGTTTCAAACTTCAAGACGGAACGTGAGACTTCTCTTGAGACGCTGTAGCTGGCAAGGGCCTCATCTTGTGGTGACGGGTTAACCACGTTGTTTTTCTCGAGTTGTGGCGGGATTCTCGAGTTAGGTCAGGAAATTCAGGCTTCCTCTTGTGTTGGCCCAGGGAAGTCCAGTCTTCGATTCGAGTTGCGAGGGAGAGCTAGGGATTGCACTTGAGTTACTGCAGGGCAAAAGAGACCTTATCTAGGCTTGTTTCCAGGACATAATGTTCGTCTCCAGGGGGGACAGGGATCTCGGGGTTGCTTTCCTGATGCACCCGGGGAGTCAGTCCTTGTCTCGAGGGGAAGCGAAGGACTCCGCTCTCCTCTCGAGTTGCAACGGGTATCTCTTGGAGCCCACTGAGTGGCCTAAAGGGAGTCAAGCCTCCTGTGGAGTTTGGAGAGAGGACTCGTGATTGCTCTCCAGGCCATGCAGGAAAAGAAGGCCATCATCTCGCGATGAAGGGGGCGTCTCATGGGTTTTCTCGAGCTGCAGCGCCAGTGTGGGGTTTCTCATGAGGTACTACGGGGAGCTCAGGGAGCCTCTCATGTGGCGCTTGGGAAGTCAGGTCTCCATGCGCATTGCGAGGGGGAGTGCGTCATTGCTCTAGAGTCATGGAAGGTGTATCGGGCCTCAAGAACCGTTAAAGAAGGACTTTCAAGGTGTTTCTTGGGTCACGGCAGTAAACCCTGGGTTCCCTCGACTAGTGCCGGTGGCCTCAGGGAGCTTCTCAGTGTGCCTCTGAGAAGTCAAGGATACCCTGGAGTTGGGAGGGCCCTCTCGGGACTCCACTGGGTTTGGTGCAATAGAAGAGGGCCTCATCTCGAGTGGAGGCAGGAACCTCAGGGTTCGTCTCCATTTCTGACTCTGATCGCAGGGTCCCTGCAGAGTTGGGACAGGAGAGTCAGGCCTCGTCTTGTAAGGAGGAATGGAACTCCGCTTGCCTCTCGAGTTATTCACGGGGTGACAGGCAACTTGTTGAACTGTGTTTGGAATCTGCGGGTTTTTCCGGACGATGCACGAGGGTGTCAGTGCCCCTTCGTGTTGTGCCTTCTTCCACAGGGTTGCCTTTGAAGAGGTGTCCGGGCATCGGGTTCTTATCAAGAGCGGACCGGGGAATCGGGGTCTTTCAGCATGTGTTACCACCCATGAAGCTACGTCTCAAATATTCTCGTTAGACCGGCCTCATCCTGAGGTGCGCCGGGAAGGTTGGGAACCCCTTCCAGACAAAGCACGGGAGTCGACCCTCCAGTCGCAATCAGGAGGGGGGAAGTGGCTCAGATGAAGTCGTACCGGGAACCTCGGTGTTCCCCTCGAGAGAGACCAGGGTGTCGGGGAACTTTTGGAATCGCATCAAGGGTGCCAAGTTTTCACACTTGAAGTGTGAAAACAGTTCAAGAAGAAACCTGGGACTTCTCTTTAGACGCTGTAGCGGGCAAGGGCCTCATCTTGCGATGACAGGGTAACCATGTGGTTTTTCTCGAGTTTCGGCGGGATTCTCGAGTTACGATGGGGAATTCAGGCTTCCTCTTGTGTTGGCCCAGGGAAGTCCAATCTTCCATTGGAGTTGCGAGAGAGAGCTAGGGATTGCTCTCGAGTCACTTCAGGGCAAAAGAGACCTCATCTAAGCTTGTGTCCAGGACCTAATGTTCCTCTCCAGGGGCGACAGAGATCTCGGGGTTGCATTTTAGACGCACCCGAGGAGTCAGACCTCATCTCGAGAGGAAGGAAAGGACTCTGCTCTGCTCTCGAGTCCCGACGGGTATTTCTTGGAGACCACTGAGTGGCCTAAAAGGAGTCAAGCCTCCTGTGGATTTTTTTTTAATTTTATTTTATTTTTAAACTTTACATAATTGTATTAGTTTTTCCAAATATCAAAATGAATCCGCCTCAGGTATACATGTGCTCCCCATCCTGAACCCTCCTCCCTCCTCCCCCCCGTAGCATCCCTCTGGGTCGTCCCAGTGCACTAGCCCCAAGCATCCAGTGTCATGCCTCAAACCTGGACTGGCAACTCTTTTCATACATGATATTTTACATGTTTCAATGCCATTCTCCCAAATCTTCCCACCTTCTCCCTCTCCCACAGAGTCCATAAGACTCTTCTATACATCAGTGTCTCTTTTGCTGTCTCGTACTCAGGGTTATTGTTACCGTCTTTCAAAGTTCCATATATATGCGTTAGTATACTGTATTGGTGTTTTTCTTTCTGGCTTACTTCACTCTGTATAATAGGCTCCAGTTTCATCCACCTCATTAGAACTGATTCATTCTATTCTTTTTAATGGCGGAGTAATACTCCATTGTGTATATGTACCACAGCTTTCTTATCCATTCATCTGCTGATGGACATCTAGGTTGCTTCCATGTCCTGGCTATTAGAAACAGTGCTGCGATGAACATTGGGGTACACGTGTCTCTTTCCCTTCTGGTTTCCTCAGTGTGTATGCCCAGCAGTGGGATTGCTGGATCATAAGGCAGTTCTATTTCCAGTTTTTTAAGGAATCTCCACACTGTTCTCTATAGTGGCTGTACTAGTTTGCATTCCCACCAACAGTGTAAGAGGGTTACCTTTTCTCCACACCCTCTCCAGCATTTATTATTTGTAGACTTTTGGATTGCAGCCATTCTGACTGGCGTGAAATGGTACCTCATAGTGGTTTTGATTTGCATTTCTATGATAATGAGTGATTTTGAGCATCTTTTCATGTGTTTGTTAGCCATCTGTATGTCTTCTTTGGAGAAATGTCTATTTAGTTCTTTGGCCCATTTTTTGATTGGGTCATCTATTTTTCTGGAGTTGAGCTGTAGGTGTTGCTTGTATATTTTTGAGATTAGTTGTTTGTCAGTTGCTTCATTTCCTATTATTTTCTCCCAGTCCGAAGGCTGTCTTTTCACCTTGCTAATAGTTTGCTTTGATGTGCAGAAGCTTTTAAGGTTAATTAGGTCCCATTTGTTTATTTTTGTTTTTATTTCCAATATTCTGGGAGGTGGGTCATAGAGGATCCTGCTGTGATGTATTTCAGAGAGTGTTTTGCCTATGTTCTCCTCTAGGAGTTTTATAGTTTCTGGTCTTACGTTTAGATCTTTAATCCATTTTGAGTTTATTTTTGTGTATTGTGTTAGAAAGTGTTCTAGTTTCATTCTTTTACAAGTGGTTGACCAGATTTCCCAGCACCACTTGTTAAAGAGATTGTCTTTAATCCATTGTATATTTTTGCCTCCTTTGTCAAAGATAAGGTGTCCATATGTGTGTGGATTTATCTCTGGGCTTTCTATTTTGTTCCACTAATCTATATTTCTGTCTTTGTGCCAGTACCATACTGTCTTGATAACTGTGGCTTTGTAGCGGAGCCTGAAATCAGGTAGGTTGATTCCTCCAGTTCCATTCTTCTTTCTCAAGATCGCTTTGGCTATTCGAGGTTTTTTGTATTTCCATACAAATTGTGAAATTATTTGTTCTAGCTCTGTGAAGAATACTGTTGGTAGCCTGATAGGGATTGCATTGAATCTATAAATTGCCTTGGGTAGTATACTCATTTTCACTATATTGATTCTTCCAATCCATGAACATGGTATATTTCTCCACCTATTAGTGTCCTCTTTGATTTCTTTCACCAGTGTTTTATAGTTTTCTATATATAGGTCTTTAGTTTCTTTAGGTAGGTATATTCCTAAGTATTTTATTCTTTCCGTTGCAATGGTGAATGAAATTGTTTCCTTAATTTCTCTTTCTGTTTTCTCATTATTAGTGTATAGGAATGCAAGGAATTTCTGTGTGTTGATTTTATATCCTGCAACTTTACTATAGTCATTGACTAGTTCTAGTAATTTTCTGGTGGAGTCTTTAGGGTTTTCTATGTAGAGGATCATGTCATCTGCAAACAGTGAGAGTTTTACTTCTTCTTTTCCAATTTGGATTCCTTTTGTTTCTTTTTCTGCTCTGATTGCTGTGGCCAAAACTTCCAAAGCTATGTTGAATAGTAATGGTGAAAGTGGGCACCCTTGTCTAGTTCCTGACTTTAGAGGAAATGCTTTCAATTTTTCACCATTGAGGATAATGTTTGCTGTGGGTTTGTCATATATAGCTTTGATTATGTTGAGGTATGTTCCTTCTATTCCTGCTTTCTGGAGAGTTTTTATCATAAATGGATGTTGAATTTTGTCAAAGGCTTTCTCTGCATCTATTGAGAAAATCATATGGTTTTTATTTTTCAATTTGTTAAGGTGGTGTATTACATTGATTGATTTGCGGATATTGAAGAATCCTTGCATCCCTGGGATAAAGCCCACTTGGTCATGGTGTATGATCTTTTTAATGTGTTGTTGGATTCTGATTGCTAGAATTTTGTTAAGGATTTTGTCATCTATGTCATCAGTGATATTGGCCTGTAGTTTTCTTTTTTTGTGGGATCTTTCTCAGGTTTTGGTATTAGGCTGATGGTGGCCTCATAGAATGAGTTTGGAAGTTTACCTTCCTCTGCAATTTTCTGGAAGAGTTTGAGCAGGATAGGTGTTAGCTCTTCTCTAAATTTTTCGTAGAATTCAGCTGTGAAGCTGTCTGGACCTGGGCTTTTGTTGGCTGGAAGATTTTTGGTTACAGTTTCAATTTCCGTGCTTGTGATGGGTCTGTTAAGATTTTCTAGTTCTTCCTTGGTCCAGTTTTGGAAAGTTGTACTTTTCTAAGAATTTGTCCATTTCTTCCACGTTGTCCATTTTATTGGCATATAATTGTTGATAGTAGTCTCTTATGATCCTTTGTATTTCTGTGTTTTCTGTTGGGATCTCTCCATTTTCATTTCTAATTTTATTGATTTGATTTTTCTCCCTTTGTTTCTTGATGAGTCTGGCTAATGGTTTGTCAATTTTATTTATCGTTTCAAAGAACCAGCTTTTGGTTTTGTTGATTTTTGCTATGGTCTCTTTTGTTTCTTTTGCATTTATTTCTGCTCTAATTTTTAAGATTTCTTTCCTTCTACTAACCCTGGGGTTCTTCATTTCTTCCTTTTCTAGTTGCTTTAGGTGTAGAGTTAGTTTATTTATTTGACTTTTTTCTTGTTTCTTGAGGTGTGCCTGTATTGCTATGAACTTTCCCCTTAGGACTGCTTTTACCGTGTCCCACAAGTTTTGGGTTGTTGTGTTTTCATTTTCATCCGTTTCTATGCAAATTTTGATTTCTTTTTTGATTTCTTCTGTGATTTGTTGGTTATTCAGCAGCGTGTTGTTCAGCCTCCATATGTTGGAATTTTTAATAGTTTTTCTCCTGTAATTGAGATCTAATCTTACTGCATTGTGGTCAGAAAAGATGCTTGGAATGATTTCTATTTTTTTGAATTTACCAATGCTAGCTTTATGGCCCAGGATGTGATCTATCCTGGAGAAGGTTCCATGTGCACTTTAGAAAAAGGTGAAATTCATTGTTTTGGGATGAAATGTCCTATAGATATCAATTAGGTCTAACTGGTCTATTGTATCATTTAAAGTTTGTGTTTCCTTGTTAAATTTCTGTTTAGTTGATCTATCCATAGGTGTGAGTGGGGTATTAAAATCTCCAACTATTATTGTGTTAGTGTTAATTTCTCCTTTCATACTTGTTAGCATTTATCTTACATACTGTGGTGTTCCCACGTTGGGTGCATATATATTTATAATTGTTATATCTTCTTCTTGGATTGATCCTTTGATCATTATGTAGTGACCTTCTTTGTCTCTTTTCACAGCCTTTGTTTTAAAGTCTATTTTATCTGATATGAGTATCGCTACTCCTGCTTTCTTTTGGTCCCTATTTGCATGGACAATCTTTTTCCAGCCCTTCACTTTCAGTCTGTATGTATCCCCTGTTTTGAGGTGGGTCTCTTGTAGACAACATATGTAGGGGTCTTGTTTTTGTATCCATTCAGCCAGTCTTTGTCTTTTGGTTGGAGCATTCAACCCATTTACGTTTAAGGTAATTACTGATAAGTATGATCCCATTGCCATTTACTTTATTGTTTGGGGTTCGAATTTATACACCGTTTTTGTGTTTCCTGTTTAGTATTTGTTGGAGAGCTGGTTTGGTGGTGCAGAATTCTCTCAGCTTTTGCTTGTCTGCAAAGCTTTTGATTTCTCATTCATACTTGAATGAGATCCTTGCTGGGTACAATAATCTGGGCTGTAGGTTATTTTCTTTCATCATTTTAAGTATGTCTTGCCATTCCCTCCTTGCTTGAAGAGTTTCTATTGAAAGATCAGCTGTTATCCTTATGGCAATTCCCTTGTGTGTTATTTGTTGTTTTTCCCTTGCTGCTTTTCATATTTGTTCTTTGTGTTTGATTTTTGTTAATGTGATTAATATGTGTCTTGGGGGGTTTCGCCTTGGCTTTATCCTGTTTGGGACTCTCTGGGTTTCTTGGACTTGAGTGAGTATTTCCTTCCCCATTTTAGGGAAGTTTTCAACTATTATCTCCTCAAGTATTTTCTCACGGTCTTTCTTTTTGTCTTCCTCTTCTGGGACCCCTATGATTCGAATGTTGTAGCGTTTAATATTGTCCTGGAGGTCTCTGAGATTGTGCTCATTTCTTTTAATTCGTTTTTCATTTATCCTCTCTGATTCATTTATTTCTACCATTCTATCTTCGAATTCACTAATCCTATCTTCTGCCTCTGTTATTCTACTATGTGTTGCCTCCAGAGTGTTTTTAATTTCATTTATTGCATTATTCATTATATATTGACTCTTTTTTTATTTCTTCTAGGTCCTTGTTAAACCTTTCTTGCATCTTCTCAATCCTTGTCTCCAGGCTATTTATCTGTGATTCCATTTTAATTTCAAGATTTTAGATCCATTTCACTATCCTTACTCGGAATTCTTTATCAGGTAGATTCCCTATCTCTTCCTCTTTTGTTTGGTTTGGTGGGCATTTATCCTGTTCCTTTATCTGCTGGGTATTCCTCTGTCTCATCTTGTTTAAATTGCTGAGTTTGGGGTGTCCTTTCTGTATTCTGGCAGTTTGTGGAGTTCTTTACTGTGGCATTTCCTCGCTGTGTGTGGGTTTGTACAGGTGTCTTGTCAAGGTTTCCTGGTTAGGGAAGCTTGTGTCCGTGTTCTGGTGGGTGGAGCTGTATTTCTTCTCTCTGGAGTGCAATGAAGTGTCCAGTAATGAGTTATGAGATGTCTGTGGTTTTGGGGTGACTTTGGGCAGCCTGTATCTTGAAGCTCAGGGCTGCGTTCCTTTGTTGCTGGAGAATTTGCTTGGTATGTCTTGCCCTGGAACTTGTTGGCCCTTGTGTTGTGCTTGATTTCAGTGTCGGTATGGAGGCATTTGATGAGCTCCTGTCAATTAATGTTCCTCGGAGTCAGGAGTTCCCTGGAGTCAGGGTTTGGACTTAAGCCTCCTGCTTCCAGTTATCTGTCTTACTTTTACAGTAGTTTCAACACTTCTCCTTCTATACAGCACCATTGATAAAACATCTACGTTAAAGAAGAAAAGTTTCTCTACTGTGAGGGTCACTCAGAAAGGTTCACAGCGTTACATGGAGAAGAGAAGAGGGACGAGGGAGTTAGAGGTGACCCAAATGAGATCAGGTGGAATCAATAGTGGAGAGAGTGGGCTGGCCAGTAGTCACTTCCTTATGTGCACTCCACAACTGGACCACTCAGAGATGTTCACAGAGTTATACAGAGACGAGAAGAAGGAGGAAGGAGACAGAGGTGGCCAGAAGGATAAAAGGGGGGAATGAAAAGGAGGGAGACAGATCCAGCCAGTAATCAGTTCCCTAAGTGTTCTCCACCGTCTGGAATACACAGAAATTCACAGAGTTGGGTAGAGTAGAGAGGGGTTAGGGAGGAGACACAGGCGACCTGGTGGAGAAAAAGGAGAGTCCAAAGGGAGAGAGAGCAGTCAAGCCAGTAATCTTGCTCCCTAGTGAAAAATGGGTACTGAAGATTGGGTTCTTAAAGGTACAAAATTGGTAACAAATACATAAAAGCAAAAATTAAAAATCTAGAGTAGAGTTTGGAATTTCAAAAATACGATGTTAAAGAAAAGAAGAAGGAAAAGAAAGAGAGAAAAAACGAACAAAGAAAAACAAACAAGCTCGCAAAAAATATTAAGAAAATACAGGTACAAAATTGATAACTAATACCAAAAAGCAAAAATTAAAAATCTAGAGTAGAGTTTGGAATTTCAAAAATACAATGTTAAAAAAAAGGAAGAAGAAAACTAAAGAGAAAACAAACAAACAAAAACAAGCAATGTCGCAAAAATTATAAAGAAACTACAGGTACAAAATTGATATCAAATACCAAAAAGCATAAATTAAAAATCTAGAGTACAGTTTGGAATTTCAAAAATACAATGTTAAAGAAAAGAAGAAAAAAAAAAACAAAACAAAACAAAAAACAAGGTCAAAAAATTAATATATATATATATATATGAAGTTTGCTGAAGAAGAAAAAAATAGGGTCTTTTTTTTGCAAAGTAATAGGTTATAAAAGTGAAAATTAAAGGAACAATAGAGGACTTAAAATTAAAAAAATTAAAAAAAAGAACGAATGATCATAAAAATATATCTAGGACTTTCTCTGGTTTTGTTGTGAGTATCGTGGGTTCAGTTCATTTTTGGCTAGTTCCTTGGTCCGACTTATATTTCCCAAGATCTATAGGCGCCTTCCTATGTAGTCCTAGTAACCACAGGGTTTTAATCTATTGCCTGTAGCTTCCAAGGCGTTTCCCTCTGTTATAGCTTCTTTTGTTTGCTGGTCTCTTCAGTGTCTGGTTTACGCCCTGACACAAAGGGGACGGTGGAGGACACTTTTTTTTTTTAGGCTCACTTGTTCAGTTGTGCTGTGGGGAGGGAGGGAGGGATGCTGCAAACAAATAACACTGGCGTGCGCTCGCAGTGGCTCAGCCACACTGGGTCTGCCCCCGCTCACGGCACGTGTAGCCTCCCTGCCCACACTGCTCGGGCTCTAGGTTGTTCCACTGGGAACAATCCGAGGCTGGCCCTGGGCTGCATGCACCTCCCAGGTCCAAGGCGCTCAGGTTCAGGCACTCGGGTAGTCCTCAGAGGCACAGACTCGGTTGGGCCTGCGTTTTGTGCTCTTCCCAGGTCCGAGCAGCTCAGGTGATGAGGTGTTTGGCGAGCGCCAATGTTGTGACTTATCGCCTCCCCGCCACTCGGTTATCTGGGTGTAAAACAGGCGCACCTTCTCAGGCAGATGTTGACCGTCCAGATCCCCAAGAAGTTTTAGTTAACAAAGAAGCCTTCTTACAGTTTTATAGATAATGTCTCTCTGGGGCTGCGATTGCCCCCTTCCGGCTCTGGCTGCCTGTCACCGTAGGGGGAAGGTCTGCAGCCGGCTATCTCTGTTCAGTCCTTTGTTCCGTGCGCGGGCCTGGCAGTGTCTTAGGTTAGGGCTGGCTTTTTGCGTGGTAGATATCCCAGAGTCTGGTTTGCTAGCCCAAGTTATTTCGTTCAGATAGCGCTCAGGGTATTCAGGCCAGATTCTTACTCTAAGCGATGCAGCCCGCGCCGCGCCTCCCTGTCCAGCCCCTGCTTGCTAATGGTGTGAGCAGGCGTCTGCACTGCTTCGCGGCTGGGGGAGTTACCGTAGGGCTTGCAATCTGCGGGTTTTAATTGTTTATTTATTTTTATCCCCCTTATGTTGCCCTTTGTGCTTCCAAAGCTTGGCAAAGATTTGGCAGTGAAAAGCTTTCCTGGTGTTTGGAAACTTTTCTCTTTTTAAGACTATCTTCCCGGGACGGAAATCCCTCCCTCCCTCTTTTGTCTCTTTTTTTTGTCTTTTATACTTTTTCCTACCTACTTTCCAAGAGTTGGGTTCTTTTCTGGGTGCCTGATGTCCTCTGGCAGCATTCATAAGTTGTATTGTGGAATTTACTCGACGTTTAAATGCTCTTTTGATGAAATTGTTTGGGGGGGGAAAGAGTTCTCCCCTTCCTACTCCTCAGCAATCTTGGCTCCTCTCTTGTGGAGTTTGGAGAGAGCACGCGGGATTGCTCTCCAGGCCATGCAGGAAAAGAAGACCCTCATCTCGCGATGACAGGGGCGTCTTGTTGGTTTTCTCGAGCTGCGGTGCCAGTGTGCGGTTTCTGACGAGGTGCGACGGGAAGCTCAGGGAGCCTTTCGTGTGGCACCAGGGAATTCAGGTCTCCATGCGCATGGCAAGGGGGAGCGCGTCATTGCTCTCGAGATATGATACGGGAATCGGGCCTCAAGACACGTTAAAGCAGGACTCTCAAGGTCTTTCTCGGGTTGCGGCAGGAAACCCTGGGTTCCGTCGACTTCTGCCGGTGACCTTAGGGAGCTTCTCAGGGTGCCTCTGAGAAGTCAGGCATACTGTGGATTTGGGACGGGCCTCTCGGGACTCCACTGGTTTTGTGGCAATGGAAAAGGGCCTCATCTTGAGTGGAGGCAGGAACCTCAGGCTTCCTCTCCATTTCTGACTCGGTGCGCAAGGTCCCTAGAGTTGTGACAGGAGAGTCAGGCATCGTCTTGTGTGGAGGAATGGAACTCTGCTTGCTTCTCGAGTTGTTCACGAGGTGACAGACCACTTGTGGAGCTGTGTGAGGAACCTGCGGGTTTTTCCGGAAGATGCACGGGGTGTCAGTGCCCCTAAGTGTTGTGCCTTCATCCACAGGCTTGCCTTCGAAGAGGTGTCCAGGAGTCTGGTTTTGATCAAAAGTGCACCATGGAATCGGGGTCTTTCGGCATGTAGTATGGCCCTCGAGGCTACCTCTCGAATTTCCTCGTGAGACCGGCCTCATCCTGAGGTGTGCCGGGAAGGTCGGGAATCCCTTCGAGACAAAGCAGTGGAATCGACCCTCCTATCGCGATCATGAGAGGAGAAAGGCCTCAGATGAAGTGGTGCCGGAAACTTCAGTGTCCCCTCTAGTGAGATCGGTATATAGGGGAACTTTTGGGGTCGCATCAAGGGTGCCAAGTACTGTTTTGCACTTCAAGACGGAATGTGAGACTTCTCTTGAGACGCTGTAGGGGGCAAGGGCCTCATCTTGCAATACGGGGAGCCACGTGATTTTTCTCGAGTTGCGGCGGGTTTCTCAAATTACAACTGGAAATTCAGGCTTCCTCTTGTGTTGGCTCAGAAAGGCCAATCTTCCATTCGAGTTGCAAGGGAAAGCTAGGGGTTGCGCTTGAGTCACTGCAGGGCCAAAGAGACCTCATCTAGGCTTTTGTCCAGGACCTAAGGTTCCTCTCCAGGGGCGACAGGGATCCAGGGTTGCATTCCAGACTCACCCTCGTAGTCAGGCCTCATCTCGAGGGGAAGCAAAGGACACCGCTCTCCTCCTGAGTATCGACGGGTATCTCTTGGAGCCCACTGAGTGACCTAAAGGGAGTCAAGCCTCCTTTGGAGTTTGGAGAGAGGATTCGGGATTGCTCTTCAGGTCATGCAGGAAAGAAGGCCCTCATTTCACCATGACAGGGGCGTCTCGTGGGTTTTCTCGAGCTGCGGCGCCAGTGTGGGGTTTCTCACGAGGTACGATGGGGAGCTCAGGGAGCCTCTCATGTGGTGCCGGGGAAGTCAGATCTTCATGCGCGTGGCGAGGGGGAGCGCGTCATTTTTCTCCAGTCATGGTAGGGGAATCGGGCCTCAAGACGCGTGAAGAAGGACTCTCGAGGTTTTTCTCAGGTTACGGCAGGAAACCCTGGGTTCCATCGACTTATGCCCGTGACCTCAGGGAGCTTTTCAGGGTGCCTCTGAGAAGTCAGGGATACTGTGCAGTTGGGAGGGGCCGCTCCGAACTCCACTGGGTTTGGTGCAGTAGAAGAGGGCCTTATCTCGAGTTGAGGCAGGAACCTCATGGTTCCTCTCCATTTCTGAATCGGATCTCAGTGTCCATGCAGAGTTGGGACAGGAGAGTCAGGCCTCGTCTTGTGTGGAGGAATTTAACTCCTCTTGCCTCTCGAGTTGTTCACGGGGTGACAGGCCACTTGTCGATCTGTATGTGGAACTTGCGGGCTTTTCCAACGATGCAGGAGGGTGTCAGACCCCTTCGTTTTGTGCCTTCGTCCACAGGATTGCCTTCGAAGAGGTGTCCTAGCATTGGGTTCTTATCAAGAGCAGACAGGGAAATCGGGGTCTTTCGGCGTGTGGCACCAACCACAAGGCTACGTCTCGAATTTCCTCGTGAGACTGGCCTCATCCTGAGGTGCGCCGGGAAGGTCCGGAACCCCTTCCAGACAAAGCAGGGTAATCGACCCTCCCGTCGCGATCAGGAGGGGATAAGGGGCTCAGAACAAGCGGTGCACCGAACCTTGGTGTTCCCCTCGAGTGAGACCAGGGTGTCGGGGAACTTTTGTGCTAACATCAAGGTTGCCAATTATCGTTTTAAACTTCAAGATGGAACGTGGGGCTTCTACTGAGAGGCTGTAGCTGGCAAGGGCCTCATCTTGCGATGACGGGGGAACCACGTGGTTTTCCTCGAGTTGCAGCGGGATTTTCGAATTACGACGGGGAATTCAGGTTTCCTCTTGTGTTGTCCCAGGGAAGTCCATTCTTCCATTCGAGGTGCGAGGGAGAGCAGGGGATTGCTCTCGAGTCACTTCAGGGCAAATGAGACCTCATCTATGCTTGTGTCTAGGACCTAATGTTCCTCTCCAGGGGCGACAGGGATCTCGGGGTTGCATTCCAGACTCACCTGAGGAGTCAGGCCTGGTATATAGGGGAAGCAAAGAATTCCGCTCTCCTCTCGAGTCCCAACGGGTATCTCTTGGAGCCCACAGAGTGGCCTAAGGGAGTCAGGCCTCCTGTGGAGTTTGAAGAGAGGCCTCGAGATTGCTCTCCAGGCCATGCAGGAAAAGAAGGCCTTCATCTCGCGATGACGGAGGCGTCTCGTGGGTTTTCTGGAGCTGGGGAGCCAGTGTGGGATTTCTCACGAGGTATGACGGGGAGCTCAGGGAGCCTCTCGTGTGGCGCCAGGGAAGTCAAGTCTCCATGCGAGTGGCGAGGGGGAACGCGTCATTGCTCTCGAGTCATGGTAGGGGAATCGGGATTCAAGATGCGTTGAAGGAGGATTTTCGAGGTCTTTCTCGGGTTGCGTCAGGAAACCCTGTGTTCCCTCGACTTGTGCCAGTGACCTCAGGGAGCTTCTAAGGGTGCCTCTGAGAAGTCGTGATACTGTGAATTTGGGAGGGGCCTCTCGGGCCTCCACTGTTTTTGGTGTAATGGAAGAGGGCCTCATCTCGAGTGGAGTCAGGAACCTCAGGGTTCCTCTCCATTTCGGACTCCGATCGCAGGGTCCCTTCAGAGTTCGGACCGGAGAGTCAGGCCTCGTCTTGAGTGGAGGAATGGAACTCTGCTTGCCTCTCGAGTTGTTCATGGGATGACAGGCCTCTTGTCGAGCTGTGTGTGGAACCTGCGGCTTTTATCGAATGATGCACGGGAGTGTCAGTGACCCTTCGTTTTGTGCCTTCGTCCACACGGTTGCCTTAGAAGAGGTGTCCGGGCATCGGGTTCTTCTCAAGAGTGGGCCGGGAAATCGGGGTATTTCGGCATGTGACACCACCCACGACGCTATGTCTCGAATTTACTCGTGAGACCACCCTCATCCTTAGGTGCGCCGGGAATGTGGGGAACCCCTTCCAAACAAAGCAGGGGAATAGACCCTCCTGTCTCGAACAGGAGGGGAGAAGGTGCTCAGATGAAGTGGTGCGGGAACCTCGGTGTTCCTGTCGAGTGAGACCGGCGTGTCCGGGAACATTTGGTGTCGCATCAAGGGTGCAAAGTACCGTTTCGCACTTCAAGATGGAACGTGGTTCTTTTCTTGAGACGCCATAGCAGCAAGGGCCTCATCTTGGGATGACATTGGAAACACGTGGTTTTTCTCGAGTTGCGGCGGGATTCTCGAGTTACGAAGGGGATTTCTGGCTTCCTCTTGTGTTGGCCCAGGGAAGCCCAATCTTCCATTCGAGTTGCGAGGGAGAGCTGGGGGTTGCGCTCGAGTCACTGCAGGGCAAAAGAAACCTCATCCAGGCTTGTGTCTAGGACCTAATGTTCCTCTCAAGGGATGACTGGGATCTTGGGGTTGCATTCCAGACTCACCCAGGAGTCAGGCGTCGTCTCGAGGGGAAACAAAGGACTTCTCTCTCTTCTCGAGTCGCGACGGGTATTTCTTGGAGCCCACTGAGTGGACTAAAGGGAGTCAAGCCTCCTCTGGAGTTTGGAGAGAGGACTCGGGATTGCCCTCCAGGACATGCAGGAAAAGAAGGCCCTCATCTCACGATGACGGGGGGGGGTCTCAGTGGTTTTACCGAGCTGCAGCGCCTGTGTTGGTTTCTCAGGAGGTACGACGGGGAGCTCAGGGAGCCTCTTGTGTGGCGCCAGGGAAGTTAGGTCTCGATGCGTGTGGCGAGAGGGAGCGCGTCATTGCTCTCGAGTCATGGTAGGGGAATCAGGCCTCTAGACGCGTTGAAGGACTCTCAAGATCTCTCTCGGGTCTTGGCAAGAATACCTGGGTTCGCTCGACTTGTGCCAGTGACCTCAGGGAGATTCTCCGGGTGCCTCTGAGAAGTCAGGGATACTGTGGAGTTGGGAAAGACCTCTCGGGACTCCACTGGGTTTGGTGAAATGGAAGGGGGCCTCATCTCGAGGGGAGGCAGGAACCTCAGGGTTCCTCTCCATTTCTGATTCCGATCGCAGCCCCCTGCATAGTTGGGAGAGGTGTGTCAGGCCTTGTCTTGTGTGCAGGAATGGACCTCCGCTTGCCTCTCGAGTTGTTCACTGGGTGACAGGCACTTGTTGAGCTGTATGAGTAACCTGCGGTCTTTTCCGGACGATGCACGGGGGTGTCAGTGCCCCTTCGTGTTCTGCCTTCATCCACACTATCTTCGAATAGGTGTCTGGGCATCGCGTTCTTATCAAGAGCGGATCGGGAAATCGCGGTCTTTCGGCATGTGGCACCACCATCGAGGCTACGTCTCGAATTTCCTCGTGAGACAGCCTCATCTGAGGTGCGTGGAGAAGGTCGGGAACCCCTTGCAGACAAAGCAGGGGAATTGACCCTCCTTTCACGATCAGGAGGGGAGAAGGGGCTCAGATAAAGTGGTGCCAGGAACCTCGGTGTTCCCCTCTAGTGAGACCCGTATTTCGGGGAACTTTTGGGGTAGCATTAAGGGTGCCAAATATCATTTCGCACTTGAAGACAGAACGTGGGACTACTCTTGAGACGCTGGAGAGGGCAAGGGCCTCATCTTGCAATGACGGGGGAACCACGTGGTTTTTCTCAAGTTGAGGCGGAATTCTCGAATTACTACTGGGAATTCAGGCTTCCTCTTGTGTTGGCCCAGGGAGGTCCAATCTTCCATTCGGGTTGCGAGGGAAAGCTGGGGAGTGCTCTCGAGTTAGTGCAGGGCAAAAGCGACCTCATCTAGCCTTGTGTTCAGGACCCAATGATCCTCTCCAAGGGCGACAGGGATCTCGGGTTTGCATTACAGACTCACCCGGGGAGTTAGGCCTCGTCTCGAGGGGAAGCAAAGGACTCGGCTATCCTCTCGAGTTGCGACGCGTATCTCTTGGAGCCCACTGAGTGGTCTAAAGGGAGTCAACCCTCCTCTTCAGTTTGGAGAGAGGACTCGGGATTGCTCTCCAGGCCATGCAGGAAAAGAAGGCCCACATCTCGAGATGACGGGGGCGTCTCGTGGGTTTTCTCGAGCTGCGGCGCCAGTGTGGGGTTTCTCACGAGGTACGACGGGGAGTTCAGGTAGCCACTCGTGTGGCAACAGGGAAGTCAGGTCTCCATGGGCGGGGCAAGGGGGAGCGAGTCATTGCTCTCAAGTCAGGGTAGGGGAATCGGGCCTCATGACGGGTTGAAAAAGAACTCTCGATGTCTTTCTAGGGTTGCGGCAGGAAACCCTGGGTTCCCTTGACTTGTGCCGGTGACCTCAGGGAGCGTCTCAGGGTGCCTCTGAGAAGTCAGGGATACTGTGGATTTGGGAGAGGCCTCTCGGGACTCCTCTGGGTTTGGTGCAATGGAAGTGGGCCTCATCTCGAGTTGAGGCAGGAAACTCAGGGTTCTGCTCCTGACTTCCTGGAGGCCGGATCTGACTCAGATCGCACGGTCCCTGTTGAGTTTGCTCAGGAGTGTCAGGTCTCGTGTTCTGCGGAGGAATGGAACTCCGCTTACATCTCATGTTGTTCAAGGATAACACCACTTTTCGTGATGTGTGTGGAACCTGCGGGTTTTTCGGAGATGCACGGGGGCGTCAGTGCTCCTTCCTGTTGTGCCTTCATCCACAGGGTTGCCTTCGAAGAGGTGTCCGGGCATCGTGTTCTCCTCAAGTGCGGACCGGGAAATTGGGGTCTTTCAGCATGTTCCACCACCCACGAGGCTACGTCTCGAATTTTCTCGTGAGACCGGCCTCATCCTGAGGCGCGCAGGAAAGTCCGGGAACCCTTTCCAAACAAAGCAGGGGAATCGACCCTACTTTCGGGATCAGGAGGAGAGAAAGGGCTCAGATGAAGTAGTGCCGGGAACCTCGGTGCTCTCCTTGATTGAAAGTCGGGTAACTTTTCTGGTTGTATCAAGGGTGCCAAGTACCGTTTCGCACTTCAAGATGGAACCTGGGACTTCTCTTGAGATGCTGTAGTGGGCAAGGGCCTCATCTAGCGCTGACGGGGGACCCACGTGTTTTTTCTCGAGTTGCGGCAGGATTCTTGAGTTACGATGGGGAATACAGGTTTCCTCTTGTGTTGGCCCAGGGAAGTCCAATCTTCCATTCGAGTTGCAAGTGAGAGCTGGAGATTGCTCTCGAGTCACTGCAGGGCAAAATAGAGCTCATCTAGGTTTGTGTCCAGTACCGAGTTTTTCTCTCCAGGGGCGACAGGGATCTCGGGGTTGCATTCCAGACTCCCCCGGGGAGTCAGGCCTTGTCTCGAAGGGAATGAATGGACTCCGCTCTCCTCTCGAGTCGCGACGGTTATCCCTTGGAGCCCAAGAGTGGCCTAAATGGAGTTAAACCTCCTGTGGAGTTTGGAGAGAGGACTCGGGATTGCTCTCTAGGCCATGCAGGAAAAGAAGGCCCTCATCTCGCGATGACGGGGGTGTCTCGTGGGTTTTCTCAAGGTGCAGTGCCTGGTTGGGGTTTCTCACGAGATAGGACGGGGAGCTCAGGGAGACTCCTGTGGTGCCACGGAAGTCAGGTCTCCATGGACGTGGCGTGGGGGAGCGCCTCATTGCTCTCGAGTCATGGTAGGGGAATCAAGCCTCAAGACGCTTCGAAGAAGAACTCTCGAGGTCTTTCTCGGGGTGTGGCAGGAAACCCTGGGTTCCCTCGACTTGTGCCCATGACCTCAGGGAGCTTAGCGGGGTTCCTCTGAGAAGTCAGGGATACTGTGGAGTTGAGAGGGGCTTCTCGGGACATCACAGGGACTGGTGCAATTGAAGAGGACCTAATCTCGGATTGAGGCAGTAACGTCAGGGTTCCTCTCCATTTCTGACTCGGATAGCAGGGTCCCTGCAGAGTTGGGACAGGAGAGTCAGACCTCGTCTTGTGTGGAGTAATGGAACTCTGCTTGCCTCTCGAGTTGTTCACGGGATGTCAGGCCACCTGTCGAGTTGTATGTGGAACCTGCGGTTTTGGGGGACGATGCACAGGGGTGTCAGTGCCCCTTCGTGTTGTGCCTTCATCCACAGGGTTACCTTCGAAGAGGTGACCGGGCATCGGGATCTTATCAATAGCGGACCAGGAAATCGGGGTCTTTCGGCATGTGGCACAACCCACGAGGCTACGTCTCGACTTCCCTCGTGAGACTGGCCTCATCCTGAGGTTCGCCGGGAAGTCTGGGAACCCCTTCCAGACAAAGCAGGGGAATCGACCCTCCTGTCGCCATCAGGAGGGGAGAAGAGGCTCAGCTGAAGTGGTGCTGGGAACGTCCATGTTCTCCTCGAGTGAGACCGGGGTGTCAGGGAAATTTGGGGGTCGCATCAAGGGTGCCAAGTACCGTTTCACACTTCAAGACGGAACATGGGACTTCCCTGGAGACGCTATAGCTGACAGGGGCCTCATATTTCGATGACGGAGGAGCCACGTTGTTTTTCTCCAGTTGCCGCGGGATTCTCGAATTACAATGGGGAATACAGGCTTCCTCTTGTGTTGGCCCAGGGAAGTCCAATCATCCATTCGAGTTGCGAGGGAGAGCTGGGGATTGCACTTGAGTCAATGCAGGACAAAAAAGACCTCATTTAAGCTTGTGTCCAGGACCGAGTTTTCCTCTACAGGGGCAACACGGATCTCGGGATCCCATTCCAGACTCACCCAAGTAGTCAGGCCTTGGCTCGAGGGCAAGCAACGGACTCTGCTCTCCTCTAGAGTAGCGAGGTGTATCTCTTGGAGGCTACTGAGTGGCCTAAAGGGAGTCAGGCCTCCAGTGGAGTTTGGAGAGTGGACTCGGGATTGCTCTCTAGGTCATGTAGGAAAAGAAGGCCCTCATCTTACGATGATGGGGGCGTCTCGTGAGTTTTCTCGAGCGGCGGTGCCAGTGTGGGGTTTTCATGAGGTAGGACGGGGAGCGCAGGGAGCCTCTCGTGTGGCGCCAGGGAAGTTAGGTTTCAATGGGCGTGGCGAGGGGAATGCGTCATTGCTCTCCAGTCATGGTAGGGTATCGGGCCTCAAGACGCGGTAAAGAAGGACTCTCAAGGTCTTTCTCAGAATGCAGCAGGAAACCCTGGGTTCACTCGACTTGTGCCAGTGACCGCAGAGAGCTTCTGAGGGTGCCTCTGAGAATCAGGGATACTGTGGATTTGGGAGGGGCCTCTCGGGACTCCACTGGGTATGGCGCAAAGGAAGAGGGCCTCATTTCGAGTTGATGCAGGAACGTCAGGTTTCATCTACATTTCTGACTCCGATCTCACGGTCCCTGCAGAGTTGGGAAAGGAGAGTCAGGCCTTCTCTTGTGTGGAGGAACGGAACTCCGCATGCCTCTCTAGTTCTTCAAGGGATGACAGGACACTTGTCGATCTGTGTTTGGAATCTGCGTGTTTTTCCGTACTATGCATGGGGATGTCAGTACCCCTTCGTGTTGTGCATTCATCCACAGGTTTGCTTTCGAAGAGGTGTCCTGGCATCGGGTTCTTATTAAGAGCGGACCGGGAAATCGGGGTCTTTCCGCATGTGGCACCACCCACCAGGCTACGTTTCGAATTTCCTAGTGAGACCGGCCTCATCCTGAGGTGCGCCGGGAAGGTCGGAACCCCTTGCAGACAAAGCAGGGGAATCGACCCTCCTGTCTCGATCAGGAGGGGAGAAGGGGCACAGATGAGGTGATGCCGGGAACCTCGGTGTTCCCTTCCAGTGAGACCAGTGTGTTGGGGAACTTTTGGGGTCACATCAAAGGTGCCAAGTACTGTATCGCACTTCAAGATGGAACGTAAGACTTCTTTTGAGACGCTGTAGCGGCAATGGCCGCATCTTCGATGAAGAGGGAACGACGTGGTTTTTCTCGAGTTGTGGCGGGATTCTTGAGTTACAACGGGAAATTCAGGCTTCCTCTTCTGTTGGCCCAGGGAAGTCCAGTCTTCCATTCGAGTTGCGAGGGAGAGTTGGGGATTGCTCTCGAGTCACTGCAGGAAAACAGAGACCTCATCTAGGCTTGTGTCCAGGACCTAATGTTTCTCTCCAGGGGCGACAGGGACCTCCGGTTCACATATCAGACATACCCGAGGAGTCAGGCCTCGCCTCGAGCGGAAGGAAAAGACTCCGCTGTCCTCTCGAGTCGCGACGGGTATGTCTTGGAGTCCACTGAGTGACCAAAAGGGAGTCAAGCCTACTGTGGAGTTTGGAGAGAGGACTCGGGATTGCTCTCCAGGCCATGCTAGAAAAGAAGGCCGTCATGTCGCGAAAATGGGGGCGTCTCGTGGGTTTTCTCTATCTGTGGCGCCAGTGTTTGGTTTCTCACGAGGTATGACGGGGAGCTCAGGGAGCCTCTCGTGTGGAGCCAGGGAAGTCAGGGCTTCATGAGTGTAGGAGAGGGAGCGCGTCAGTGCCCTCGAGTCATGGTAGGGGAATCAGGCCTCAAAATGCTTTGAAGAAGGACTCTTGAGTTCTTTCTATGGTGGCGGCAGTAAACCCTGGGCTCACTCGAATTGTGCTGGTGACCTCAGGGAGCTTCTCAGGGTGCCTCTGAGAAGTCAGGGATACTGTGGAGCTGGGACGCGTCTCTCGGGACTCCACTGGGTTTCGTGCAATGGAAGAGGTCCTAATCTCGAGTGGAGGCAGGAACCTCAGCGTTCCTCTCGTGACTTCACTGGCGCTGGTCTGATTCGGATCGCAAAGTCCCTGCAGAGTTGGGACAGGAGAGTCAGGCATCGTCTTGTGTAGAGGAATGAAACCCCACTTGCCTCTCGAGTCCTTCAGGGGTGACAAGCCACTTGTTGAGCTGTATGTGGAACCTGCGGGTTTTTCCGGACGATGCACGAGGGTGTCAGTGCCCCTTTGTGTTGTGCCTTCATCCACAGGGTTGCCTTCGAAGAGGTGTCCAGGCATCGGGTTCTTATCAAGAGCATACCGGGAAATCATAGTCTTTTGGCATGTGGTACCACCCGCGAGCTATGTCTCGAATTTCCTCGTGAGACTGGCCTCATCCTGAAGTGCCCCGTGAAGGTCGGGAACCCCTTACAAACAAAGCAGGGGAAGTGACCCTCCTATCACGAACAGGAGGGGAGAAGGGGCTCAGATAAACTGGTGCCGGGAACCTCGGTGTTCACCTCGAGTGAGACCGATATTTCGGGGAACTTTTGGGGTCACATCAAGGGTGTCAAGTATCGTTTTGCACTTCAAGACGGAACGTGGGACTTTTCTTTAGAAGCTGTAGCGGGCAAGGGCCTCATCTTGTGATGACGAGGGAACCAAGTGCTTTTTCTCGAGTTGCGGCGGGATTCTCGAGTTACGAAGGGGAATTCAGGCTTCCTCTTGTGTTGGCCCAGGGAAGTCCAATCTTCCATTCGAGTTGTCAGGGAGAGCGGGGGATTGCTCTCGAGTTACAGAAGGGCAAAAGAGACCTCATCTAGGCTTGTTTCCAGGACCTAATGTTCCTCTCCAGGGGAGACAGGGATCTCGGGGTTGCATTCCAGACCCACCTGGTGAGTCAGGCCTTGTCTCGAGGGGAAGCAAAGGACTCAATTCTCCTCTCGAGTCGCGACGGGTATCTCTTGGAGCCCACTAAGTGGCCTAAAGGGAGTCAAGCCTCCTGTGGAGTTTGGAAAGAGGATTCGGGATTCCTCTTCAGGCCATGCAGGAAAAGAAGGCCCTCATCTCGCAATGACAGGGGCGTATGGTGAGTTTTCTCAAGCTGCGGCGTCAGTGTGGGGTTTCTCACGAGGTACGACAGGGAGCTCAGGGAGCCTCTCTTATGGCGCCAGGGAAGTCAGGTCTCCATGTGCGTGGCGAGGGGGTGCGTGTCATTTCTATAGAGCCATGGAAGCAGATTCGGGCTTCAAGACACGTTGAAGTAGGACTCTCGAGGTCTTTTTCGCATTGTGGCAGGAAACCCTGGGTTCCCTCGACATGTGCCGGTGACCTCATGGAGCTTCTCCGGGTGCCTCTGAGAAGTCAGGGGTACTGTGGAGTTGGGAGGGGCCTCTCTGGACTCCACTGGGTTTGGTGCAATGGATGAGAGCCTCATCTCGAGTGGAGGCAGGAACCTCATGTTTCCTCTCCTGGGTTTCCTGTCGCTGGTACTGACTCGGATCGCAGTTTCCCTGCAGAGTTGGTACAGAAAATCAGGTCTCGTCTTGTGTGGAGGAATGGAACTCCACTTGCCTGTCGAGTTGTTCACGGGGTGACAGACCACTTGTTGAACTGTGTTTGTAACCTGCGGGTTTTTCTGGATGATAAACGGGGGTGTCAGTGCCCCTTCGTGTTGTGCTTTCATCCACAGGTTTTCCTTCGTAAAGGTGTCAGGGCATCGCGTTCTTATCAAGAGTAGACCGGGAAATCGGGGTCTTTCGGCTTGTGGCACCACCCACGAGGCTATGTCTCGAATTTCCTCCTGAGACCTGCCTCATCCTTAGGCTCGCTGGAAAGGTCGGGAACCCCTTCCAGACATAGCAGGGGAATCGACACTCCTGTCGCGATCACGAGGGGAGAAGGAGCTCAAATGAAGTGGTTCCGGGAACCTCGGTGTTCCTTTCGAGTGAGACCGGTATGTCGGGGAATTTTGAGATTGCATCAAGGGTGCCAAGTACCGTTTCGCACTTCAAGACAGAAAGTGGGACTTCACTTGAGTCGCTGTAGCGGGAAAGGGCCTCATCTAGCTCTGATGGGGGAACCACGTGGATTTTCTCGAGTTTCGGCGGGATTCTCGAGTTACGATGTCGAATTCAGGCTTCCAATTGTATTGGCCCAGGGAAGTCCAATCTTCAATTCGATTTGCGAGGGAGAGCTGGCGATTGCTCTCTAGTAACTGCAGTGCAAAATAGACCTCATCTAGGCTTGTGTCCAGGACCGAGTTTTCCTCTCCAGGTGTGACAGGAACTTGGGGTTGCATTCCAGACTCACACGGGGAGTCAGGCCTCGTCTCGAGGGGAAGCAAAGGACTCTGCTCTCCCTTCAGGTCCTGACAGGTATCTCTTGGAGCCAACTGAGAGGCCTAAAGAGAGTCAAGCCTCCTGTGGAGTCTGGAGAGAGGACTCGGTTTTGCTCTCCATGCCAGGCAGGAAACAAGTCCCTCATCTCGTGATGACGGGGGCGTATCGTGGGTTTTCTCGAGCTGCGGTGCCTGAATGGAGTTTCCGAAGAGGTACGACGGGGAGCTCAGGGAGACTCTCTTCAGGAGTCAGGGAAGTCAGGTCTCCATGCGCATGGCGATGGGGAGCGGGTCTTTGCTCTCGAGTCATGGTGGGGGAATCGGGCCTCAAGACGCGCCGAAGGACTCTCAAGGTCTTTCTCGGGTCGCAGCAGGAAACCCTGGGTTCCCTGGACTTGAGCCAGTGACCTCAGGTAGATTCTCAAGGTGCCTCTGAGAATTCAGGGATACTGTGGAGTTGGGAGGGGCCTCTCGCGACTCATCTGGGTTTGGTGCAATGGAAGAGGGCCTCACCTCGAGGGGAGACAGGAACCTCAGGATTCCTCTCCGTTTCGGACTCCGACCGCAGGGTCCCTGCAGATTTGGGACAGGAGAGTCAGGCCTCGTCTTGTCTGAGGAAGGGAACCCCGCTGGCCTCTCGAGTTGCTCAGGGGGATCTCAGGCCCCCCGTCGAGCTGTGTGTGGAACCCGCGGGTCTTTGCGGACGATGCACGAGGGTGGCAGTGCCCCTTCGTGTTGTGCCTTCACCCACAGGCTTGCCTTCGAAGAGGGATCCGGGCTTCGGGACCTTCTCAAGAGCGGACCAGGGAATCGGGGGCGTTCGGCCTGTGGCACCACCCACGTGGCTCGTCTCGAATTTCTTCGTGGGACCGGCCTCATGCTGAGGTGCGCCGGGAAGGCCGGGAACCCCTTCCAGACCACGCAGGGGAATCGACTCTTCTGTCGCGATCAGGAGGGGAGAAGGGGCTCAGAGGAAGTGGTGCCGGGACCCTCGGTGTTCCCCTCGGGGGAACCCGGCGTGTTGGGGGATTCTTGGGGGTCGAGGGAAGGCTGTCAGGGACCGTTTCACCCTTCAGGGCGGAACAGGGGACTTCCCTTGAGACGCCGTCGCGGGCAAGGGCCTCATCTTGCCAAGAGGTGGGAACCACGTGGTTTTTCTCGAGTTGAGGCGGCATTCTCGAGTTAGGACGGGGATCTCAGCCTTCCCATTGGGTTGGCCTTGGGAAGCCCAATCTTCCCCTCGGGTTGCGAGGGAAAGCTGGGGGTTGCGCTCGAGTCACTGCAGGGCCGAAGAGACCTCACCTAGGCGTGTGTCCGGGACTTAATATTCCTCTCCAGGGAAGGCAGGGATCTCGGGGTTGCATTCCAGGCTCCCCCGGGGAGTCAGGCCTCGTCTCGAGGGGAAGCCAAGGACTCCGCTCTCCTCTCGAGTCGCGACGCGGGTCTCTTGGAGCCCCCTGAGCGCCTTAAAGGAGTGCAGCCTGCTTTTCCGTTTGGAGAGAGGACCCGGGATTGCTCTCCAGGCCATGCAGGAAAAGAAGGCCCTCAGCTGGCGAGGACGGAGGCGTCTCAGGGGTTTCCTCTAGCTGCGGCGCCCATGAGGGTTTTCTCCCGAGGCACGACGAGGATCTCAGGGAGCCTCTCGTGCGGCGCCAGGGAAGTCAGGTCTCCATGCGCGTGGCGAGGGGGAGCGCGTCATGGCTCTCGAGTCACGGGAGGGGACTAGGGCCTCGAGACGCGTTTAAGAAGGACTCTCGAGGTCATTCTCGGGGGGCGGCGGGAAACCTTCGTTTCCCTCGCCTTCTGCCGGGGACCTTAGGGAACTTCCCAGGGTGCCTCTGAGAGGCGAGGCATCCTGTGGAGGTGGCGGGGCCCCTCGGGACTCCGCTGGGTCTGGCGCAACGGAAGAGGGCCTCACCTCGAGGGGAGGCAGGAACCTCAGGCTTCCTCTCCGTTTCGGACTGCGACCGCAGGGTCCCTGCAGACTTGGGACAGGAGAGTCAGGCCTCGTCTTGTCTGAGGAAGGGAACCCCGCTGGCCTCTCGAGTTGCTCAGGGGGGTCTCAGGCCCCCCGTCTAGCAGTGTGTGGAACCCGCGGGTGTTTGCGGACGATGCTCGAGGGTGGCAGTGCCCCTTCGTGTTGTGCCTTCACCCACAGGGTTGCCTTCGAAGAGGGGTCCGGGCCTCGGGGCCTTCTCAAGAGCGGACGGGGGAATCGGGGGCGTTCGGCATGTGGCCCCACCCACGTGGCTCGTCTCGAATTTCCTCGTGAGACCGGCCTCATCCTGAGGTGCGCCGTGAAGTCCGGGAACCCCTTCCAGACCACACAGGTGAATTGCCTCTCCTGTCGCGATCAGGAGGGGAGAAGGGGTTCAGAGGAAGCGGTGCCGGGACCCTCGGTGTTCCGCTCGGGGGAACCCGGCGTGTCGGGGGACTTTTGGGGGTCGCAGGAAGGCTGTAAGGGACCGTTTCGCCCTTCAGGGTGGAACAGGGGACTTCCCTTGAGACTCCGTGGCGTGCAAGAGCCTCATCTTGCCAAGAGGTGGGAACCACGTGGTTTTTCTCGAGTTGCGGCGGCATTCTCGAGTTACGACGGGGATCTCAGCCTTCTGTTTGGGTTGGCCCTGGGAAGCCCAATCTTCTCCTCTGGCTGCGAGGGAAAGCTGGGGGTTGCGTTCGAGTCACTGCAGGGCCGAAGAGACCTCACCTAGGCGTGTGTCCGGGACCTAATATTCCTCTCCAGGGAAGGCAGGGATCTCGGGGTTGCATTCCAGGCTCCCCCGGGGAGTCAGGCCTCGTGTCGAGGGGAAGCCAAGGACTCCGCTCTCCTCTCGAGTCGCGACGCGGGTCTCTTGGAGCCCCCTGAGCGGCCTCAAGGGAGTCCAGCCTCCTCTTCCGTTTGGAGAGAGGACCCGGGATTGCTCTCCAGGCCATGCAGGAAAAGAAGGCCCTCAGCTGGCGAGGACGGGGGCGTCTCAGGGGTTTCCTCGAGCTGCGGCGCCCGTGGGGGTTTTCTCCCGAGGCACGACGAGGATCTCAGGGAGCCTCTCGTGCGGCGCCAGGGAAGTCAGGTCTCCATGCGCGTGGCGAGGGGGAGCGCGTCATGGCTCTCGAGTAACGGGAGGGGACTAGGGCCTCGAGACGCTTAGAAGAAGGACTCTCGAGGTCTTTGTCGGGGGGCGGCGGGAAACCCTCGTTTCCCTCGCCTTCTGCCGGGGACCTTAGGGAACTTCCCAGGGTGCCTCTGAGAGGCGAGGGATCCTGTGGAGGTGGCGGGGCCCCTCGGGACTCCGCTGGGTCTGGCGCAACGGAAGAGGGCCTCACCTCGAGGGGAGGCAGGAACCTCAGGCTTCCTCTCCGTTTCGGACTGCGACCGCAGAGTCCCTGCAGAGTTGGGACAGGAGAGTCAGGCCTCGTCTTGTCTGAGGAAGGGAACCCCGCTGGCCTCTCCAGTTGCTCAGGGGGGTCTCAGGCCCCCCGTCGAGCTGTGTGTGGATCCCGCGGATCTTTGCGGACGATGCACGGGGGTGGCAGTGCCCCTTCGTGTTGTGCCTTCACCCACAGGGTTGCCTTCGAAGAGGGGTCCGGGCCTCGGGTCCTTCTCAAGAGCGGACCGGGGAATCGGGGGCGTTCGGTATGTGGCCCCACCCACGTGGCTCGTCTCGAATTTCCTCGTGAGACCGGCCTCATCCTGAGGGGCGCCGGGAAGGCTGGGAACCCCTTCCAGACCACGCAGGGGAATCGCCTCTCCTGTCGCGATCAGGAGGGGAGAAGGGGCTCAGAGGAAGCGGTGCCGGGACCCTCGGTGTTCCCCTCGGGGGACCCCAGCGTGTCGGGGGACTTTTGGGGGTCGCAGGAAGGCTGTCAGGGACCGTTTCGCCCTTCAGGGCGGAACAGGGGACTTCCCTTGAGACGCTGTCGCGGGCAAGGGCCTCATGTTGCCAAGAGGTGGGAACCACGTGGTTTTTCTCGAGTTGCGGCGGGATTCTCGAGTTACGACGGGGATCTCAGCCTTCCCCTGGGGTTGGCCCTGGGAAGCCCAATCTTCCCCTCGGGTTGCGAGGGAAAGCTGGGGGTTGCGCTCGAGTCACTGCAGGGCCGAAGAGACCTCACCTAGGCGTGTGTCCGGGACCTAATATTCCTCTCCAGGGAAGGCAGGGATCTCGGGGTTGCATTCCAGGCTCCCCCGGGAAGTCAGGCCTCGTCTCGAGGGGAAGCCAAGGACTCCGCTCTCCTCTCGAGTCGCGACGCGGGTCTCTTGGAGCCCCCTGAGCGGCCTCAAGGGAGTCCAGCCTCCTCTTCCGTTTGGAGAGAGGACCCGGGATTGCTCTCCAGGCCATGCAGGAAAAGAAGGCCCTCAGCTGGCGAGGACGGGGGCGTCTCAGGGGTTTCCTCGAGCTGCGGCGCCCGTGGGGGTTTTCTCCCGAGGCACGACGAGGATCTCAGGGAGCCTCTCGTGCGGCGCCAGGGAAGTCAGGTCTCCATGCGCGTGGTGAGGGGGAGCGCGTCATGGCTCTCGAGTCACGGGAGGGGACTAGGGCCTCGAGACGCGTTGAAGAAGGACTCTCGAGGTCTTTGTCGGGGGGAGCGGGAAACCCTCGTTTCCCTCGCCTTCTGCCGGGGACCTTAGGGAACTTCCCAGGGTGCCTCTGAGAGGCGAGGGATCCTGTGGAGTTGGCGGGGCCCCTCGGGACTCCGCTGGGTCTGGCGCAACGGAAGAGGGCCTCACCTCGAGGGGAGGCAGGAACCTCAGGCTTCCTCTCCGTTTCGGACTGCGACCGCAGGGTCCCTGCAGAGTTGGGAAAGGAGAGTCAGGCCTCGTCTTGTCTGAGGAAGGGAACCCCGCTGGCCTCTCGAGTTGCTCAGGGGGTCTCAGGCCCCCCGTCGAGCTGTGTGTGGAACCCGCGGGTCTTTGCGGATGATGCACGGGGGTGGCAGTGCCCCTTCGTGTTGTGCCTTCACCCACAGGGTTGCCTTCGAAGAGGGGTCCGGGCCTCGGGTCCTTCTCAAGAGCGGACCGGGGAATCGGGGGCGTTCGGCATGTGGCCCCACCCACGTGGCTCGTCTCGAATTTCCTCGTGAGACCGGCCTCATCCTGAGGGGCGCCGGGAAGGCCGGGAACCCCTTCCAGACCACGCAGGGGAATCGCCTCTCCTGTCGCGATCAGGAGGGGAGAAGGGGCTCAGAGGAAGCGGTGCCGGGACCCTCGGTGTTCCCCTCGGGGGACCCCGGCGTGTCGGGGGACTTTTGGGGGTCGCAGGAAGGCTGTCAGGGACCGTTTCGCCCTTCAGGGCGGAACAGGGGACTTCCCTTGAGACGCTGTCGCGGGCAAGGGCCTCATCTTGCCAAGAGGTGGGAACCACGTGGTTTTTCTCGAGTTGCGGCGGGATTCTCGAGTTTCGACGGGGATCTCAGCCTTCCCCTGGGGTTGGCCCTGGGAAGCCCAATCTTCCCCTCGGGTTGCGAGGGAAAGCTGGGGGTTGCGCTCGAGTCACTGCAGGGCCGAAGAGACCTCACCTAGGCGTGTGTCCGGGACCTAATTTTCCTCTCCAGGGAAGGCAGGGATCTCGGGGTTGCATTCCAGGCTCCCCCGGGAAGTCAGGCCTCGTCTCGAGGGGAAGCCAAGGACTCCGCTCTCCTCTCGAGTCGCGACGCGGGTCTCTTGGAGCCCCCTGAGAGGCCTCAAGGGAGTCCAGCCTCCTCTTCCATTTGGAGAGAGGACCCGGGATTGCTCTCCAGGCCATGCAGGAAAAGAAGGCCCTCAGCTGGCGAGGACGGGGGCGTGTCAGGGGTTTCCTCGAGCTGCGGCGCCCGTGGGGGTTTTCTCCCGAGGCACGACGAAGATCTCAGGGAGCCTCTCGTGCGGCGCCAGGGAAGTCAGGTCTCCATGCGCGTGGCGAGGGGGAGCGCGTCATGGCTCTCGAGTCACGGGAGGGGACTAGGGCCTCGAGACGCGTTGAAGAAGGACTCTCGAGGTCTTTCACGGGGGGCACCGGGAAATCCTCGTTTCCCTCGCCTTCTGCCGGGGACCTTAGGGAACTTCCCAGGGTGCCTCTGAGAGGCGAGAGATCCTGTGGAGGTGGCGGGGCCCCTCGGGACTCCGCTGGGTCTGGCGCAACGGAAGAGGGCCTCACCTCGAGGGGAGGCAGGAACCTCAGGCTTCCTCTGCGTTTCGGACTGCGACCGCAGGGTCCCTGCAGAGTTGGGACAGGAGAGTCAGGCCTCGTCTTGTCTGAGGAAGGGAACCCCGCTGGCCTCTCGAGTTGCTCAGGGGGTCTCAGGCCCCCCGTCGAGCTGTGTGTGGAACCCGCGGGTCTTTGCGGACGATGCACGGGGGTGGCAGTGCCCCTTCGTGTTGTGCCTTCAGCCACAGGGTTGCCTTCGAAGAGGGGTCCGGGCCTCGGGTCCTTCTCAAGAGCGGACCGGGGAATCGGGGGCGTTCGGCATGTGGCCCCACCCACGTGGCTCGTCTCGAATTTCCTCGTGAGACCGGCTTCATCCTGAGGGGCGCCGGGAAGGCCGGGAACCCCTTCCAGAACACGCAGGGGAATCGCCTCTCCTGTCGCGATCAGGAGGGGAGAAGGGGCTCAGAGGAAGCGGTGCCGGGACCCTCGGTGTTCCCCTCGGGGGACCCCGGCGTGTCGGGTGCTTTTGGGGGTCGCAGGAAGGCTGTCAGGGACCGTTTCGCCCTTCAGGGCGGAACAGGGGACTTCCCTTGAGACGCCGTCGCGGGCAAGGGCCTCATCTTGCCAAGAGGTGGGAACCACGTGGTTTTTCTCGAGTTGCGGCGGCATTCTCGAGTTACGACGGGGATCTCAGCCTTCCCCTGGGGTTGGCCCTGGGAAGCCCAATCTTCCCCTCGGGTTGCGAGGGAAAGCTGGGGGTTGCGCTCGAGTCACTGCAGGGCCGAAGAGACCTCACCTAGGCGTGTGTCCGGGACCTAATGTTCCTCTCCAGGGAACGCAGGGATCTCGGGGTTGCATTCCAGGCTCCCCCGGGAAGTCAGGCCTCGTCTCGAGGGGAAGCCAAGGACTCCGCTCTCCTCTCGAGTCGCGACGCGGGTCTCTTGGAGCCCCCTGAGCGGCCTCAAGGGAGTCCAGCCTCCTCTTCCGTTTGGAGAGAGGACCCGGGATTGCTCTCCAGGCCATGCAGGAAAAGAAGGCCCTCAGCTGGCGAGGACGGGGGCGTCTCAGGGGTTTCCTCGAGCTGCGGCGCCCGTGGGGGTTTTCTCCCGAGGCACGACGAGGATCTCAGGGAGCCTCTCGTGCGGCGCCAGGGAAGTCAGGTCTCCATGCGCGTGGCGAGGGGGAGCGCGTCATGGCTCTCGAGTCACGGGAGGGGACTAGGGCCTCGAGACGCGTTGAAGAAGGACTCTCGAGGTCTTTCTCGGGGGGCGGCGGGAAACCCTCGTTTCCCTCGCCTTCTGCCGGGGACATTAGGGAACTTCCCAGGGTGCCTCTGAGAGGCGAGGGATCCTGTGGAGGTGGCGGGGCCCCTCGGGACTCCGCTGGGTCTGGCGCAACGGAAGAGGGCCTCACCTCGTGGGGAGGCAGGAACCTCAGGCTTCCTCTTCGTTTCGGACTGCGACCGCAGGGTCCCTGCAGAGTTGGGACAGGAGAGTCAGGCCCCGTCTTGTCTGAGGAAGGGAACCCCGCTGGCCTCTCGAGTTGCTCAGGGGGTCTCAGGCCCCCCGTCGAGCTGTGTGTGGAACCCGCGGGTCTTTGCGGACGATGCACGGAGGTGGCAGTGCCCCTTCGTGTTGCGCCTTCAGCCACAGGGTTGCCTTCGAAGAGGGGTCCGGGCCTCGGGTCCTTCTCAAGAGCGGACCGGGGAATCGGGGGCGTTCGGCATGTGTCACCACCCACGTGGCTCGTCTCGAATTTCCTCGTGAGGACGGCCTCATCCTGAGGTGCGCCGGGAAGGCCGGGAACCCCTTCCAGACCACGCAGGGGAATCGACTCTCCTGTCGCGTTCCGGAGGGGAGAAGGGTCTCAGAGGAAGCTGTGCCGGGACACTCGGTGTTCCCCTCGCAGGAACTCGGCGTGTCGGGGAACTTTTGTGGGTCGCAGGTAGGCTGTCAAGGACCGTTTCACCCTTCAGGGCGGAACAGTGGACTTCCTTTGAGACGCCGTCCCAGGCAAGGGCCTCATCTTGCCAAGAGGTGGGAAGCACGTGGTTTTTCTCGAGTTGCGGCGGGATTCTCGAGTTTCGACGGGGATCTCAGACTTCCTCTTGGGTTGGCCCTGGGATGCCCAATCTTCCCCTCGGGTTGCGAGGGAAAGCTGGGGGTTGCGCTCGAGTCACTGCAGGGGCCAAGAGACCTCACCTAGTCGTGTGTCCGGGACCTAATATTCCTCTCCAGGGAAGGCGGGTATCTCGGGGTTCCATTCCAGGCTCCCCCGGGGAGTCAGGCCTCATCTCGAGGGGAAGCCAAGGACTCCGCTCTCCTCTCGAGTCGCGACGCGGATCTCTTGGAGCCCCCTGAGCGGCTTCAAGGGAGTCCAGCCTCCTCTTCAGTTTGGAGAGAGGACTCGTGATTGGTCTCCAGGCCATGCAGGAAAATAAGGCCCTCATCTCGCGTTGACCGGGGTGTCTCATGTGTTTCCTCGAGCTGCCGCGCCAGTGTGGGTTTCCTCACGAGGTACGATGAGGAACTCATGGAGCCTCTCGTGCAGTGCCAGGTTAGTCAGGTCTCCATGCGTTTGGCGAGGGGGAGCGTGTCATGGCTCTCGAGTCATGGTAGGGGAATCGCGACTCAACACATTTTGAAGCACTCTCGAGGTCTTTCTCGAGTCACGGCAGAAAACCCAGGGTTCCCTCGACTTGTGCCTGTGACCTCAGGGAGCTTCTCATTGTGCCTCTGAGAACTCAGGGATACTGTGGAGTTGGTAGGGGCCTCTCGGGACTCCACTGGTTATGGTGCAATGGAAGAGGGCTTCATCTCGAGTGGACGCAGGAACCTCAGGCTTCCTCTCCGTTTCTGACTCGGATCCCATGGTCCCTGCAGAGTAAGGACAAGAGAGTCACACCTAGTCTTCTGTTGAGGAATGGACCTTCGTTTGCCTTTCGAGTTGTTTACAGGGTGACAGGCCACTTGTCGAAATGTCTGTGGGACCTGCGGGTTTTTCTGGATGATGCACGCGGTTGTCAGTGCCCCTTCGTGTTGTGCCTTCATCCACAGGTTTTCCTTCAAAGAGGTGTGCTGGCATCGGGTTCTTTTCAAGAGTGGACCGTGAAATTGGGGTCTTTCGACATGTGGCACCACCCACGAGGCTACGTCTCGAACTTCCTCATGAGACCAGCCTCATCCTGAGGTGCGCCCGGAAGGTCGGGAACCCCTTGCAGACAGAGAAGGGGAGTCGACCCTCCTGTCGCAATCAGGAGAGGAGAAGGGGCTCAGATGAAGTGGTGCCGGGAACCTCGGTGTTCCCCTTGAGTGAGTCTGGTATGTCGCGGAACTTTTGGGGTCGCATCAAGGGTGCCAAGTACCGTTTCGCACTTCAGGATGGAACGTGGGACTTCTCTTGAGATGCTGTAGCGGACAAAGGGCCTCATCTTGCGATGACGAGGGAAGCACGTGGTTTTTCTCGAGTTGCGGTGGGATTCTCGAGTTACGACGGGGAATTCAGGCTTCCTCTTGTGTTGGCCCAGGAAGTCTAATCTTCCATTCGAGTTGCCAGGGAGAGCTGGGGATTGGGCTCCATTCACTGAAGGGCAAACTAGACCTCATCTAGGCTTGTATCCAGGACTTAATGTTCCTCTCCATAGGCGACAGGGATTTGGGGTTGCATTCCATACTCACCCAGGGAGTCAGGCCTCATCTCGAGGGGAAGCAAAGGACTCCACTCTCTTCTCGAGCCGTGACAGGTATCTCTTGGAGCCCACTGAGTGGTCTTTGCTCTGTAGGAGAGCTCTAGTGTTCATAAGCCTGTACATAAGTGAACACAGACATTCTGTGTGCATGTTGCTGCATACCCAAAATAGGGCCACAAGGAGCCTCATGCTCTCCATGCAGCGCGGAAGCTGTGCAGCCACGCAGCAGCTGAAGAATCCAACCAATTGCTCTTTTCTTACCTCTGACAGAGCTCGCATTGCCGTAGCCCTTGGCAGTTTGAAAACACTGGACCCTAACCCCTCTCAAAGTAGGCCTGGGTTCTAGTTCGAATAGAAAGTCAATAGCGGAGCTGAGGACAGGAACGCGGCAGTCATTTATCACACGCTCCTGCAGCCTGCTACTACAGGGACACTAACGCTAGAAGCTAGGAATGTCTTTGCAACGTGCGCAAAGGACAAGGGAGAACCTCGACCCTGACTCTAGTATTTCAGTCCCCTGAGCAGACCTGAGGTTCTCCCTCTGTAGAAGCTAACCCATTCCTTTCAAATACAGGCTTCCTAACACAGGGCCAGTTGGCTGCTTGCTCTTCCACGAAGCAGGCTTCCTTAACTTGCAAACTGCGAATTCCGCTTAACAGCCTGGAGGAAAATCGCTTCTTGGAAGATTTTTTTCAGAGGCTGTATCCCCGGAGCTGGGGCCAAGCTAGGGGACCCATACTGACAAGGGAAGGCAAAACCACATCCAATGTCTTTGCTCTGGAGGACAGCTTTGGTGAGCCTAAGTCTTTCAGGAATATTTCTGGCTCCAACAGAGTCAAATTCTGTGTGTGAAGCTGCACAGCCAAAATAGGGGAACAGAGAGCCTGATTCTCTCTGTGTAGCTTTGAAGCTGTCATTCAAACAACAGCTTGAGAATCCATACAATGCTCTCCCTTACTGCTAAGAGAATTCTCATTGCTGTCGTCCTTGACAGTTTGTAGAAATCCGCACCCTAACCCTTCTCCAAGTAGGCCTGGGTCCTAGCTCGGAATAACAGGCAACGGCGGAGCTGAGGCCAGTAAGGCACAAGTGAGGTCTCACACACTCTTGCAGCCTGATCGTCCAGGAGCAGTAAGGCCTCTTTTTCCCTGCAGGAGGCTCGCTTGCCTTGCCTCCTGTGAACTGCATTTCCCAGCCTGGGCGCAAAGCTGTTCCTGGAGATTTTTTCTCAGGGGCTGTTTCCCTGGAGCTGGGTCGGACCTCGGGGGCCCAACTCACAGGGGAAGACAAAACCACATGGACAGGTCTATGCTCTGTAGGAGAGCTCTAGTGAACCTCATCTCTCAGGAACATTCTTGGCTTCTACAGAGACACCTCTGTGCATGAAGCTACACACCTAACCTAGTGGCAAAGGGAGTCTGATTCTCTCCGTGGGTGCTGATGCTTTGTGGCAAAGCACCTGCTAAGAATCCATTCGTATAGGCTTCCCTCACCTTGACAGAGGTCTCATTGCTGTAGTCCTTGGCAGTTTGGAAAGAAGCAGACCCTTACCCTTCACCAAGTAGGCCCTTGTCCTTGTTTGAATGGAAAGGCAGTAGCTGAGCTGAGGCCAGTAAGGCGCCAGTCAAGTCTGACATATTCCCGATGCCTGCTCCTTCATGGAAAATAACGTTAGAATCTGGGAATGTCTTTGCAAGGCTGGCAAAGGGCAGTCAGGAACCTCGACCCTGCCTCTGGAATTTCTATCTTCTCAGCACATCTGGCGGTCTCGGTCAGGAGAAAGTAACCCATTCCTTGCAAATATAGGCTTCCAAACACAGGCCGGTTGGCTGTCTCTTCTTGCCGAAGGAAGCTTGCTTATCCCACCTCCTGTGAACTCCGCTTCCCAGCCTGGGTGATAAGAGGTTCTTGGAGATCTTTTCTCAGAGGCTGTTTCCAAGGAGCAGGGGCTGATCCCAGAGACCCACATGCACAGGGGAAGGGAAAACAGCATGGATAAGTCTTTGCTCTCTAGGAGTGCTCTAGTGAACCTCAGTCTATGGGAAATGTTCTTGGCTCCAACGGGGACATCTCTGTGTGGGAAGCTGCATTGCCAACATAGAGACACAGAGACCTGATTCTCTCTGTGCAGCTTTGACGCTGTCGTTCAAACAACAAATTGAGAATCCACACAATGCTCTCCCTTACCACTGAGAGAGTTATAATTGCTGTAGCCCTTCGCAGTTTCTGGAAATAGGCACACAAACACTTCTCCAAGTAGGCCTGGGTTCAAGTTCAGATGAACATGCAATAGCGGAGCTGAGGCCAGTAAGGCACCAGTCAGGTGTCACACACTCTGGCAGCCTGCTCCTCCAGGCACAGTAAGACCTCTATTTCCCTTCAGGAGGCTCGCTTGCCTTACTTCCTGTGAACAGCGTTTCCCAGCCTGGGCGGAAAGCAGTTCCTGGAGATCTTTTCTCAGGGGCTGTTTCCCCGGAGTTGGGGCGGACCTCAGGGACCCAACTCACAGGGCAAGGCAAAACCAAAGGGACAGGTCTATGCTCTGTAGGAGATCTCTAGTGAACTGCCGGGGTCCAGCCCCAGCTGATCCAGGGTATTCGAAGCAGAGACGGCATAGGCGAGGGTCAGGGAACAACTGCTTAATTAAACGTTAATTAAGGATATAAAGAGTAATAAAATGAGGATAGCTCAGTAGGAAAATTCAGTGGAGAAAAGAGGCTGAGTAGCTTGGTTTACACGGGGGACCAATAAAACTTCAAGACAAGAAGCTTGCACCACTTACGTAGGCCGCAGGCGTCCTTCCGTTCTCCCGAAGGAGAGGAGACACTGAGGCCTCCCCGGTCGGATCTTAGAAGCCCAGGCAAAATTAGTAAGCTTGGTGGGTTCCGTGCTCCAGATGGAGACTCAACCAGAGTGAGAGAGAGAGAGAGAGACATGGGGAGACCAGTCTTTCGAGAAACTGATCCCAATTCTTTATTTTCCATGGTCTACTTTTATACACTGAGATGTTATGCAAAAGTCACGTGGGGTCAGCAGTCCTGACTTTTATCAAAGTCAGGTGCTTCATACAAAAGTATACAGAGGTCTTAGGGGTGTTACATCATCTTCTGGCCGGGGGGCCTGCTGACAATTTACGACCCTCTCCTTGTGACAGCGGTCAGTCAACCAGGACACTTATTTCTCCAGGGGTGATTATTCTTAAAACAGACGCCACCCAAATAAAGTTACATTCCTATAGGGTGAGGGTGTAGTGGGTTTTAGTTAAGGAAAGAATTTACTTAGCCTAAGGTCTAACGTGATTTATATCAAAGGTTAATACTTATTTCTTCTATATATTCATTAATGTGTATAAGGGCAGGGGATGTGGAGACTTAGCAGTAAACATCAGCTCAACAAATGAAAAACCCTTCACCAATATGATTTCTAATCAGCCCATTATACTTATACTAATAATTTTCTAACTTTTCTAAGGAACCTGTTTTTAGAAGGTTTAAAGCATCTCGTGCCTCTCATGGTTGGGAGGCTGTGAGCAATCACATGTGGCCGGACAAGCCTGTCAGGCAGGCTAGAGAACCTTCAGAGGAGTTTGTAGGTTAAAACACTCTTGTCACACCCAGGGGTTTTTATCAACTGGAGCTCTAGGTTAACTCCTTCTCCGAAAGAGGTGGTGGGGGACAGCCCCCCGTAAAGTCAGAGGTGTAGGTGAGAGCACAAAGTAGTAAGGTAGGCAGGCTCTGGTTATGGGGGTAGATGCTCGAGGATTTCCAGGGGGACTCCTGAGGCTCGATCCCACCTTTGCGTATGTCCAGCCTCCTTCCTCATGACCTTTGCCATGGGCGGAGTGCCTCACTCTGGCCCCCAACAGTGAACCTCCTCTCTCAGGAACATTCTTGGCTCCTATCGAGACACCTCTGTGCGTGTAGCTACACACGCAACGTAGGGGCAAAGGGAGCCAGATTCTTTCCGTGGGGTGCTGATGCTTTGTGGCAAACCACGTGCTTGAGAATCCATCAGCTTACGCTTCCCTCGCCTTGACAGAGGTCTCATTGCTGTAGCCCTTGGCAGTTTGGAAAGAAGAGGACCCTTACCTTTCATAAAGTGGGCCCTTGTCCTAGTTTGAAAGGAAAGGCAAGAGCTGAGCTGAGGCCAATAAGGCGCCAGTCAAGTCTGACATATTCCCGAAGCCTGCTCCTTCATAGAAAATAACGCTGTAATCTAGGAATGTCTCTGCAAGGCTGGCAAAGGGCAGTCAGGAGCCTGCACCCTGCCTCTGGAATTACCAACTTCTGAACAGATCTGGAGGTCTCCCTTAGGGGAAGCTAACCCATTCTTCCAAATAGAGGCTGCCAAACGCAGGCCGATTGGCTGCCTCTTGCTCCCTGAAGGAGGCCTGCTTTTTCCGCCTCCTATGAACCCCACATCCCAGCCTCTGGGAAAAGCGGATCTTGAAGATCTTTTCTCAGGGGTTGTTTCCACTGAGCTGGGGCCGAGCCTGGAGCCCCAAACGCACAGGGGAAGAAAAACGACATGGACAAGTCTTTGCTCTCTAGGAGAGCTCTAGTGAACCTCACTCTGTCAGGAACGTTCTTGTTTCCTATGGAGACACCCCTGTCTGTGAAGCTGTGTACCGAACATGGAGACACAGAGTCTGATTCTCTCTGTGCAGCTTTGAAGCTGTCGTTCAAACAACAGCTTGAAAATCCATACAATACTCTTCCTTACCCGTGACACAGTTCTCATTGCTATACCCCTTGGCAGTATTTAGAAATCCATACCCAAACCCTTCTCCTAGTAGGCCTGGGTCCTAGTTCGGAGAAACACGCAATGGCGGAGCTGAGGCCAGTAAGGCACCAGTCAGGTCTCACACACTCTGGCAGCCTGATCGTCCAGGGAGACTAAGGCCTGTTGTGCCTTGCAGGAGGCTCGCTTGTGTTACCTCCTGTGAACTGCGTTTGCCAGTCTGGGGGAATAGCGGTCCCTGGAGATCTTTTCTCAGGGGCTCCTTCCCCTGAGCTGGGGCGGACCTCAGGGACCCAACTCACAGGGCAAGGCAAAACCATATGGACAGGTCTATGCTCTGTAGCAGACTTCTAGTGAACCTCATCTCTCAGGAACATTCTTGGCTCCTATAGAGACACTTCTGTGTGTGAAGCTGCGTACCTATCATAGGGGCACAGAGAGCCTGATTCTCTCAGTTCATTTTGACCCTGTCGTTCAGAAAACAGCTTGAGAATCCATAAAATGCTCTCCGTTACCGCTGAGAGAATTCTCACTGCTGTAGCCCTTGGCACTTTGTAGAAATCCGCACCCAAACGCTTCTCCAAATAGGCCTGGGTCCTAGTTCGGAGGAACAGGCAATGGTGGAACTGAGGCCAGTAAGGCAACAGTCAGGTTTCACACACTCTGGCAGCCTGCTCCTCCAGGGACAGTAAGGCCTCTTTCTCTCTGCAGGAGATTCGCTTGCCTTACTTCCTGTGAACAGCGTTTCCCAGCCTCAGCGAAGCGGTTCCTGGAGATCTTTTCTCAGGGACAGTTTCCCCGGAGGTGTGGCGGACCTCGGGGACCCAACTCACAGGGGAAGGCAAAACCACATGGACAGGTCTATGCTCTGTAGGAGAGGTTTAGTGAACCTAATCTCTCAGGAACATTCTTGGCTCCTATAGAGATAACTCTGTGTGTGAAGCTACACTCCCAACATTGGGGAACAGGGATCTTGGTTCTCTCCGTGGGGTGCTGATGCTTTGTAGTAAAGCACCTGCTTGAGAATCCATCCTCTTAGGCTTCCCTCGCCTTGACAGAGGTCTCATTGCTGTAGCCCTTGGCAGTTACAAAGAAGAAGACCCTTACCCTTCACAAAGTAGGCCCTTGTCCTAGTTTGAATGGAAAGGCAATAGCTGAGCTGAGGCCAATAAGGAGCCAGTCCCCTCTGACACATTCCCGAAGCCTGCTCCTTCATGAAATATAACTCTAGAATGTTGGAATGTCTTTGCAAGGCTGGCAAAGGGCAGTCAGGAACCAGCACCCTGCCTCTGGAATTACCGACTTCTGAGCAGATCTGGAGGTCTCCTTTAGGAGAAGCTAACCCATTCCTTCCAAATAGAGGCTTCAAAACACAGGCAGGTTGGCAGCCTTTCGTGCCCGAAGGAGGCTTGCTTTTCTCTCCTCCTATGAACCCCAGTTCCCAGCCTCTGGGAAAAGCGGATCTTGAAGATATTTTCTCAGGGGTTGTTTCCACGGAGCTGGGGCCGAGCCCGGGGCCCAAAGGCACAGGGTAAGGCAGGACCACATGGACAGGTCTATGCTCTGTAGCAGACCTCTAGTGAACCTCATCTCTCAGGAGCATTCTTGGCTCCTACAGAGACACCTCTGTGTGTGAAGCTGCGTACCTAACATAGGGGCACAGAGAGCCTGATTCTCTCTGTTCATTTTGACGCTGTCGTTCAGAAAACAGCTTGAGAATCCATAAAATGCTCTCCCTTACCACCGAGACAATTCTCACTGCTGTAGCCCTTGGCACTTTGTAGAAATCTGCACCCAAACGCTTTTCCAAGTAGGCCTGGGTGCTAGCTCGGATGAACAGGCAATGGCGGAGCTGAGGCCAGTAAGGCAACAGTCAGGTTTCACACATTCTGGCAGCCTGCTCCTCCAGGGACTGTAAGGCCTCTTTTACTCTGCAGGAGATTCGCTTGCCTTACTTCATGTGAACAGCATTTCCCAGCCTCGGCGAAGCGGTTCCTGGAGATCTTTTCTCAGGGACAGTTTCCCCGGAGGTGTGGCGGACCTCGAGGACCCAACTCACAGGGGAAGGCAAAACCACTTGGACAGGTCTATGCTCTGTAGGAGAGGTTTAGTGAACCTAATCTCTCAGGAACATTCTTGGCTCCTATAGAGACAACTCTGTGTGTGAAGCTGCACTCCCAACATTGGTGCACAGGGAGCTTGATTCTCTCCGTGGGGTGCTGATGCTTTGTGGCAAAGCACCTGCTTGAGAATCCATCCTCTTAGGCTTCCCTCACCTTGACAGAGGTCTCATTGCTGTAGCCCTTGGCAGTTTGCAAAGAAGAAGACCCTTACCCTTCATAAAGTAGGGCCTTGTCCTAGTTTGAATGGAAAGGCAATAGCTGAGCTGAGGTCAATAAGGAGCCAGTCCCATCTGACACATTCCCGAAGCCTGCTCCTTCATGGAAAATAACTCTAGAATCTAGGAATATCTTTGCAAGGCTAGCAAAGGGCAGTCAGGAACCAGTACCCTGCCTCTGGAATTACCGACTTCTGAGCAGATCTGGAGGTCTCCTTTAGGAGAAGCTAACCCATTCGTTCCAAAGAGAGGCTTCAAAACACAGGCAGGTGGGCTGCCTTTTCGTTCCCTATGGAGGCGTGCTTTTCTCTCCTCCTACGAACCCCGGTTCCCAGACACTGGGAAAAGTGTATCTTGAAGATATTTTCTCAGGGGTTGTTTCCACGGAGCTGGGGCCGAGCCTGGAGACCCAAAGGCACAGGGGAAGGCAAGACCACATGGACAAGCCTTTGCTCTTTAGTATAGCTCTAATGAACCTCACTCTGTCAGGATCTTTCTTGATTCCTACGGAGACACACCTGTGTGTGAAGCTGCGGGCACAGAGAGCCTGATTACCCCTGTGCAGCGCTGAGTCTGGGCGGCTAAACAACAGCTTGGGAATGCAGCCTGGGGCGCTTCCCTTCCCTCGGACAGAGCTCTCCTTGCGGTAGGCCTTGGTAGTTTGCATACAATGGGGCCCTAAGCCCTCTGCAAGTTGGCCTGGCTCCTAGGTCCAAAGGGCAGGCCAGAGCGGAGCTGAGGCTGTCAGGCTCCAGACACATCTCCCATACTCCTACATCCTGCTCCTACCCGGGCGTGAACGCTAGAAGCTGGGAAGGTACCTGGACCGTGCAGGGGCGGGGCGAACGCGGGCGGCGTGGGGCGGGGGTCGGCTTCTGGCGGGGGTGGGGGCGGGCTTCCCAGTTGTGCTCTCGGAGGTGGACACTGAGGCTGAAAACGCGCCGGGAGCGCACCCGGGACTGGGTAAACCCGGGCTGCGCGGGTCGAGATTCCGATGGCTTTGGGTGGGGGTCGGTCCCAGTTGTGCTCCCGGGGGTCGCCACTGCGGCTGGGAAGGCGCCGGGAGCGCGGCAGGGGCGGGGCTAAACCTGGGGGCGCGGGGCGGGGATCGGCTCATGGGGGGGATGGGGAGGGGTTCCCAGTTGCGCTCTCGGGGGTTGCAACTGCGGCTGGGAACGCCCATTTCGTCCGCTCCTGGGTCCCCAAGGATAGCCATCCCGTGGGTGCAGTGGAGGGCTGCGGACCACAGGTAAGGGAACTGGGACTGCGTGGAGCAGGGAACCAAGTATTCCGCCGTCTGTTGGCACATTCTCGGAGCTCCCCAACCTGGCGGTCGCAGAAAGGCCTTGCCTTTGGGGTCAAGGCCTTTACCGCTCCACCCCTCTGCTGAAAAATCTCAGAGTCTACACGGTTCTTCCAAGCAGCCTAGTGTCCGCTGAAGTCCAAGGGACAGAACACTGAACTCTGGTCGGCTGGCCCAGCCCTGCTTCTGGCACTTTGTAAGCCAGCGGGCCCTTGAGCACCTGCTGGGATGGGAAAGGGAAGGGTCCACGGATTGCACCCTAGAAACTTAGTAGGGTGCATGGATTTCAAACCCTGGTGGCCGCCCAGGCAGCAAAGAAGGGGGGAGGGCACCTTGCTGCCCTTTCATGGCAGAATCTGTGGTTGTCCAGCTGCGTGGGCCTGTTCATGAGGACCCTGTGCAATAAAAGTTTGGTGTTTTGGAACTGAATAATTAGAACGTGTAAAAGCTTTAAATTATGTGGTGGTGTAATTAAAAAACAAAACAAAACAAAACAAAGCTCCAAGTGTTTTGCAAATGGAGGTTTAAATATTGAAGGACTGTATTCCTTGCACTGTGGCATTCTATCAAGAAGTGTGCAGGATTTTTTTTTTTTTTTAAGAAAAGTGTTCGAAGTGAGGGAAACAGGAAACCCAGAGGTGCCCCTGTATTTTGGGGAAGGCCTTAGGAGGTCACTTGGAAATGCTGCTGGCTGTGCGGGAGGGCGGCAGATGGGCTGTGCAGGCTTGTCCTTTGCATGGATGTTCTTGTGTGTGGAAACCCAGCTCGGAGCCATCTCCTGATGTGTAAGAATTTCGCAGACAAACCTTGAGCTAAGCAATGCATTTTTTCCTAAGAAAATGTTTGTCTTAAGCGATGTAAATATCCTATGTATTTCCGCTAGACTCTGGCTTCAGGTCGGTTCCCCCAAAAGGCTCAGAAGCGATTTGAACAAAACAGCATGTTTTCCTCCTAGCTTATTCTCCTTATCTATGTTAAGGAAATGATATATTTGCCTGCAATACTGCCTTTCTTCAAGATTCATGTCAATCAAGTTTTGGCCCGGGATGACTCACCTGCTGCCAATATTATCTCAATGCATGTCGTGGGGGAAGGGCCTGGTGCCATTCCCTGAAACAGTTCCTTTCTTTCCTTAGCTGACTGCTAGTGCCTGTAGAATATCTGGCTAAAGACCAGCAGGGGGTACTCTTACTACCCCCCCCCCACCCCGCCTCAAGTCTAAGTCAGCAGCTTTCTCTATCTCTTTAATACTTTAATAACACTTGATGACACAAAAGCTCTGAGCGATCAAATCATATCAAATCTTCATTTCAGATTGAAGATGCATTCCATGGTATTGCCATCTTAAGTCTTTCCATCGTTATGGAATATCTGTCCATGTATTCAGGATAGTTTTCAGCCAGGGTGTATAATTTCCAGTGTGCCAGTCTTGTCATCCTCGTTACATCCATGGCAAAGTGTTTTATTCATGTTGATATTATTGAAAGGGAATTTTTTAAAATTCCTTTTCAGATTATTATCTGCTAATGTATACAGATAAAACTGTGTAATCATTCATTTTTGTCAGTTTGGACAGCTTGATAGTTGTCTTTAATTTCTTTACTTTCTGACACTTTAAGATTATCCTGGGACACATATGTAATGCCTCACCCCTAAATTCAGACATGTGTTCAAAGAACTTCTGTCCTTTTATTTATTTATTTATTTATTTATTTATTCTTTAACATTGAAATCGTTTTGACTATGCTGGGTGTTTGTTGCTAGATGGAAGTAGCTAGGACCTCTGGACTGCAGTCTCTCATCTCTTGCTGACCTCTTGTTGACCTCTGCAGAATCCTGGTAGGTGGGAGCTTGTTAGTTCCTTGTTCCTTATCAGAACCTCCTGTGGTAAGTGTTTTTCTCTTCTCTGTTGCCTGGTAAGGGTGGGTGGTCATGGGCATCCCAAAGTTGGCTAGAAGTCAATTATTTAGGCAGGCTTGTGCATAGATATGGGAGAAGGCAATGGCACCCCACTCCTGGAAAATCCCAAGGACGGAGGAGCCTGGTAGGCTGCAGTCCATGGGGTGGCTAAGAGTCGGACACCACTGAGCGACTTCATTTTCACTTTTCACTTTCATGCATAGGAGGAGGAAATGGCAACCCACTCCAGTGTTCTTGCCTAGAGAACCCCAGGGACTGCGGGGCCTGGTGGGCTGCCATCTATGACGTGGCACAGGGTCGGCCTCAACTGAACCACTTAGCAGCTGCAGCAGCAGCAGCAGCAGTGCATAGATATCAAAGGGGATGAGAACAGTCAGGTAGGATCACATATGTCACCGTGAAACAATACTTCTCCTCTTAGCCAAAGCTAACAAAAGATTTCTGTTCTAGGTCAACCTAGAAGAGATCACTTAAGAGGTAAAGAAACTTAAACTCCATTAGCAAAGGCAGTTCAACATCTCAAGAAAACTTGTGCTAGGCACAAAACTCTTTTCTGGGGGCCTACTTTCCCTACAACCTCCTTATCCCATTCTGTACCCATTCCTTTGCTTCTCCTGTCCTGAAAATGCCACCTCTAAGACAGAACTACTTCGTTTTCCTTCTTAAAGTGTGATTGCATTCCATACATTCTTGTAATAACAAGTCATACATTTCCCTTCAGCAACCAAGAACTGACTCTTATATTGGCATTTGATAGATTGGTGAGCATACCTATCAGTGATAATAGCGCCCACCCCGCTTCCTGCAAGAACAGAACAAAACAAAACAAAACAAAAAAATTGCTTTCTTACATTTAATATGTTCGGATGGTGCCAGTCACTATTCATGCAGAGTCAAAAATCTCTTTTGTTTCTGTGTAAAACGGAGGTCCTTTCAAGTCGTGAATGTTTCAGAAGTTTCATTTATTTGGAAGTGACCTAGCTATTCAATACACTGTCGTCACTTAGTTTAGCACCAGGATAGAAACTCAGGTAACCAAAACACCTGGAGGAACGATTGTAAGTTCAGTTCAGTTCAGTTGCTCAGTCGAGTCTGACTCTTTGTGACCCCGTGGACTGCAGGACGCCAGGCTTCCGTGTCCATCACCAACTCCAGGGGCTTGCTCAAACTCATGTCCATCGAGTCAGTGATGCCATCCAACCATCTTATCCTCTGTCATCCCCTTCTCCTCTGCCTTCCATCAAGACTATGAGAGGCAGATATTTTAGAGTATAATTATTGTTAAGAGTTTATCTAAAAGCTCATATCACATTTACATTTTTTACATTGGTTGTTGCTGTTTCCATGTACATTCTTGCTGACAAGCTTGTGACACATATAACAATAGAGCAATTTTTACCTCAAAAGAAACCTAGGCACTATGAACATGTTGTGCTTAATGTTGTTGACTCTTAGACATGTCTATAGTGGAGGAGCAAAACCAAAAATACTAGATATTTAATATTGACTAGTTCCCAGTTCACGGGACTCTGACATTCATTTAGGTCAATGTTTTCTTGTATTTCCAGCAGTTTGATTTGGAAGGGCTGCCTTGTCTTGAGACCATTGAAATCAGAACTCAGAACTTGAGCAATATTATCAAAAAACACAAGGCTCACACTGACACATACTTTAATCCAGACAGACAGACAAGACATCTTCCAGTTTTCCCCCTGAGATTTAAAATATTTCTTTGAGCCGTTTTCCTGGGGAGTGGGGGGGGGGGAGTGGGGGTGGCAGCGAGGCAGGCTTGGGTAACAAGCTAATTGTTGGTCATTGCATATGCAAAGAACCAGCTTTCCGGGTTCCAAGGAAAAAAGTTTCCTTGGTACCCAATTTTGTTTGGATCTATAAACTCTCATGGCCCTCCTAGGTCAGGACATCTTTCCTTTCTGTAGTCCTCGTTTGAACCCTAAATCATAGACAGCTTGGATTGTCTCTGTGGGGTGGATGTATTGTCCTCGTGTTTGACCTGGCGGCAGTAGCGAGGTCCGAGAGCCTCTCCTGGAACCGGGCGTGGGGACGGGGCTCACCAGGAGCCCCTGGTGGAAGTGGGCAACGCGCCGGGAGCGCGCCAGGGGCGGGGCGATCCCGGGCGGCGCGGGTCGGGGTTCCGGTCGGGAGGGGGTGGGGGGCGGTAACAGTTGTGCTCTCGGGGGTCCCCACTGCAGCTGGAAACGCGCTGGGAGTGCGGCAGGGGCGGGGTGAACCCGGGTGGCGCGGGGCGGGGTTCGGCTCCTGGCGGGGGTGGGGGAGGGCTTCCCAGTTGTGCTCTCGGTGGTGGCCACTGCGGCTGGAAACGCGCCGGGAGCGCACCCAGGGCGGGGTAAACCTGGGCTGCGCGAGTCGAGATTTAGATGGCTGTGGGTGGGGGTTCGGTCCCAGTTGTGCTCTCGGGGGTTGCCACTGCGGCTAGGAACGCCCATTTCCTACGCTCCTGTGTCCCCAAGGATCCACATCTAGTGGGTGCAGCAGAGGGCTGCGGGCCACAGGTCACGGAACTGGGACTGCTTGGAGCAGGGAACCAAGTATTCCGCCCTCTGCTGGCACATTCTCGGAGCTCCCCAACCTGGCGGTTGCAGAAAGGCCTCACCCTTAGTGTCAAGGCCTTTACCGCTCCACCCCTTTGCTGAAAAATCTCAGTCTGCACGGTTTTCCCAAGCAGCCTAGTGTCCCCTGGAAGTCCAAGGGACAGAACACTGAACTCTGGCCGGCTGGCCCAGCCCTACTTCTGGCACTTTGTAAGCCAGCGGGCCCTTGAGCACCTGCTGGGATGGGAAAGGGAAGGGTCCACGGATTGCACCCTAGAAACTTAGTAGGGTGCATGGATTTCAAACCCTGGTGGCCGCCCAGGCAGCAAAGAAGGGGGGAGGGCACCTTGCTGCCCTTTCATGGCAGAATCTGTGGCTGTCATGATGCGTGGGCCTTTTCATGGGGACCTTGTGCAATAAAAGTTTGGTGTTTTGGTACTGAATAATTAGAAATTGTAAAAAGTTTAAATTATGTGGTGGTGTAATTAAAAAACAAAACAAAACAAAACCAAGCCCCAAGTGTTTGGCACAGGGAGGTTTAAGTATTGAAGGCCTGTTTTCCTTGCACTGTGGCATTCTATCAAGAAGTGTGCAGGATTTTTTTCTTTTTAAGAAATGTGTTCGAAGTGAGGGAAACAGGAAACCCAGAGGTGCCCCTGTATTTTGGGGAAGGCCTTAGGAGGTCACTTGGAAATGCTGCTGGCTGTGGGGGAGGGGGGCAGATGGGCTGTGCAGGCTTGTCCTTTGCATTCATGTTCTTGTGTTTAGAAACCCAGCTCGGAGCCATCTCCTGATGTGTAAGAATTTCGCAGACAAACCTTGAGCTAAGCAATGCATTTGTTCCTGAGGAAATGTTTGTCTTAAGCGATGTAAATATCCTATGTATATCTGCTGGACTCTGGCTTCAGGTCGGTTCCCCCAATAGGCTCAGAAGCGACTTGAACAAAACAGTATGTTTTCCTCATACCTTGTTCTCCTAATCTATGTTAAGGAAATGATATATTTGCCTGGAATACTGCCTTTCTTCAAGATTCATGTCAATCAGTTTTTGGCCCAGGATGACTCACCTGCTGCCAATGTGACCTCAAGGCATGTCGTGGGGGAGGGGCCTGGTGCCATTCCCTGAGACAGTGCCTTTCTTTCCTTAGCTGACTGCTAGTGCCTGTAGAATATCTGGCTAGAGACCAGCAGGGCGTACACCCCGCCTCAAGTCTAAGTCAGCAGCTTTCTCTATCTCATTTATACTTTAATAACAATTGATGACACAAAAGCTCTGAGCGATCAAATCATATCAAATCTTCATTTCAGATTGAAGATGCATTCCATGGTATTGCCATCTTAAGTCTTTCCATTGTTATGGAATACCTGTCCATGTATTCAGGATAGTTTTCAGCCAGGGTGTATAAGTTCCAGTGTGCCAGTCTTGTCATCCTCGTTACATCCGTGGCAAAGTGTTGTATTCATGTTGACATTATTGAAAGGGAATTTTTTTTAATTCCTTTTCAGATTATTATCTGGTAATATATACAGAAAAAACTGTGTAATCTTTCGTTTTTATCAGTTCGGACAGCTTGATAGTTGTCTTTAATTTCTTTCCTTTCTCATACTTTAAGATTTTCCAGGCACCGTACATGTACTGCCTCACCCCTAATCTCAGTCATGTGTTCAAAGAACTTCTGTCCTTTATTTGTTTACTTATTTTTTGCAACATTGAATTCGTTTTGACTATGCTGGGTCTCTGCTGCAAGATGGAAGTCGCTAGGACCTCTGGACTGCAGTCTTCCATCTCTTACTGACCTCTTGTTGACCTCTGCAGAATCCTGGTTGGTGGGAGCTTGTTAGTTCCTCGTTCCTTACCAGGACCTCCTGTGGTAAGTGTTTTTCTCTTCTCTGTTGCCTTGTAAGGGTGGATGGTCATTGGCATCCCAAAGCTAGCTAGAAGTCAATTATTTAGGCAGGCTTGTGCATAGATATGAGAGAAGGCAATGGCACCCCACTCCAGTACTCTTGCGTGGAAAATCCCAGGATGGAGAAGCCTCGTAGGCTGCAGTCCATGGGGTCGCTAAAAGTCGGACACCACTGAGCGACTTCACATTCACTTTTCACTTTCATGCATGGGAGGAGGAAATGGCAACCCACTCCAGTGTTCTTGCCTAGAGAACCCCAGGGACTGCGGGGCCTCGTGGGCTGCCGTCTATGGGGTCGCACAGAGTCGGACACGACTGACACGACTTAGCAGCAGCAGCGGCGGCAGCAGCAGCAGAAGCAGTGCATCGATATCAAAAGGGCTGCAAACAGTCAGGAAGGATCACATATGTCACCGTGAAACACTACTTCTCCTCTTAGCCAAAGCTAACAAAAGATTTCTGTTCTAGGTCAACCTAGAAGAGATCACTTAAGAGGTAAAGAAACTTAAACTCCATTAGCAAAGGCAGTTCGACATCTCAAGAAAAGTTGTGCTAGGCACAGAACTCTTTTCTGGGGGTCCACTTTCCCTACACCTCCTTATCCCATTCTGTACCCATTCCTTTGCTTCTCCCATCCTGAAACGGCCACCTGTAAGACAGAACTACTTTGTTTTCCTTCCTCAAGTGCCATTGCATTCCACATACTTTCTTGTAATAACAAGTCATACATTTCCCTTCAGCAACCAAGAACTGACTTTTATATTGGCATTCGCTATAGCCCTCCCCCCTCCCCCCACCCCCAAGAACAGAACAAAACAAAACAAAACAATTGCTTTCTTACATTTAACATATCAGGATGGTGCCAGACACTATTCATGGAGAGTCAAAAATCTCTTTTGTTTCTGTGTAAAAGGGAGGTCCTTTCAAGTCGTGAATGTTTCAGAACTTTCGTTTATTTGGAAATGACCTAGCTATTCAATACACTGTCGTCACAAGGATAGAAACTCGGGTAACCAAAACACCTGGAGAAACGTTTGTTAGTTCAGTTCAGTTCAGTTGCTCAGTCGTGTCTTACTCTTTGGGACCCCGTGGCCTGAAGGACGCCAGGCTTCCGTGTCCGTCACCAGCTCCAGGGGCTTGCTCAAACTCATGTCCATCGAGTCAGTGATGCCATCCAACCATCTTATCCTCTGTCATCCCCTTCTCCTCTGCCTTCAATCAAGACTATGAGAGGCAGATATTTTAGAGTATAATTATTGTAAAGAGTTTGTCTAAAAGCTCATATCACATTTACATTTTTTACTTTTGTTGTTGTCGTTTCCAGGTAGTTTCTTGCTGACAAGCTTGTGACAGATATAACAATAGAGCAATTTTTACCTCAAAAGAAACCTAGGCACTATGAACATGTTGTGCTTAATGTTGTTGACTCTTAGACATGTCTATAATGGAGGAGCAAAACCAAAAATACTAGATATTTAATATTGACCAGTTCCCAGTTCATGGGACTCTGACATTCATTTAGGTCAATGTTTTCTTGTATTTCCAGCAGTTTGATTTGGAAGGGCTGCCTTGTCTTGAGACCATTGAAATCAGAACACAGAACTTGAGCAATATTATCAAAAAACACAAGGCTCACACTGACACATACCTTAATCCAAACAGACAGACAAGACATCTTCCAGGTTTCCGCCTGAGATTTAAAATATTTCTTTGAGCCAGTCTTCTGGGGAGTGGGGGGATGGGGGTGGCAGTAAGGCAGGCTTGGGTAACAAGCTAATTGTTGGCCATTGCATATGCAAAGAACCAGCTTTCCGGGTTCCAAGGAAAAAAGTTTCCTTGGTAACCAAATTTGTCTGGTTCTATAGAATATCATGGCCCTCCTAGGTCAGGCCATCTTGCCTTTCTGTAGTCCTCGTTTTATCCCTAAATCATAGACAGCTTGGATTGTCTCTGTGGGGTGTATGTATTGTCCTCATGTTTGACCTGGCGGCAGCAGCGAGGTCCGAGAGCCTCTCCTGGAACCGGGCGTGGGGACGGGGCTCACCGAGAGCCACTGGTGAAGGTGGGCAGCGCCCCTGGAGCGCGGCAGGGGCGGGGCGAACCCGGGCGGCACAGGGCGGGTGTCGGCTCCTTGCGGGGTTAGGGGAGGGCTTCCCAGTTGTGCTCTCGGAGATGGCCACTGCAGCTGGAAACGCGCCGGGAGCGCAGCCAGGGCGGGGTAAACCTGGGCTGCACAGGTCGAGATTCCGCTCGCTGTGGGTGGGTGGTCGGTCCCTGTTGTGCTCCCGGGGGTCACCAATATGGCTGGGAACCCGCCGGGAGCCCGGCAGGGCCGGGGCAAAACCTGGCGGTGCGGGGCGGGGTGGGGTTCCGTTCGCAGTGGGGGTCGGCTCCTGGCGGGGGTGGGGGAGGGCTTTCCAGATGTGCTGTTGGGGGTCGCCATTGCGGCTGGGAATGCCCATTTCGTGAACTCCTGGATCCCCAAGGATCGGCATCCATTGGCCACAGCGGAGGGGTGTGGAACACAGGTAAGGGAACGGGGACTGCGTGGAGCAGGGAACAATGTATTCCGCCCTGTGTTGGCACAGTCTCAGAGCTCCCCAACCTGGCGGTCGCAGAAAGGCCTCGTCTTTGGGGTCAAGGCCTTTACCGCTCCACCCCTCTGCTGAAAAACCTCAGAGTCTGCGCGGTTTTCCCAAGCAGCCTAGTGTCCGCTGGAAGTCCAAGGGACAGAACCCTGAATTCTGGCCTGCTGGCCCAGCCCTGCTTCTGGCACTTTGTAGGCCAGCGGGCCCTGGAGCACCTGCTAGGATGGGAAAGGGAAGGGTACGCGAATTGCACCCTGGTGGCCGCCGAGGCAGCAAAGAAGGGGGGAGGGCACCTTACTGCCCTTTAATGACAGACAGAATCTGTGGCTGTCCTGCTGCGTGGGCCTTTTCATGGGGACCTTGTGCAATAAAAGTTTACCGGTGACCTTAGGGAACTTCCCAGTGTGCTTCTGACAGATGAGGGTTGCTGTGGAGTTGGCGGGGCCTCTCAGGACTCCGCTGGGTTTGGCGCAATGGAAGAGGGCCTCATCTCCAGGGAAGGCAGGAACCTCAGGCTTCCTCTCCGTTTCGGACTCCGACCGCAGGGTCCCTGCAGAGTTGGGACAGGAGAGTCAGGAATCGTCTTGTCTGAGGAAGGGAACTCCGCTTGCCTCTCGAGGTGCTCAGGGGGTCTCAGGCCCTTTGTTGAGCTGTGTGTGGAACCTGCGGGTGTTTCCGGAAATGCACGACGGTGACAGTGCCCCTTCGTGTTGTGCCTTCACTCACAGGGTGGCCTTCGAAGAGGTGTCCGGGCATCGGGTTCTCCTCAACTGCGGACCGGGAAATCAGGGTCGTTCAACATGGGGCACCAGCCACGGGGCTTGTCTCGAATTTCCTCGCGAGGCCGGCCTCATCCTGAGCGGCGCCGGGAAGGCCGGGAACACCTTCCAGACCACGCAGGGGAATCAACTCTCCTGTCGCGAACAGGAGAGGACTAGGAGCTCAGAGGAAGTGGTGCCGGGACTCTCGGTGTTCCCCTCAAGGGAACCCGGCATGTCGGGGAACTTTTGGATGTCGCATGAAGGGTGTCAGGTACCGTGTCTCACTTCACGACGGAACATGGGACTTCCCTTGAGACGCCGTACCGGGCAAGGGCCTCATCTTGTGAAGACGTTGAAACCACGTGGTTTTTCTCGAGTTGCGGCAGGATTCTCGAGTTCGACGAGGAATTCAGGCTTCTTCTTGGGTTGGCCTTGGGAAGCCCCATCTCCCATTCAAGTAGCGAGGGAAATCTGGGGGTAGCGCTCGAGTCACTGCAGGGCCAAAAAGACCTCATCATGGCGTGTGTCGGGGAACTAATATTCCACTCCAGGGAAGGCAGGGATCTCGGGGTTGCATTTCAGGCTCCCTCGGGGAGTCAGGCCTCATCTCGAGGGGAAGCCAAGGACTCCGCTCTCCTCTCGAGTGGCGACGCGGATCTCTTGGAGCCCACTGAGTGGCCTCAAGGGAATCCAGCCTCCTCTTCAGTTTGGAGAGAGGACCCGGGATTTCTCTCCAGGCCATGCAGGAAAAGAAGGCCCTCAGCTCGCGAGGACGGGGGCGTCTCCGGGGTTTCCTCGAGCTGCGGCGCCCGTGGGGGTTTTCTCCCGAGGCACGACGAGGATCTCAGGGAGCCTCTCGTGCGGCGCCAGGGAAGTCAGGTCTCCATGCACGTGGCGAGGGGGAGCGCGTCATGTCTCTCGAGGCACGGGAGGGGACTAGGGACTCGAGACGCATTGAAGAAGGACTCTCGAGGTCTTTCTCAGGTGTCGGCGGGAAACCCTCGTTTCCCTCGCCTTCTGCCGGGGACCTTAGGGAACTTCCCAGGGTGCCTCTGAGAGGCGAGGGATCCTGTGGAGTTGGCGGGGCCTCTCGGGACTCCGCTGGGTCTGGCGCAACGGAAGAGGGCCTCACCTCGAGGGGAGGCAGGAACCTCAGGCTTCCTCTCCGTTTCGGCTCCGACCACAGGGTCCCTGCAGAGTTGGGACAGGAGAGTCATGCCTCGTCTTGTCTGAGGAAGGGAACCCCGCTTGCCTCTCGAGTTGTCAGGGGTTTTAAGGCCCCTGGTCGAGCTGTGTGTGGAACCCGCGGGTCTTTGCGGACGATGCCCGGGTGTGTCAGTGCCCCTTCGTGTTGTGCCTTCACCCACAGGGTTGCCTTCGAAGAGGGGTCCGGGCCTCGGGTCCTTCTCAAAAGCGGACCGGGGAATCGGGGGCATTTGGCATGTGGCACCACCCACGTGGCTCGTCTCGAATTTCCCTGTGAGACCGGCCTCATCCTGAGGTGCACCGGGAAGGCCGGGAACCCCTTCTGAACCACGCAGGGGAATCGACACTCCTGTCGTGATCAGGAGGGGAGAACGGGCACAGATGAAGCTGTGCCGGGACTCTCGGTGTTCCCTCGAGGGTACCCGGCGTGTCGGGGAGCTTTTGGGGGTCGCACGAAGGGTGTCAGGTACTGTTTCGCACTTCAGGGCGGAACATGGGACTTCCCTTGAGACGCTGTAGTGGGCAAGGGCCTCATCTTGCGAAGACGTTGGAACCACGTGTTTTTTCTGGAGTTGCGGCGGGATTCTCGAGTGACGATGGGGATTACAGGCTTCCTCCTCTGTTGGCCCTGGGAAGCCCAGACTTCCATTTGATTGGCGAGGGAAATCTGGGGGTTGCGCTCGAGTCACTGCAGGGCCAAAGAGACCTCATCTAGGCTTGTGTCCAGGACCTAATGTTCCTCTCCAGGGAAGGCAGGGATCTCGGGGTTGCATTTCAGGCTCCCTCAGGGAGTCAGGCCTCGTCTCGAGGGGAAGCCAAGGACTCCGCTCTCCTCTCGAGTCGCGACGCGGGTCTCTTGGAGCCCCCTGAGCGGCCTCAAGGGAGTCCAGCCTCCTCTTCTGTTTGGAGAGAGGACCCGGGATTGCTCTCCAGGCCATGCAGGGAAAGAAGGCCCTCAGCTCGCGAGGACGGGGGCGTCTCCGGGGTTTCCTCGAGCTGCGGCGCCCGTGGGGGTTTTCTCGCGAGTCACGGCGAGGATCTCAGGGAGCCTCTCGTGCGGCGCCAGGGAAGTCAGGTCTCCCTGCGCGTAGCGAGGAGGAGCGCGTTGTGGCTCTCGAGTAATGGGAGGGGACTAGGGCCTCAAGACGCGTTGAAGAGGGACTCTCAAGGTCTTTCTCGGGTTGTGGCGGGAAAAAGTCGTTTCCTTCGACTTCTGCCGCGGACCTTAGGGAACTTCCCAGGGTGTCTCTGAGAGTTGATGGATACTGTGGAGTTGGCGGTGCCTCTCGGGACTCCGCTGGGTTTGTCGCAATGGAAGAGGGGCTCATCTCGAGGGGAGGCAGGAACCTCAGACTTCCTCTCTGTTTCGGACTCCGACATCAGGGTCCCTGCAGAGTTGGGACAGGAGAGTCAGGCTACGTCTTTTCTGAGGAATGGAACTCCGCTTGCCTCTCGAGTTGTTCATGGGGTTTCAGGCCCCTTGTCAAACTGTGTGTGGAATCTGCAGGTTTTTCCAGACGAGGCACAGGGGTGTCAGTGACCCTTCGTTTTGTGTCTTCATCCACAGGGTTGCCTTCGAAGAGGTGTCCGGGCATCGGGTTCTTATGAAGAGCGGACCGGGATATCGGGGTCGTTCAGCATTTGGCACCACCCACGTGGGTTGTCTCGAATTTCCTCATGAAACCGGCCTCATCCTGAAGTGTGCCGCGAAGATCATGAAACTCTTCCAGACAAAGCAGAGGAATCGACCCTCCTGTGGCGATCAGGAGGGGAGAAGTGGCTCAGATGAAGTGCTGCTGGGAACCTCGGTGTTTCCCTCAAGTGAGACAGGTATGTCGGGTAACTTTTGGGGTCGCATAAAGCGTTCCAAGTACCGTTTCGCTCTTCAAAATGGAACGTTGGACTTCTCTTGGGGTGCTCCAGCGGGCATGGGCCTCATCTTGGAATGACTGCGGAACCACTTGGTTTTTCTCGAGTTGCGGTGGGATATTTGAGTTACCACAGGGAATTCATGCTTCCTCTTGTGTTGGCCCACAAAAGTCTTATCTTCCATTCGAGATTCGAGGAAGAGCTGGAGGTGCGCTCTAGTCACTGAAGGCAAAAGAGACCCCACCAAGGCTTGTGTGCAGGACCTAATGTTCATGTCAAGGCTCGACAGAAATCTCGGGGTTGCATTCCAGACTCACCTTGGAGTCAGGCCTCGTCTCGAGGGGAAGCAAAGGACTCTGCTCTGCTCTCGAGTCGGACGGGTATATCTTGGAGCCCACTGAGTGGCTTAAAGGGAGTCAAACGTCCTCTGGTGTTTGGAGGGAGGACACGGGATTGCTCTCCAGGGAATGCAGGAAATGAAGGCCCTCATCTCCCAATGACTGGGGCGTCTCGTAGGTTTTCTCGAGCTGTGGCGCTAGTGTGGGGTTTCTCACGAAGTAAGACTGGGAGCTCAGTGAGCCTCTCACGTGGTGTCAGGGCAATCAGGTCTCTATGCACGTGGTGAGAGGGAGCCCGTCATTGTTCTCGAGTCATGGTAGGGGAATTGGGCCTGAAGACGTGTTAAAGAAGGACTCTCGAGGTCTTTCCTGGGTTGCAGCAGGAAACCCTGGGTTCCATCGACTTGTGCCAGTGACCTCAGGAAGCTTCTCAGCGTGCCTCTGAGAAGTCAGGGTCACTGTGGAGTTGGGAGGGGACTCTCGGAACTCCACTGGGTTTGGTGCAATGGAAGAGGGCCTCATGACAAGTTGAGGCAGGAACCACAGGGTTCCTCTCCTGGCTTCGAATGTGCCGGATCTGACTCGGATCGCAGAGTCCCTGCAGAGTTGGGACAGGAGAGTCAGGCCTCCTCTTGTGTGGAGGAATGGAACTCCGCTTGACTCTCGCGTTGTTCATGGGGTGATAGGCCACTTGTCGATTTGTATATGGAACTTGCGGGTTTTTCTGGACGATGCACCGGGGTGTCACTGCCCCTTCGTGTTGTGCCTTGATCCACAGGATTGCCTTCGAGTTGGGTTCTGCCATCGGGTTCTTATCAAGAGCGGACCAGGGAATTGGGGTCTTTTGGCATGCCGCAGCACCCACGAGGCTATGTCGCAAATTTCCTCGTGAGACTGGCCTCATCTTGATGTGCGCCAGGAAGGTCGGGAACGCCTTCCAGACAAAGCAGGGGAATCGAACCTCCTGTCGCGATCAAGAGGGGAGAAGAGTCTCAGATGAAGTGGTGCAGGGAACCTCGGTGTTCTCCTCAAGTGAGAATGGTATGTCGGGGAACTTTTGGGGTCGCATCAAGGGTTCCAAGTAACTTTTCGCTCTTCAATAAGGAACGTGGGACTTCTCTTGAGACGCTGTAGCGGGCAAGGGCCTCATCTTTCGATGACGGGGGAACCACGTGGTTTTTCTTGAGTTGCGGCGGGATTCTCGAGTTATGACAGGGAGTTCAGGCTTCCTGTTCAACTGGCCCAGGGAAGTCCAGTTTTCATTCGAATTGCGAGTTAGAACTGGGGATTGCTCTCGAGACACTGCAGGGCCAAATAGACCTCATCTAGGCTTGTGTCCAGGACCTAATGTTCCTCTGCTGGGGTGACAGCGATCTCGGCATTGCATTCTCGACTCACCCAGGGAATCAGGCCTCGTCTCGAGGGGAAGCCAAGGACACCGCTCTCCTGTCAAGTCGCGACGGGTATATCTTGGAGCTCACTGTGTGGCCTAAAATGAGTCAGGCCTCCTGTGGAGTTTGGAGAGAGGACTCAGGATTGCTCTCCAGGCCATACAGCAAAAGAAGGCCCTCATCTCGTGAGGACTGGGGCGTCTCGTGGGTATTCTCGAGCTGCGGCTCCAGTGTGGTGTTGCTCACGAGGTATAATGGGGAGCTCAGGGAGCCTATCCTGTGGCGCCAGGGAAGTCAGGTTTCTATGCGCGTGGCTAGGGGGAGCACGTCATTGCTCTCGAGTCATGGTAGGGGAATCGCACCTCAAGACACGTTGAAGAAGGACTCTCGAGGTCTTTTACGGGTTGGGGCAGGAAACCCTTGGTTCCCTCGACTTGTGCTGGTGATCTCAGGAAGGTCTAAGGGTGCCTCTGAGAAGTCAGGGATACTGTGCAGTTGGGAGGGGCCTCTCGGGACTCCACTGGGTTCGGTGCAATGGAAGAGGGCCTCATCTCGAGTGGAGGCAGGAAACTCATGTTTCCTCTCCTGACTTCCCCTGGGCCAGATCTGACTCGGATCACAGTTTCGCTGCAGAGTTCGAACAGGAGAGTCAGGCCTCGTCTTGTGTGGAGGAATGGAACTCTGCTTGCCTCTCCAGTTGTTCACGGGGTGACAGGTCACTTCTCGAGCTGTGTGTGGTTCCTGCGGGTTTCTCCGGACGATACCCGGGGGTGTCAGTGCCCCTTCGTGTTGTGCCTTCATCAAAAGGGTTATCTTCAAAGAGGTGTCCGGGCATTGGGATCTTATCAAGAGCGAACCAGGAAATCGGGGTCTTTCGGCATGTGTCACCATCCACGAGGCTATGTCTCGAATATCCTCGTGAGACCGGCCTCATCCTGAGATGCACCGGGAAAGGCGGGAAACCCTTCAAGACAAAACAGGGGAATCGACCCTCCTGTCGCGATCAGGAGGGGAGAAGGGGCCCAGATGTAGTGGTGCCGGGAACCTCGGTGTTCTCCTCGAGTCAGACCAGTGTGTCGAGGAACTTTTGAGGTCACATCAAGGGTGCCAATACCGTTTCGCACTTCAAGACGGAACGTGGGACTTCTCTTGAGACGCTGTAGGGGGCAAGGGCCTCATCTTGCGATGACGGGGGAACCACGTAGTGTTTCTCGAGTTGTGGCGGGATTCTCGAGTTTCGACGGGGAATACAGTCTTCCTCATGTGTTGGCCCAGGGAAGTCCTATCTTCCATTCGAGTTTCAAGGGAGAGCTGGGGATTGCCCTCGAGTCACTCCAGGGCAAAATAGACCTCATCTAGGCTTGTGTCCAGGACTTAATGTTCATCCCTAGGGGCGACAGGGATCTCGGGCTTGCATACCAGACTCACCCGGGGAATCAGGCCTCGTCTCGAGGGGAAGCAAAGAACTCCGCTGTCCTTTTGAGTCGCGATGGGTATCTCTTGGAGCCCACTGTGTGCCCTAAAGGGAGTCAAGCCTCCTGTGCTGTTTGGATAGAGGACTCGGGATTCCTCTCCAGGCCATGCAGGAAAAGAAGGCCCTCATCTCGCGATGACGGCGGCGTCTTGTGGGTTTTCTAGACTGCCGCGCTAGTGCCGGGTTTCTGACGAGGTACGAGAGGGAGCTCAGGGAGCCTCTCGTGTGGCGCCAGGGAAGTCAGGTCCCCATGAGATGGCTAGGGGGAGTTCGTCATTTCTCTCGAGTCATGGTAGGGTAATCGGGCCTCAAGACGGGTTGAAGAAGGACTCTCGAGGTCTTTCTCGGGTCACTGCATAAAACCCAGGGTTCCCTTGACTTGTGCCTGCGACCTCAGGGAGCTTCTCAGAGTGCCTCTGAGAAGTCAGGGATACTGTGCAGTTTGGAGGGGCCTCTCGAGACTCCTCTGCATTTGGTGGAATGTAAGAGGGACTCATCTTGAGTTGAAGCAGGAACCTCAGTGTTCCTCTCCATTTCTGACTCAGATCGCAAGGTCCCTGCATGTTGGTACAGGAGAGTCAGGCCTCGTCTTTTCTGGAGGATGGGACTCCTCTTGCCTCTCGAGTTGTTCTCGAGGTGACAGGCCACTTGTCGAGCTGTGTGTGTAACCTGCCCTTTTTTCCGGATGATGCACAGGTGTGTTAGTGCCCCTTCGTGTTGTACCTTCATACTCAAGGCTGCCTTCCAAGAGGTGTCCGAGCATCGGATTCTTATCAAGAGCGGACCGGGAAATTGGAGTCTTTCAGCAAGTGGAACCACCCACAAAGCTACGTATCGAATTTCCCCATGAGACCGGCCTCATCCTGAGTTGTGCAGGGAAGGTCGGGCCCCCTTGCAGACAAAGCAGGGGAATCGACCCACCGGTCACGATCAGGAGGGGAGAAGGGGCTTAAATGAAGTGGTGCCGGGAACCTCGGTGTTCCCCTTGAGTGAGACCGGCGTGTTGGGGGACTTTTGGGGTCGCATCAAGGGTGCCAAGTACCGTTTCGCATTTCAAGACGGAACCTGGGACATCTTTTGAAACGCTGTAGCGGGCAAGGGCCTCATCTTGCGATGACGGGAGAACCACGTGGTTTTGCTCGAGTTGTGGCGGGATTCTCGAGTTATGACCGGGAATTTAGGCTTCCTCTTGTTGGCCTTGAAATCCAATCTTCCATTCGGGTTGCGAGGGGGAGCTGGGGATTGCGCTAGAGTCACTGCAGGGCAAAAGAGACCTAATCTAGGCTTGTGTCCAGGATCTAACGTTGCTCTCCAGGGGCGACAGGGATCTCGGTTTTGCATTCCAGACTCATCCGGGGAGTCAGTTCTCACCTCGAGGGTAAGCAAAGAATTCCGCTCTCGTCTCGAGTCGCGATGGGTATCTCTTGGAGCCCAATGTGTGTACTAAAGGGAGTCAAGCCTCCTGTGGAGTTTGGAGAGAGGACTCGGGATTGGACTCCAGGCCATGCAGGAAAAGAAGGCCCTCATCTCGAGATGACGGTGGCGTCTCGTGGGTTTTCTCGAGCTGCGGCGCCAGTGTGGGGTGTCTCATGAAGTACCACAGGGATTTCAGGGAGCCTCTTGTGTGGCGTCAGGAAAATCCAGTATTCCATTCGAGTTGCAATTTAGAACTGGGGATTGCTCTCCAGTCACTGCAGGGCAAAATAGACCTCATCTACGCTTGTGTCCAGGACCTAGTGTTCCACTACTGGGCCAACAGGGATCTCAGGGTTGCATTCTCGACTCACCCGGAGAGTCAGGCCTCGTCTTGAGGGGAAAAAAAGGACTCCGCTCTCCTGTCGAGTCGCGACGGGTATCTCTTGGAGCCCACTGCGTGGCGTAAAGGGAGTGAAGCCTCCTATGGAGTTTGGAGAGATGACTCGGGATTGTTTTCCTGGCCATGCAGGAAAAAAGGCCCTCATCTCGCGATGACGGGGGCGTCTCGTGGGTTTTCTCCAGCTGCGGCGCCAGTATCAGATTTCTCACGAGGTATGACGGGGAGCTCAGAGAGCCTCTCGTGTGGTGCTAGGGACGTCAGGTCTCCGTGCGTGTGGTGAAGGGGAGTGCATGATTGCTCTCGAGTCATAGTAGGCGAATCGGGCCTCAAGACGCATTGAAGAAGGACTCTCGAGGTCTTTCTCGGGTTGCGGCAGGGAACCCTGGGTTCCCTCGACTTGTGTCGGTGACCTCAGGCAACTTCTCAGGGTGCCTCTGACAAGTCAGGGACACTGTGGATTTGGGAGGGGCCTTTCGTTACTCAACTGGGTTTGGTGCAATCGAAGAGGGCCTCATCTCGAATGGAGGAAGGAACCTCAGGGGTCCTCTCCATTTCTGACTCGGGTCGCAGAGTACCTGCCGAGTACGGACAAGAGAGTCACGCCTCGTCTTCCGTGGAGGAATGGATCTCCGCTTGCCTTTCGAGTTGTTCACGGAGTGACAGGCCACTTGTTGAGCTGTGTGTGGAACCTGCGGGTTTTTCCGGATGATGCACAGGGGTGTCAGTGCCCCTTCGTGTTGTGCCTTCATCCACAGGGTTGCCTTCAAAGAGGTGTCCGGGCATCAGGTTCTTTCAAGAGCGTACCAGAAAATTGGGGTCTTTCAGCATGTGGTACCACCCACGAGGCTACGTCTCGAATTTCCTCGGGAGACCGGCCTCATCCTGAGGTTCGCCGGGAAGGTAGGGAACCCTTGCAGACAAAGCAGGGGAATCGACACACCGGTCGCGATCAGAAGGGGAGAAGGGGCTCAGATGAAGTGGTGCCGGGAACTTCGGTGGTCCCCTCGAGTGAGACCGGTATGTCACGGCACTTTTGAGGTCGCATCAAGGGTGCCAAGTACAGTTTCGCACTTCAAGACGGAACGTGGGAATTCTCTGGAGATGCTCTAGCGGGCAAGGGCCTCATATTGCGATGACGAGGGAAACACGTGGTTTTTCTCGAGTTGCGGCGGGATTCTCGAGTTACGACGGGGAATTCAGGCTTCCTCTTATGTTGGCCCAGGAAGTCCAATCTTCCATTCAACTTGTCAGAGAGAGCTGTGGGTTGCTCTCGAGTCACTTCAGGGCAAAGAGTCCTCATCTAGGCTTGGGTCCAGGACGTAGTGTTCCTCTCCAGGGGCAACAGGGATATCGGGGTCGCATTCCAGTCTCACCCGGTGGGTCATGCCTCATCTCGAGTGGAAGCAAAGGACTCCACTATCCTCTCGAGTCGCGACGTGTAACTCTTGGAGCCCAATGAGTGGCCTAAAGGGAGTCAAGCGTCCTGTGTAGCTTGGACAGAGGGTTCACGCTTGATCTGCATACCATGCAGTTAAAGATGGCCCTCCTCTCGTGATGACGGGAGCGTCTCATGGGTTTTCTCGAGCTGCGGCGCCAGTGTGGGGTTTCTCACGAGATATGATGGGGAGCTCAGGGAGCCTCTCGTGCGGCGCCAGAGAAGTCAGGCCTCCATGCGTGTGGCCAGGCAGATCGCGTCATTTCTCTGGAGTCATGGGAGGGACTAGGGCCTCAAGACGCATGTAAGAAGGACTCTCGAGGTCTTTCTTGGGTTGGGGCGGGAAACACTCGTTTCCCTCGACCTCTACCGGGGACCTTAGGGAACTTCCCAGGTGCCTCTGAGAGGTGAGGGATACTGAGGAGTTAGAGGGGCCTCTCGGGACTCCACTAGGTTTGACGAAATGAAAGAGGGCCTCATCTCGATTGGAGGCAGGAACCTCAGGCTTCCTCTCCATTTCTGACTCCGACCGCAGGGTCCCTGCAGGGTTGGGACAGGAGAGTCAGGCCTCGTCTTGTCTGAGGAAGGGAACTCTGCTTGCCTCTCGAGTCCTTCAGTGGGTCTCAGGCCCCTTGTCGAGCTGTGTGTGGAACCTGCGGGTGTTTCCAGAAGATGCACGGGAGTGTCATTGCCCCTTCATTTTGTGCCTTCCCCCACAGGGTTGCCTTCAAAGAGGTGTCCGGGCATCAGGTTCATTTCAAGAGCGGACCGGGAAATCGGGGTCGTTCGAAATGTGGCACCACCCACGTGGCTCATCTCGAATTTCCTCGTGAGACCAGAATCATCCTGAGGTGCGCCGGGAAGGCCGGGAACACCTTCCACACAAAGAAGGGGAATCGACTCTCCTGTCGCGATCAGGAGGGGAGATGGGGCTCAGATGAAGTGGGGCCGGGACTCTAGGTGTTCCACTCGAGGGAACCCGGCGTTTCAGGGAACTTTAGGGGTCGCATCAAGGGAGCCAAGTACCGTTTCCCACTTCAGGACGGAACATGGGACTTCCCTGGAGACGCTGTAGCGGGCAAGGGCCTCATGCTGTGAAGACGTTGGAACCACGTCGTTTTTCTCGAGTTGCGTCTGGATACTCGAAAACGACGGGCATTTCAGGCTTCCTCTTGGGTTGGCCCTGGGAAGCCCAATCTTCCCCTGGAGTTGCGAGGGAAAGCTGGGGGTTCTGCTCGAGTCACTACAGGGCCAAAGAGACCTCATCGAGGCGTGTGTCCAGGACCTAATATTCCTCTCAAGGGAAGACAGAGATCTCGGGTTTCCATTCCAGACTCCCCCGGGGAGTCAGGCCTCGCCTCGAGGGGAAGCAGAGGACTCCACTTTCCTCTCAAGTCGCGACACGGATCTCTTGGAGCCCAATGAGTGGACTCAAGGGTGTCGAGCCTCCTCTTCAGTTTGGAGAGAGGACTCGGGATTGCTCTCCAGGTCAGGCAGGAAAAGAAGGCCCTCATCTCGCGATGACGGGGGCATCTCATGGGTTTCCTCAGGCTGCGCCGCCCGTGGGGGTTTTCTCACGAGGCACGACGAGGACCTCAGGGAGCCTCTCATGCGGTGCCAGGGAACTCATGTCTCCATGCGCATGGCGAGGAGGAGCTGGTCATCACTCTCGAGTCATGGGAAGTGACTAGGGCCTCAAGACGCGTTGAAGAAGGACTCTCGAGGTCTTTCTCGGGTGGCGGCGGGAAACCCTCGTTTCCCTCGACTTCTGCAGGGGACTATAGGGAACTTACCAGGGTGCCTCTGAGAGGTGAGGAATGCTGTGGAGTTGGCAGGGCCTCTCGGGACTCTGCTGGGTTCGGCGCAATGGAAGAGGGCCTCATCTCGAGGGAAGGCAGGAACCTCAGGCTTCCTCTCAGATTCTGACTCCGACTGCACGGTCCCTGCAGTGTTGGGACAGGAGAGTCATGCCTCGTCTTGTCTGAGGAATGGAATTCTGGTTGCCTCTCGAGTTGTTCCGGGAGTCTCAGGCCCCTTGTCGAGCTGTGTGTAGACCCTGCGGGTTTTTCCGGATGATGCACGGGGGTGTCAGTGCCCCTTCGTGTTGTGCCTTCACTCACAGGGTTGCCTTCGAAGAGGTGTCCGGGCATCGGGTTCTTATCAAGAGCAGACCGGAAAATCGGTGTCGTTCGGCACGTGGCACCTCACACGTGTTTAGTCTCGAATTTCCTCCTGAGACCGGCCTCATCCTGAGGTGCACCAGGAAGGCCGGGAACCCCTTCCAGAGAAAGCAGGGGAATCGACTCTCCTGTCGCGATCCGGAGGGGAGAAGGGGCTCAGATGAAGTGGTGCCGGGACCCTTGGTGTTCCCCTCGAGGGAACCCAGCATGTCGGGGAACTTTTGCGGTCGCATCAAGGGTGTCAAGTACCGTTTCGCACTTAAGGACAGAACATGGGACTTCCCTGGAGACGCTGGGAATTTCGGTGTTCCCCTGGAGTGAGACCGGTATGTTGGGGAACTATGGGGTCGCATCAAGGGTGCCAAGTAGCATTTCGAACTTTAAGATGGAACGTGGGACTTCTCTTGAGACTCTAGCTGGCAAGGGCCTCATATTGCAATGAAGGGGGAACCACATGGTTTTTAAGACTTGAGGCTGAATTCTCGAATTACGATGGGAAATTCAGACTTCCTCATGTGTTGACCATGGGAAGCCCAATCTTCCATTCAAATTGTGAGGGAGAGATGGAGGTTGCTCTCGATCACTGTAGGGCAAAATAGACCTCATCTAGGCTTGTGTCTAGGACATAATGTTCCACTCCAGGGGCGACAGGGATCTCGGGGTTGCATTCCAAACTCACCCGGGGAGTCAGGCCTCGTCTCGAGGGAAGCAAAGGACTCCGCTCTCCTCTCGAGTCGCACCGGGTATTTCTTGGACCCAACTGAGTGGCCTAAAGGGAGTCAATCCTCCTGTGAAGTTTGGAGAGAGGACCAGGGATTGCTCTCCAGGTCAGGCAGGAAAAGAAGGCCCCCATCTCTCCTTGACGGAGGCATCTTGTGGTTTTTCTCGAACTGCGGCGCCACTGTGGGTTTTCTCACGAGGTACGATGGGGTACTCAGGGAGCCTCTTGTGTGGTACTAGGGAAGTCAGTTTTCCTGCTTGTGGCAAGGGGAGCGCGTCCTTGCTCTGGAGTCATGGTAGGGGAATCGGGCATCAAGAGACGTTGAAAAAGGACTCTCCAAGTCTTTCTCGGGTTACTTCAGGAAACTCTGGGTTCCCTCGACTTGTACCAGTGACCTCAGGTAGCTTCTCAGGGAGCCTCTGAGAATTCAGGGATACTGTGGTGTTGGGAGGGGCCTCTCGGGACACCACTGAGTTTGGTTCAATGGAAGAGGGCCTCTTCTCTAGTTGAGGCAGGAACCTCAGGGTTCCTCTCCATTTCTGACTCCGATCGCAGTGTCCCTGAAGAGTTGGGCCAGGAGGGTAAGGCCTCGTCTTGTGTGAAGGAATGCAACTTCACTTGCCTCTCGAGTTGTTCACGGGGTGACAGTCCACATTTGGAGCTGTGAGTGGAATCGGCGGGTTTTTCCAGACGATACATGGGGATGTCATTGTCCCTTCGTGTTGTGCCTTCATCCACAGGGTTGCCTTCGAAGAGATGTCCGGGCGTCAGGTTCTTATCTAGAGTGGACCGGGAATTCAGGATCTTTCAACATGTGGCACCAACCATGAGGCTACTTTTCGAATTTCCTCATGAGACCGGCCTCATCCGGAGGTTCGCGGGGAACGTCGGGAACCCCTTGCAGACAAAGCATGGGAGTCGACCCTCCTGTCGCGATCAGGAGGGGTGAAGGGGCTCACAGGAAGTGGTGCCATGAACTTTGGTGTTTCCCTCGAGTGAGACCGGTATGTCAGGGAACTTTGGGGGTCGCATCAGGGGTGCCAAGTACCGTTTTGTACTTCAGGATGGAACGTGGGACTTCTCTTGATACGCTGTAGCGGCCAAGGGCCTCATCTTGCAATGACGGGGGAGCCACGTGGTTTTTCTCGAGTTGCGGCGGGATTCTCGAGTTACGACGGGGATTTCAGGCTTCCTCTTGTGTTGGGCCAGGGAAGTCCAATCATCCATTCGAGTTGCGAGGGAGAGCTGGGGGTTGCGCTCGAGTCACTGCAGGGCAAAGGAGACCTCATCTAGGCTTGTGTCCAGGACCTAATGTTCCTCTCCAAGGGCCACAGGGATCTCAGGTTTGCATTCCAGACTCACCCAGGGAGTCAGGCCTCGTGTCGAAGGGAAGCAAAGGACTCCGCTCTCCTTTCGAGTCGCGACGGGCACCTCTTGGAGCCCACTTTGTGGCCTAAAGGGAGTCAAGCCTCCTGTGAAGTTTGGAGAGAGGACTTGGGACTGCTCTCCAGGCCATGCAGGAAAAGATGGCCCTCATCTCGCGATAACGGAGGGGTCTTGTGTGTTTTCTCGAGCTGCGGCGCCAGTGTGGGGTTTCACATGAGGTGCGACAGGGAGCTCAGGGAGCCTCTCATGTGGCGCCAGGGAAGTCAGGTCTCCATGTGCGTGGCGAGGGGGAGCGCGTTATTGCTCTCGAGCCATGGTAGGGGAATCTGACCTCAAGACGGGTTGAAGAAGGACTCTCGAGGTCTTTCTTCGGTTGTGGCAGGAAACCCTTATTTCCCTCGACGTTTGCCGGTGGCCTCAAGGAGCTTCTCAGAATGCCTATGAGAAGTCAGGGATACTGTGGAGATGGGAGTGGCCTCTCGGGACTCCACTGGGTTTGTTTTAATGGAAGAGGGCCTCATCTCGGGTTGAGGCAGGAACCTCAGGTTTCCTCTCCGTTTCTGACTCAGATCGAAGCGTGCCTGCAGAGTTGGGATTGGATACTCAGGCCTCGTCTTGTCTGAGGAAGGGAACTCCGCTTGCCTCTCTCGTTGTTTAAGGGGTGACAGGCCAGTTGTGGAGCTGTATGTGGATCCTGTGGGATTTTCCGGACGATGAACAGGGTTGCCAGTGCCCCCTCGTGTAGTGCCTTCATCCACAGGGTTGCCTTAGAAGAGGTGTCCAGGCATCGGGTTCTTATCAAGAGCAAGACCGAGAAATCGGGGTCTTTTGGCACGTGGCACCAACACGAGGCTACGTCTCGAATTTCTTCGTGAGACTGGCCTCATCCTGAGGTGCGCCATGAAGGTCGGGAACCCCTTCTAGACAAAGCAGGGGAATCGACCTTCCTGCCGTGATCAGGAGGGGAGAAGGGGCTCAAATGAAGTGGTGCCAGGAACTTCGGTGTTCCCTTGGAGTGAGACCGGTATATTGGGGAACTTTTGGGGTCGCATCAAGGGTGCCAAGTAGCATTTCGAACTTTATGACGAAACATGGGACTTCTCTTGAGACTCTGTAGCGGGCAAAGGCCTCATATTGTGATGAATGGGGAACCACGTGGTTTTTAAGAGTTGCGGCGGGATTCTCGAGTTACAACGGGAAATTCAGACTTCCTCTTGTGTTGGCCCAGTGAAGACCAATCTTCCATTCGAATTGCGAGGGAGAGATGGGTGTTGCTCTCGAGTCACTGTAGGGCAAAATAGACCTCATCTAGGCTTTTGTCCAGGACATAATGTTCCTCTCCAGGGGCAACAGGGATCTCGGGGTTGCATTCCAGACTCACCCAAGGTAAGGCCTCATCTCGAGGGGAAACAAAGTACTCTGCTCTCCTCTCAAGTCGCGACAGGTATCTCTTGGAGCCCATTGAGTGGCCTAAAGGGAGTAAAGCCTCCTGTGAAGTTTGGAGAAAGGACCAGGGATTGCTCTCCAGGTAAGGCAGGAAAAGATGTCCCCAATCTCGCGATGACGGTGGCGTCTCGTGGGTTTTTCCGAGCTGTGGCGCCAGTGTGGGGTTTCTCACGAGGTATGACGGGGAGCTCAGGGAGCCTCTCATGTGGTGCCAGGGAAGTCAGGTGTCCATGCGCATGGCGAGGGGGAGCGTGTCATTGCTCTCGAGTCATGGTAGGGGAATCCGGCCTCAAGACGCGTTGAAGATGGACTCTTGAGGTCCTTCTCGGGTTGCGGCAGGATACCCTGTGTTCCCTCGACTTGTGCCGGTGACCTCAGGGAGTTGCTCAGGGTGCCTCTGAGAAGACACTGATACTGTGGTGTTGGGAGGGGCCTCTCGGGACTCCACTGCGTTTGGTGCAATGGAAGATTGCCGGGAGCCAGCGAGAGACATTCCACTCATGACAAATGTCATGAGGAAAGAGTCTCGGCATACGCAAAGGCGGGATCGAGCCTCCGGGAGTTCCCCCGTATATTCTTCAGCATCTACCCCCAAAAACCAAAGTCTGCCTTTTTTATGGCTTTGTTCTCTCACCTCTGACATTACTGGGGATGTCCCCCACCACCATCTCACCCTCTCTGTCAAAGAGCTAACTTACAGCTCCAACTAATAATGTTCCTGGGCAATTAGGAGTGTTTAAATCCAAACCCCTCAGATGGTTTTCTAACTCGCCTGACAAGTTTACCCGGTCTCCTACAGCTATGCATACGATTGTGTACAGTCTCCCAGCCTCGAGACGCACGGGAAGTTTAAGATATTCAAATAGCTTAGAGCCTCTCAGAGAGTTAGAAACTGTCAGAATAAAACTAGTAAAAGATTTCATTGATGAACCAATGCTTTTTGCCAAGTTTCCACATCCCCTGAATTGTATCCTTGAATGTGTGCTAATTAATATAGTTGGTATGTAGAAAAAATAAGTAGTGGCCTTGATGTTGGTAACTTTAGACCCTTAAGGTAATAAATTCTTTTCTTTGTTGTAAACCCATTACACATCCTCCCTATAGGAATGCAATTTTATCTTCGAAAGATGGCGCCAAACCTTAAACAATTACTCTTAGAGAAAATAACTCTTATGGTTGATAAGTCTTTGTCAAGAGTCATAAAATGTTAATAGGTCTTCTGGCCAGAAGATGATGTAAATCATCTAAACCATTTTTATACGATAAATCTGCAGAAAAGAAACCCTGGTTTTTGATAAGGATTAAAGACTGCTGACTTTGCATCCCCTATTATCCTCTATGTGTAACTTAGGGAATTAAAACCTGTGTTGAAAATAAAGCTACGGGCCTTGCTCGCCAACACTTGGTCTCCCCATGTCATTATTCCCCTCAATTTTCAGATGAGTGTCCATCTGGACCGCGGATATCCTCTGCGACCATTTATTTGCCTGGGCTTCGAAGACCCTCTCGATAAGGTGTCTAAGGTGGGGCACCTTCCTCTATTCTCGAGGGCACTTGCAGCCTCCGTGGTCAGAGCTAACCTGGTGTCACGGGTTATATTGATTTTCCGCGTAAACCAAGCTACTCATCTGCTTTTCTCCACTGAATTTTCCTACTGAGCTATCCTCATTCTATTACTCTTTATATCTTTGATGAATAAATAAATATATAAATAGGTCGCCTACTCCATCTTCCCTTCGAATACCCTGGATCAGCTGGGGCTGGACCTCTGCAGGTGGCGCCCGAGACAGGCATTTCGAAGGTAAATCCCCAACCCCATTCCCCCAGTGTTCAGTTTTGGGGACAGATAGGATCCCACTTAGGGGGCTGCAGATCCCCCTGTAGAATAGACAGGGCGAGAGGAGTGGGAAGTGTTGAAGAGTTAGAGAGAAAAAACGGTTTCTAAAAAGGCTGACAAAAAAGGCCTAATCTTTAGATAGCTAGAAGCAAAATCTTTTACTATCCTTAAGTTTCTGACATGGGCAACACTGAATCAAATGAAAGACAGCTCTTTATAGGAGTAATTTTACAGTTATTAAGTAAAAGAAGAATCAAGGTTAAAAAATCTTCCATTCAATCTTTTTTTACATTTGTACAAGACCACTGCCCTTGGTTTCTACAACAAGGCACTGTTAACCTAGATATCTTGAAAAAACTAGGAAAACAGCTAAGAGCTTATTGTGCTCAGCAAGGTTTGGAAAAAATCCCTACTTACACCTTTCCTCTGTGGAATATGACTAGAGATGTTTTAGATCCAGCTCATGAATTTGAAAAGGTACCTGTTAAAGAGGAAAGTAAAGTTGGAAAAGTACCTGTTAAACAAAAAAGCAAATCTGAAAAGGTACCTGTTATAAAGAAAAGTGAAAATGAAGAGGCTATACCTAGCTATCGACAGCTAAATGAATGGCTAGCCGCTATGACTGCCAATGAGCATGTAAAAGATAGGGATGAAAAGAAAGATCAGCTCTCCCCTCAATTTGAAAAAGGTTTAGAGGAAACAGCAGCTCGATGCCATTCTGATGAGGATTTTTTTTTTAAGCTAAAGATGCTCCTAAAAGTTTAAGAAAACATCCCTAATCAGACCATCCGCTCCTAGGAGGTTGAGGGAAACATCCCCGATCAGACAGTTCGTAAGATTTAGTTACCAAACAGCTAAAGGATCTCCGGAACAGAAGAGGAAAACTTCGGGACACTCCCATCCCCCTATGCCTCCTCCTCCATGTCGGGGTAAAGGGCCACCGCTAGGAGTTTCCCGGAGAAGGATTTTCTCTAGTCCCAAGGATGAACTTGATCCTCACCTTGAGGCTTCTTTTCTAGTCCCCTCTGCAGTTTAGCCAGGGTAAAGAGGTTACAAAATAAATAAAAATATTCTCTAAAATTAAAAAAAAATTAAAAATGGATTTCTCTGCATCTAAGAATAGACAAATATTTATTGACTGTGGAATATGATTAGAAATGTCCTGGACCTCCATCACGAGGCTGTTAAATAGACTATGGGGGAGGCTATAGAGGTGGATGGTGGTGAGTCTCCATTTACTGCACAGATCATATTTTCTGCCATTGAAAAAAAAAAAAGGAGGGAGAAAGTGGTCTACCTCCCGAGGAAGGAGAGGGCTTACAGGACGCTGCGGCCGAGAGCCCTGGCGAGCTCCCTCCCCCTCTGCGCAAACCTTTAAAAAACTTATCCACCACTTTCTGATTTAAGGCGACTGCCACCGCCTTCGATTGTGCCTCCCAGGACCCAGGAGTTCCCCACTTTGCCCCCAAAGCCTCCCAAAGTGTTGCCTAAGACTGAGGAAGATAAAAAGTTTTTTAAACAAAGGAGCTTTTAGTACACAATATGCAGAGCGTGCTCCTTGGAGAAAACTCCCTCAGGGGGGTCTCACCCAGGCTAGGAGAAAAGCGAAAAGGCAAGGAGATTTAATAACAATATTAACCCCTGATGTGCCGCTTACTCCAATTCCAACCGGAGTGGCTGGCCCCCTATCTGAGGACATTGTAAGATTTGTCCTGGGGCGTAGCTTGCTTTCTTTTAAAAAAAAAATTAAATAAAAAAAAAGAAAGAAAAGAAATTTCGCTGGTGCATGGTGTAGTAGATTCTGATGATATTGAGAAATTAAAGTCTTGATCTCACTGCCTATCAAAACTGTACAAATTAATAAAGGTCAAAGAGTAACACAGCTTTTACTTTTACCTTACTATCAGACAAGGAAAAACTTGACTTCTCAATCTAAGAGCCACAAAACATTTGGATCTAGTGATCTAGCCTTTTGGGTGCAGGAAATTACAGTTCCAAGGCCTTTAAAAGATCTTTTAATTCAAGAGAATAAAACGCCAGGGCTATTAGACACAGGAACAGACGTCTCTTAACATTGCTGGGAAAGACTGGCCCAGCTCCTGGCCAACACATAATACTGAAAATGAGTTGGTGGGATTAGAGAAAGTGGTATGTGGGGTGGAGATGCTGTACAGGTGGTACATTTAACAATACTTTATATATTGTTATAAATACATAATATAAATGTATTTGCCTAATTACAGTTTGCCTAATTAGGTATGGGTATAAATAAAATATAATAAAGGTATACCTAATTCTATTTATAGATCTATACTTAATTAATTTGTATATAAATTAATATGTATACTATATACACACACATATATATATATACTGTATAATTAAATATATATGGCAGAATATAATGTGTGTGTGGCTGATATTAATTGGTATGGATTGATGTGCTATGATGATAAATGTTCTATATACTGTATAATTATAAATGTGTGACATGTATTATTACAGTATATTGGTTTGTGTTGGTTGGTATTAGCTGTGTATGTGTTGTATTGTTGTAATATATATTAATTAATATATTAATTATAAAGATTAATTCAAGTATATTGATTTATATATATTATATGTCAATAACTTTATACTTGTTGCCATATATAAATACATATATAAATGCATTTTGCATTTAGGTATATCTGTATACCTGTATACCAAAATGAGATAAGGAGGTTATACATTTATTACTTAAATTTATACAGAGACCTAAACTAAACATTAGACCTAAATTAACATATCCATAGGGAAACAGCTAGACAAATAGTGAAGTTATGTTCCAATTGTAATTAATCACTTAAACGTAAACACACAGGGGCAGACTACAATGATGAGACACTAGATGCCTGAATTACAGGCTACGACTCGGCCCCTGGTCAAGTAAAAAGGCCTCCTTACGGGAGAGTGAAAAAGGCCAGATGTGTTGCTAACTTGTGGGAGAGGGTATGCTTGTATATTTCTACAGAATGCAGATTCTCCGGTTTGGATCTCAGACAAATTCGTCATGTCACATTCCCCAAAGACCAGGTTCGCGGCGCGCGCACTCGCTCGCTCCCCCTCCCCCAGCCAGCTCTCGCCTCCGTGCCACCAGCAGCGCCTCGCACCCACCTCTCTGCACCCCGTGACCTAGAGCAAAGAAGTCTGTGCAGCGAGTGAGGGCCAGAGAGGAAAGCGCGCCCGCGGAGTGCCGTCCAGACCAGCGTGGCCCCACCGGCGAGAGGGGACCGCCCTGAGCCCAAGCGGTGGCGGCTAGCCCTAAACCACGAACCCTGCCCCTCCGCCCACCATAGGCGCCTTGGCCCACAGCCTGCCCCTCGCGTTCTGCCTCCTGATGCTGGGGACACTGCTCCCCCGGGCTGACGCCTACAGCTGCTCCCTGGTTCATCTTGTTTAAACCCTCAATATAATGTTTGCTCCTTTGTAATGCTACAACATCCACCTTATCTTATGATGTAACCACTTATTGAATTATGGTCTTGCTGTATTACAACAACTACAGGATTTAATGCAAACACGACGGTTTGTGGGCTTAATTATCTTGGGAACAGCAGCTTTGATAAGTGCAATCACTTCTGTTACTGTGGCAGAAATATCATTGACTCAACAAGTACATACTGCTCAATATGTTGATTCTATGTCCAAAAATGTTTCTTTAACATTGGCAACACAGGAAGCTATAGAGAGAAAATTAGAAATGAGGGTAGACGCCCTAGAGGAAGCAGTAATACATATTGGGACTGAATTGCAGGCTTTAAAGGTGAAAATGGCATTGTCTTGTCATGCTGACTATCGGTGGATATGTGGAACACCCCTGAAAGTAAATGAGACAGATTTTGAATGGGAAAAGATTAAAAACCATATTTCAGGTATCTGGAACAGCTCTGACATTGGTTGAGACGTAGGGAAACTTCACTATCAAATAGCAACCATGGAGCACTCCCGATTAGATTTTACTGCTGCTGGAACAGCAAATGATTTCTTCCATACTTTCCCTAACTACATCTCAGGAAAGAATATTCTGTCTAATGTCTTTAGCTATGCTGCGGTGGCTGCTTTAATTCTGCTTCTCATAATCATTCTTCCTTGTATTGTCAGGATTCTTCGGCAGAGTATTCAGAGGCTCGCGACTGAGCTACATCTGGCTGTTTTAAGAAATAAAAAACGGGGAGATGCCGGGAGCCGGCGAGAGACATTCCACTCATGACAAAGGTCATGAGGAAGGAGGCTGGGCATACACAAAGGCGGGATCGAGCCTCGGGAGTCCTCCCGGATATTCTTGAGCATCTACCCCCCAAAACCAGAGTCTGCCTACTTTATTGCTTTGTGCTCTCACCTCTGACTTTACTGGGGGCTGGCCCCCACCACCATCTCACTCTCTCTGTCAAAGAGCTAACTTACAGCTCCAATTAATAAAGTTCCTGGGCAATTAGGAGTGTTTAAATCCAAACACGTCAGATGGCTCTCTAACTCGCCTGACAAGTTTACCCGGTCTCCTACAGCAATGCATACAATTGTTTACAGTCTCCGAGCCTCGAGAGGCACGGGAAGCTTAAGATATTCAAATAGCTTAGAACCTCTCAGAGAGTTAGAAACTGTCAGAATAAAACTAGTAAAAGATTTCATTGATGAACCAATGCTTGTTGCCAAGTTTCCACATCCCCTGAATTGTATCCTTGAATGTGTATTAATTAATATAGTTGGTATGTAGAAAAAATAAGTAGTGGCCTTGGTGTTACAAACTTTAGACCCTTAAGGTAATAAATTCTTTCCTTTGTTGTAAGCCCATTACACATCTGCCCTATAGGAATGCAATTTTATCTTCGAAAGATGGGGCCAAACCTTAAAATATTTACTCTTAGAGAAAATAAGTCTTACGGTTGATAAGTCTTTGTCAAGAGTCATAAAATGTTAATAGGTCTTCTGGCTAGAAGATGATGTAAATCACCTAAACCATTTGTATACGATACATTTGCAGGACAGAAACTCTGGTTTTTGATAAGGATCAAAGGCTGCTGTCTTTGCATCCCCATTATCCTCTATGTGTAACTTAGGGTATAAAAACCCCTGTTGAAAATAAAGCTACGGGCCTTGATTGCCAACGCTTAGTCTCCTAATGTCATTCTTCCCCTCAATTTTCAGATGAGTGTCCATCTGGAGCGCAGATATCCTCTGCGACCATTTATTTGCCTGGGCTTCGAAGACCACTTGAGAAGGTGTCTAAGGTGGGGCACTTTTCGCTATTCGAGAGGGAGCCTGCGGCCTCCGTGGTCAGAGCTAACCTGGTGTCACGGGTTATACTGATTTTCCGCATAAACCAAGCTACTCAGCTTCTTTTCTCCACTAAATTTTCCTACTGAGCTATCCTCATTCTATTACTCTTTATATCTTCGATAAATAAATCAATAGGTCGCCTACTCTGTCTCCCCTTCGAAAACCCTGGACCAGCCGAGGCTGGACCTTGTCAGAAGAGGGCCTCATCTCGATTTGAAGCAGGAACCTCAGGGTTGCTCTCCATTTCTGACTCTGAACACAGAGTCCCTACAGAGTTAGGACAGGAGAGTCAGGCATCGTCTTGTGTGGAGGAATGGAACTCCACTGGACTCTCGAGTTGTTCACCGGATAACAGGCCACTTGTCGAGCTGTGTGTGGAACCTGCGGTTTTATCTGGACGATGCATGGGGGTGTCAGTTCCCCTTCGTTTTTTGCCTTCATACACAGGGTTGCCTTCAAAGAGGTATCCAGCCTTCAGATTCTTATCATGAGCAGACCAGGAAATCAGTGTCTTTCGGCATGTGGCACCACCCACAAGCCTACGTCTCGAATTTCTTCTTGAGACGGACCTCAACCTGAGGTGCACCAGGAAGGTCGGTAACCCTTTCAGACTAAGCAAGTGAATCGACCCTCTTGTCCTGATCAGGAGGGGAGAAGGGGCTCAGATGAAGTGGTGCCGGGAACCTCGATGTTCCCCTCGAGTAAAACTGGGATGTCGGGGAACTTTTGGAGTCACATCAAAGGTGCTAAGTACCGTTTCAAACTTCAAGACGGAACGTGAGACTTCTCTTGAGACGCTGTAGCTGGCAAGGGCCTCATCTTGTGGTGACGGGTTAACCACGTCGTTTTTCTCGAGTTGTGGCGGGATTCTCGAGTTAGGTCAGGAAATTCAGGCTTCCTCCTGTGTTGGCCCAGGGAAGTCCAGTCTTCCATTCGAGTTGCGAGGGAGAGCTAGGGATTGCGCTTGAGTTACTGCAGGGCAAAAGAGACCTTATCTAGGCTTGTGTCCAGGACATAATGTTCGTCTCCAGGGGGGACAGGGATCTCGGGGTTGCTTTCCTGATGCACCCGGGGAGTCAGTCCTTGTCTCGAGGGGAAGCGAAGGACTCGGCTCTCCTCTCGAGTTGCGACGGGTATCTCTTGGAGCCCACTGAGTGGCCTAAAGGGAGTCAAGCCTCCTGTGGAGTTTGGAGAGAGGACTCGTGATTGCTCTCCAGGCCATGCAGGAAAAGAAGGCCATCATCTCGCGATGAAGGGGGCATCTCGTGGGTTTTCTCGAGCTGCAGCGCCAGTGTGGGGTTTCTCATGAGGTACTACGGGGAGCTCAGGGAGCCTCTCATGTGGCGCTTGGGAAGTCAGGTCTCCATGCGCATTGCGAGGGGGAGCGCGTCATTGCTCTAGAGTCATGGTAGGTGTATCGGGCCTCAAGAACCGTTAAAGAAGGACTTTCAAGGTGTTTCTTGGGTCACGGCAGTAAACCCTGGGTTCCCTCGACTAGTGCCGGTGGCCTCAGGGAGCTTCTCAGTGTGCCTCTGAGAAGTCAAGGATACCCTGGAGTTGGGAGGGCCCTCTCGGGACTCCACTGGGTTTGGTGCAATAGAAGAGGGCCTCATCTCGAGTGGAGGCAGGAACCTCAGGGTTCGTCTCCATTTATGACTCTGATCGCAGGGTCCCTGCAGAGTTGGGACAGGAGAGTCAGGCCTCGTCTTGTAAGGAGGAATGGAACTCCACTTGCCTCTCGAGTTATTCACGGGGTGACAGGCAACTTGTCGAACTGTGTTTGGAATCTGCGGGTTTTTCCGGACGATGCACGAGGGTGTCAGTGCCCCTTCATGTTGTGCCTTCTTCCACAGGGTTGCCTTTCAAGAGGTGTCCGGGCATCGGGTTCTTATCAAGAGCGGACCGGGGAATCGGGGTCTTTCGGCATGTGTTACCACCCATGAAGCTACGTCTCAAATATTCTCATTAGACCGGCCTCATCCTGAGGTGCGCCGGGAAGGTTGGGAACCCCTTCCAGACAAAGCACGGGAGTCGACCCTCCAGTCGCAATCAGGAGGGGAGAAGTGGCTCAGATGAAGTCGTACCGGGAACCTCGGTGTTCCCCTCGAGAGAGACCAGGGTGTCGGGGAACCTTTGGAATCGCATCAAGGGTGCCAAGTTTTCACACTTGAAGTGTGAAAACACTTCAAGAAGAAACCTGGGACTTCTCTTTAGACGTTGTAGAGGGCAAGGGCCTCATCTTGCGATGACAGGGTAACCATGTGATTTTTCTCGAGTTTCGGCGGGATTCTCGAGTTACGATGGGGAATTCAGGCTTCCTCTTGTGTTGGCCCAGGGAAGTCCAATCTTCCATTGGAGATGCGAGAGAGAGCTAGGGATTGCTCTCGAGTCACTTCAGGGCAAAAGAGACCTCATCTAAGCTTGTGTCCAGGACCTAATGTTCCTCTCCAGGGGCGACAGAGATCTCGGGGTTGCATTTTCGACGCACCCGAGGAGTCAGACCTCATCTCGAGAGGAAGGAAAGGACTCTGCTCTGCTCTCGAGTCCCGACGGGTATTTCTTGGAGACCACTGAGTGGCCTAAAGGGAGTCAAGCCTCCTGTGGACTTTTTTTTTTATTTTATTTTATTTTTAAACTTTACATAATTGTATTAGTTTTTCCAAATATCAAAATGAATCCGCCTCAGGTATACATGTGCTCCCCATCCTGAACCCTCCTCCCTCCTCCCCCCCATAGCATCCCTCTGGGTCGTCCCAGTGCACTAGCCCCAAGCATCCAGTGTCATGCATCAAACCTGGACTGGCAACTCTTTTCATACATGATATTTTACATGTTTCAATGCCATTCTCCCAAATCTTCCCACCTTCTCCCTCTCCCACAGAGTCCATAAGACTCTTCTATACATCAGTGTCTCTTTTGCTGTCTTGTACTCAGGGTTATTGTTACCGTCTTTCAAAGTTCCATATATATGCGTTAGTATACTGTATTGGTGTTTTTCTTTCTGGCTTACTTCACTCTGTATAATAGGCTCCAGTTTCATCCACCTCATTAGAACTGATTCATTCTATTCTTTTTAATGGCGGAGTAATACTCCATTGTGTATATGTACCACAGCTTTCTTATCCATTCATCTGCTGATGGACATCTAGGTTGCTTCCATGTCCTGGCTATTAGAAACAGTGCTGCGATGAACATTGGGGTACACGTGTCTCTTTCCCTTCTGGTTTCCTCAGTGTGTATGCCCAGCAGTGGGATTGCTGGATCATAAGGCAGTTCTATTTCCAGTTTTTTAAGGAATCTCCACACTGTTCTCTATAGTGGCTGTACTAGTTTGCATTCCCACCAACAGTGTAAGAGGGTTCCCTTTTCTCCACACCCTCTCCAGCATTTATTATTTGTAGACTTTTGGATTGCAGCCCTTCTGACTGGCGTGAAATGGTACCTCATAGTGGTTTTGATTTGCATTTCTATGATAATGAGTGATTTTGAGCATCTTTTCATGTGTTTGTTAGCCATCTGTATGTCTTCTTTGGAGAAATGTCTATTTAGTTCTTTGGCCCATTTTTTGATTGGGTCATCTATTTTTCTGGAGTTGAGCTGTAGGTGTTGGTTGTATATTTTTGAGATTAGTTGTTTGTCAGTTGCTTCATTTCCTATTATTTTCTCCCATTCCGAAGGCTGTCTTTTCACCTTGCTAATAGTTTGCTTTGATGTGCAGAAGCTTTTAAGGTTAATTAGGTCCCATTTGTTTATTTTTGTTTTTATTTCCAATATTCTGGGAGGTGGGTCATAGAGGATCCTGCTGTGATGTATTTCAGAGAGTGTTTTGCCTATGTTCTCCTCTAGGAGTTTTATAGTTTCTGGTCTTACGTTTAGATCTTTAATCCATTTTGAGTTTATTTTTGTGTATTGTGTTAGAAAGTGTTCTAGTTTCATTCTTTTACAAGTGGTTGACCAGATTTCCCAGCACCACTTGTTAAAGAGATTGTCTTTAATCCATTGTATATTTTTGCCTCCTTTGTCAAAGATAAGGTGTCCATATGTGTGTGGATTTATCTCTGGGCTTTCTATTTCGTTCCACTAATCTATATTTCTGTCTTTGTGCCAGTACCATACTGTCTTGATAACTGTGGCTTTGTAGCGGAGCCTGAAATCAGGTAGGTTGATTTCTCCAGTTCCATTCTTCTTTCTCAAGATCGCTTTGGCTATTCGAGGTTTTTTGTATTTCCATACAAATTGTGAAATTATTTGTTCTAGCTCTGTGAAGAATACTGTTGGTAGCTTGATAGGGATTGCATTGAATCTATAAATTGCCTTGGGTAGTATACTCATTTTCACTATATTGATTCTTCCAATCCATGAACATGGCATATTTCTCCACCTATTAGTGTCCTCTTTGATTTCTTTCACCAGTGTTTTATAGTTTTCTATATATAGGTCTTTAGTTTCTTTAGGTAGGTATATTCCTAAGTATTTTATTCTTTCCGTTGCAATGGTGAATGAAATTGTTTCCTTAATTTCTCTTTCTGTTTTCTCATTATTAGTGTATAGGAATTCAAGGGATTTCTGTGTGTTGATTTTATATCCTGCAACTTTACTATAGTCATTGACTAGTTCTAGTAATTTTCTGGTGGAGTCTTTAGGGTTTTCTATGTAGAGGATCATGTCATCTGCAAACAGTGAGAGTTTTACTTCTTCTTTTCCAATTTGGATTCCTTTTGCTTCTTTTTCTGCTCTGATTGCTGTGGCCAAAACTTCCAAAGCTATGTTGAATAGTAATGGTGAAAGTGGGCACCCTTGTCTAGTTCCTGACTTTAGAGGAAATGCTTTCAATTTTTCACCATTGAGGATAATGTTTGCTGTGGGTTTGTCATATATAGCTTTTATTATGTTGAGGTATGTTCCTTCTATTCCTGCTTTCTGGAGAGTTTTTATCATAAATGGATGTTGAATTTTGTCAAAGGCTTTCTCTGCATCTATTGAGAAAATCATATGGTTTTTATTTTTCAATTTGTTAAGGTGGTGTATTACATTGATTGATTTGCGGATATTGAAGAATCCTTGCATCCCTGGGATAAAGCCCACTTGGTCATGGTGTATGATCTTTTTAATGTGTTGTTGGATTCTGATTGCTAGAATTTTGTTAAGGATTTTTGCATCTATGTCATCAGTGATATTGGCCTGTAGTTTTCTTTTTTTGTGGGATCTTTGGCAGGTTTTGGTATTAGGCTGATGGTGGCCTCATAGAATGAGTTTGGAAGTTTACCTTCCTCTGCAATTTTCTGGAAGAGTTTGAGCAGGATAGGTGTTAGCTCTTCTCTAAATTTTTCGTAGAATTCAGCTGTGAAGCCGTCTGGACCTGGGCTTTTGTTGGCTGGAAGATTTTTGGTTACAGTTTCTATTTCCGTGCTTGTGATGGGTCTGTTAAGATTTTCTATTTGTTCCCTGGTCCAGTTTTGGAAAGTTGTACTTTTCTAAGAATTTGTCCATTTCTTCCACGTTGTCCATTTTATTGGCATATAATTGTTGATAGTAGTCTCTTATGATCCTTTGTATTTCTGTGTTTTCTGTTGGGATCTCTCCATTTTCATTTCTAATTTTATTGATTTGATTTTTCTCCCTTTGTTTCTTGATGAGTCTGGCTAATGGTTTGTCAATTTTATTTATCGTTTCAAAGAACCAGCTTTTGGTTTTGTTGATTTTTGCTATGGTCTCTTTTGTTTCTTTTGCATTTATTTCTGCTCTAATTTTTAAGATTTCTTTCCTTCTACTAACCCTGGGGTTCTTCATTTCTTCCTTTTCTAGTTGCTTTAGGTGTAGAGTTAGTTTATTTATTTGACTTTTTTCTTGTTTCTTGAGGTGTGCCTGTATTGCTATGAACTTTCCCCTTAGGACTGCTTTTACCGTGTCCCACAAGTTTTGGGTTGTTGTGTTTTCATTTTCATCCGTTTCTATGCAAATTTTGATTTCTTTTTTGATTTCTTCTGTGATTTGTTGGTTATTCAGCAGCGTGTTGTTCAGCCTCCATATGTTGGAATTTTTAATAGTTTTTCTCCTGTAATTGAGATCTAATCTTACTGCATTGTGGTCAGAAAAGATGCTTGGAATGATTTCTATTTTTTTGAATTTACCAATGCTAGCTTTATGGCCCAGGATGTGATCTATCCTGGAGAAGGTTCCATGTGCACTTTAGAAAAAAGTTGAAATTCATTGTTTTGGGATGAAATGTCCTATAGATATCAATTAGGTCTAACTGGTCTATTGTATCATTTAAAGATTGTGTTTCCTTGTTAAATTTCTGTTTAGTTGATCTATCCATAGGTGTGAGTGGGGTATTAAAATCTCCAACTATTATTGTGTTAGTGTTAATTTCTCCTTTCATACTTGTTAGCATTTGTCTTACATACTGTGGTGCTCCCACGTTGGGTGCATATATATTTATAATTGTTATATCTTCTTCTTGGATTGATCCTTTGATCATTATGTAGTGACCTTCTTTGTCTCTTTCCACAGCCTTTGTTTTAAAGTCTATTTTATCTGATGTGAGTATCGCTACTCCTGCTTTCTTTTGGTCCCTATTTGCATGGAAAATCTTTTTCCAGCCCTTCACTTTCAGTCTGTATGTATCCCCTGTTTTGAGGTGGGTCTCTTGTAGACAACATATGTAGGGGTCTTGTTTTTGTATCCATTCAGCCAGTCTTTGTCTTTTGGTTGGAGCATTCAACCCATTTACGTTTAAGGTAATTACTGATAAGTATGATCCCATTGCCATTTACTTTATTGTTTGGGGTTCGAATTTATACACCGTTTTTGTGTTTCCTGTTTAGTATTTGTTGGAGAGCTGGTTTGGTGGTGCAGAATTCTCTCAGCTTTTGCTTGTCTGAAAAGCTTTTGATTTCTCATTCATACTTGAATGAGATCCTTGCTGGGTACAATAATCTGGGCTGTAGGTTATTTTCTTTCATCATTTTAAGTATGTCTTGCCATTCCCTCCTTGCTTGAAGAATTTCTATTGAAAGACTAGCTGTTATCCTTATGGCAATTCCCTTGTGTGTTATTTGTTGTTTTTCCCTTGCTGCTTTTCATATTTGTTCTTTGTGTTTTATTTTTGTTAATGTGATTAATATGTGTCTTGGGGGGTTTCGCCTTGGCTTTATCCTGTTTGGGACTCTCTGGGTTTCTTGGACTTGAGTGAGTATTTCCTTCCCCATTTTAGGGAAGTTTTCAACTATTATCTCCTCAAGTATTTTCTCACGGTCTTTCTTTTTGTCTTCTTCTTCTGGGACCCCTATGATTCGAATGTTGTAGCGTTTAATATTGTCCTGGAGGTCTCTGAGATTGTGCTCATTTCTTTTAATTCGTTTTTCATTTATCCTCTCTGATTCATTTATTTCTACCATTCTATCTTCGAATTCACTAATCCTATCTTCTGCCTCTGTTATTCTACTATGTGTTGCCTCCAGAGTGTTTTTAATTTCATTTATTGCATTATTCATTATATATTGACTCTTTTTTTATTTCTTCTAGGTCCTTGTTAAACCTTTCTTGCATCTTCTCAATCCTTGTCTCCAGGCTATTTATCTGTGATTCCATTTTAATTTCAAGATTTTAGATCCATTTCACTATCCTTACTCGGAATTCTTTATCAGGTGGATTCCCTATCTCTTCCTCTTTTGTTTGGTTTGGTGGGCATTTATCCTGTTCCTTTATCTGCTGGGTATTCCTCTGTCTCATCTTGTTTAAATTGCTGAGTTTGGGGTGTCCTTTCTGTATTCTGGCAGTTTGTGGAGTTCTTTACTGTGGCATTTCCTCGCTGTGTGTGGGTTTGTACAGGTGTCTTGTCAAGGTTTCCTGGTTAGGGAAGCTTGTGTCCGTGTTCTGGTGGGTGGAGCTGTATTTCTTCTCTCTGGAGTGCAATGAAGTGTCCAGTAATGAGTTATGAGATGTTTGTGGTTTTGGGGTGACTTTGGGCAGCCTGTATCTTGAAGCTCAGGGCTGCGTTCCTTTGTTGCTGGAGAATTTGCTTGGTATGTCTTGCCCTGGAACTTGTTGGCCCTTGTGTGGTGCTTGATTTCAGTGTCGGTATGGAGGCATTTGATGAGCTCCTGTCAATTAATGTTCCTTGGAGTCAGGAGTTCCCTGGAGTCAGGGTTTGGACTTAAGCCTCCTGCTTCCAGTTATCTGTCTTACTTTTACAGTAGTTTCAAAACTTCTCCTTCTATACAGCACCATTGATAAAACATCTACGTTAAAAAAGAAAAGTTTCTCTACTGTGAGGGCCACTCAGAAAGGTTCACAGCGTTACATGGAGAAGAGAAGAGGGAGGAGGGAGTTAGAGGTGACCCAAATGAGATCAGGTGGAATCAATAGTGGAGAGAGTGGGCTGGCCAGTCGTCACTTCCTTATGTGCACTCCACAACTGGACCGCTCAGAGATGTTCACAGAGTTATACAGAGATGAGAAGAAGGAGGAAGGAGACAGAGGTGGCCAGAAGGATAAAAGGGGGGAATGAAAAGGAGGGAGACAGATCCAGCCAGTAATCAGTTCCCTAAGTGTTCTCCACCGTCTGGAATACACAGAAATTCACAGAGTTGGGTAGAGTAGAGAGGGGTTAGGGAGGAGACACAGGCGACCTGGTGGAGAAAAAGGAGAGTCCAAAGGGAGAGAGAGCAGTCAAGCCAGTAATCTCGCTCCCTAGTGAAAAATGGGTACTGAAGATTGGGTTCTTAAAGGTAAAAAATTGGTAACAAATATATAAAAGCAAAAATTAAAAATCTAGAGTAGAGTTTGGAATTTCAAAAATACGATGTTAAAGAAAAGAAGAAGGAAAAGAAAGAGAGAAAAAACGAACAAAGAAAAACAAACAAGGTCGCAAAAATTATCAAGAAAATACAGGTACAAAATTGATAACGAATACCAAAAAGCAAAAATTAAAAATCTAGAGTAGAGTTTGGAATTTCAAAAATACAATGTTAAAAAAAAGGAATAAGAAAACTAAAGAGAAAACAAACAAACAAAAGCAAGCAATGTCGCAAAAATTATAAAGAAACTACAGGTACAAAATTGATATCAAATAACAAAAAGCATAAATTAAAATTCTAGAGTACAGTTTGGAATTTCAAAAATACAATGTTAAAGAAAAGAAGAAAAAAAAAAAACAAAATAAAAAAACAAGGTCAAAAAATTATTTTATATATATATATATATATATATATATACACATATATGAAGTTTGCTGAAGAAGAAAAAAATAGGGTCTTTTTTTTGCAAAGTAATAGGTTATAAAAGTGAAAATTAAATGAACAATAGAGAACTTAAAATTAAAAAAATTAAAAAAAAGTAAGAATGATCATAAAAATATATCTAGGACTTTCTCTGTTTTTGTTGTGAGTATCATGGGTTCGGTTCATTTTTGGCTAGTTTCTTGGTCCGACTTATATTTCTCAAGATCTATAGGCGCCTTCCTATGTAGTCCTAGTAACCACAGGGTTTTAATCTATTGCCTGTAGCTTCCAAGGCGTTTCCCTCTGTTATAGCTTCTTTTGTTTGCTGGTCTCTTCAGTGTCTGGTTTACGCCCTGACACAAAGGGGACGGTGGAGGACACTTTTTTTTTTTAGGCTCACTTGTTCAGTTGCGCTGTGGGGAGGGAGGGAGGGAGTGATGCTGCAAACAAATAACACTGGCGTGCGCTCACAGTGCCTCAGCCACACTGGGTCTGCCCCCGCTCAAGGCACGTGTAGCCTCCCTGCCCACACTGCTCGGGCTCTAGGTTGTTCCGCCGGGAACAATCCGAGGCTGGCCCTGGGCTGCATGCACCTCCCAGGTCCATGCCGCTCAGGTTCAGGCACTCGGGTAGTCCTCAGAGGCACAGACTCAGTTGGGCCTGCGTTTTGTGCTCTTCCCAGGTCTGAGCAGCACAGGTGATGAGGTGTTTGGCGAGCGCCAATGTTGTGACTTATCGCCTCCCCGCCACTCGGTTATCTGGGTGTAAAACAGGCGCACCATCTCAGGCAGATGTTGACCGTCCAGATCCCCAAGAACTTTTACTTAGCAAAGAAGCCTGCTTACAGTTTTATAGATAATGTCTCTCTGGGGCTGCGATTGCCCCCTTCCGGCTCTGGCTGCCTGTCACCGGAGGGGGAAGGTCTGCAGCCGGCTATCTCTGTTCAGTCCTTTGTTCCGTGCGCGGGCCTGGCGGTGTCTTAGGTTAGGGCTGGCTTTTTGCGTGGTAGATATCCCAGAGTCTGGTTTGCTAGCCCAAGTTATTTCGTTCAGATAGCGCTCAGGGTATTCAGGCCAGATTTTTACTCTAAGCGATGCAGCCCGCGCTGCGCCTCCCTGCCCAGCCCCTGCTTGCTAATGGTGTGAGCAGGCGTCTGCACTGCTTCGCGGCTGGGGGAGTTACCGTAGGGCTTGCAATCTGCGAGTTTTAATTGTTTATTTATTTTTATCCCCCTTATGTTGCCCTTTGTGCTTCCAAAGCTTGGCAAAGATTTGGCAGTGAAAAGCTTTCCTGATGTTTGGAAACTTTTCTCTTTTTAAGACTATCTTCCCGGGACGGAAATCCCTCCCTCCCTCTTTTGTCTCTTTTTTTGTCTTTTATACTTTTTCCTACCTACTTTCCAAGAGTTGGGTTCTTTTCTGGGTGCCTGATGTCCTCTGGCAGCATTCATAAGTTGTATTGTGGAATTTACTCGACGTTTAAATGCTCTTTTGATGAAATTGTTTGGGGGGGAAAGAGTTCTCCCCGTCCTACTCCTCAGCAATCTTGGCTCCTCTCTTGTGGAGTTTGGAGAGAGCACGCGGGATTGCTCTCCAGGCGATGCAGGAAAAGAAGGCCCTCATCTCGCGATGTCGGGGGAGTCTCGTGGTTTTTCTGGAGCTGCGGTGCCAGTGTGGGGTTTCTCACAAGGTACGACCGGGAGCTCAGGGAGCCTCTCGTGTGGTGTCAGGGAAGTCAAGTCTCCATACCAGTGGCGAGGGGGTGCACGTCATTGCTCTCGAGTCATGGTAGTGGAATCAGGGCTCAACGCAATGAAAAAGGACGCTCGAGGTCTTTCTCGGGTTGCGGCAGGAAACCCTGGTTTCCCTCGACTTGTGCCTATGACCTCAGGTAGCTTCTCAGGGTGCCTCTGAGAAGTCAGGGATACTATGGAGCTGGGAGAGGCCTCTCGGGACTCCACTGGGTTTGCTGCAATGGAAGAGGGCCTAATCTCGAGATCAGGAAGGAACCTCAGGGTTCCTCTCCATTTCTGACTCAGATTGCAGGGTCCCTGCAGAGTTGGGACAGGAGAGTCAGGCCTCGTCTTGTGTGGAGGAATGGAACTCCGCTTGCCTCTCGAGTTGTTCAAGGAGTGACAGGCCACTTGTCGAGCTGTGTGTGGAACCTGCGGTTTTTTCCAGACAATGCACGGGGGTGTCAGTGCCCCTTCGTGATGTGCTTTCATCCACAGGGTTGCCTTCGAAGTGGTGTGCGGGCATCGGGTTCTTATCAAGAGCGGACCAGGAAATCGGGGTCTTTTGGAATGCGGCACCACACACGAGGCTACGTCTCGAATTTCCTCGTGAGACGGGCCTCATGCTGAGGTGCCCCTGGAAGGTGGGGAAAGCCTTCCAGACAAAGCAGGTTAATCGACCCTCCTGTCGCGATCAGGAGGGGAGAAGGGGCTCAGATGAAGTGGTGCCGGGAACCTCGGTGTTCCCCTTGAGTGAGACTGGTATGTCAGGGAACTTTTGGGGTCTCACGAAGCTTGCCAAATACTGTTTCAAACTTCAAGATGAAACGTGGGACTTCTCTTGAGACGCTGTGGCGGGCAAGGGCCTCATCTTGTGATGAAGGGGAAACCACGTGGTTTTTTTCGAGTTGCGATGGGATTGTTGACTTACGACGGGGAATTCAGGCTTCCTCTTGTGTTGGCACAGGGAAGTCCATTCTTCCATTCGAGGTGCCAGGGAGAGCTGGGTGGGAATTGCTCTCGAGTCACGGCAGGTCAAAATAGACCTCATCTAGGCTTGTGTCCAGGACCTAATGTTCCTCTCCAGGGGCGATAGGGATCACGGGGACGCATTCCAGACTCACCCAGTGAGTCAGGCCTCGGCTCGAGGGGAAGCAAAGGATTCTGATATCCTCCTGGGTCGCGATAGTTATCTCTTGGAGCCCACTGAGTGGCCTCCAGGGAGTCAAGCCTCCTGTGGAGTTGGAGAGAGGACTCGGGATTGCTCTCCAGGCCATACAGGAAAGAAGGCCCTCATCTCGCAATGACGGGGGCGTCTTGTGGGTTTTCTCAAGTTGGAGCGCAAGTATGAGTTTTCTCACGAGGTACGACGGGGAGCTCAGGGAGCCTCTCGTGTGGCGCCAGGAAAGTCAGGTGTCTATGCGTGTGATGAGGAGGAGCCCATAAATGCTCTCGAGTCATGGTAGGGAAATCGGGACTCAAGACGTGTTGAAGAAGGAGTCTCGAGGTCTTTCTAAGGTTGCGGCAGGAAACCCTGGGTTCCCTCGACTTGTACCGGTGACCTCAGGGAGCTTCTCAGGGTGCCTCTGAGAAGTCAGGCATACTGTGGACTTGGGAGGCGCTCTCGGAACTCCACTGGGTTTGGTGCAATGGCAAAGGTTCTCATCTCGAGTTGAGGCAGGAACCTAAGGGTTCCTCTCCATTTAAAACTCCGACCACAGGGTCCCTGAAGAGTTGGGACAGGAGAGTCAGGCCTCGTCTTGTGTGGAGGAATGGAACTCCATTTGCCTCTCGAGTTGTTCACAGGATAACAGACCATTTGTCGAGCTGTGAGTGGAACCTTCGGTTTTTTCCGTAAGATGCATGAGGGGGTCAGTGCCCCTTCGTGTTGTGCCTTCATCCACAGGGTTGCCTTCAAAGAGGTGTCCGGACATCGGGTTCTTATCAATAGCAGAGCAGGAAATCGGGGTCTTTCAGTACGTGGCACCATCCATGAGGCTACGTCTCGAATTTCTTCGTTAGACTGGCGTCATCCTGAGGTGCGCCATGAAGATTGGGAACCCCTTCCAGACAAAGCAGGGGAATCGACCATCTTGTCGCGACCAGGAGGAGTGAAAGGGCTCAGTTGAAGTCGTGCCGGGAACCTCGGTGTTCCCCTCGAGTGGGACCGGTGTGTCGGGAAACTTTTGGGGTCACTTCAAGGGTGCCAAGTACCGTTTTGCACTTCAATACGGACTTGGGGCTTCTCTTGACACGCTGTAGAGGGCAAGGGCCTCATCTTGGGATGACGGGGGAATCACGTGGTTTTTCTCAAGGTGCGGCGGGATTCTCGAGTTACGACGGGGAATTCAGGCTTCCTCTTGTGTTGGCCCAGGGAAGTCCAATCTTCCATTCGAGTTTCGAGGGAGAGCTGGGGTTTGCTCTTGAGTCACTGCAGGGCAAAAGAGACCTCATCTAGGCTTGTGTCCAGGACCTAATATTCCTCTCCAGGGCCGACAGCGATCTCGGGGTTGCATTCCAGACGCATCCTGGGAGTCAGAGCTCGACTCGAGGGGAAGCAAAGGACCCCGCTCTCCTCTTGAGTCACCACAGGTGTCTCTTGGATCCCACTGAGTGGCCTAAAGGGAGTCAAGCCCCCTGTGGAGTTTGGAGAGGGGACTCAGGATTGCTCTCCAGGCCATGCAGGAAAAGAAGACCCTCATCTCGCAATGACAGGGGCGTCTTGTTGGTTTTCTCGAGCTGCGGTGCCAGTGTGCGGTTTCTGACGAGGTGCGACGGGAAGCTCAGGGAGCCTTTCGTGTGGCACCAGGGAATTCAGGTCTCCATGCGCATGGCAAGGGGGAGCGCGTCATTGCTCTCGAGATATGATACGGGAATCGGGCCTCAAGACACGTTAAAGCAGGACTCTCAAGGTCTTTCTCGGGTTGCGGCAGGAAACCCTGGGTTCCGTCGACTTCTGCCGGTGACCTTAGGGAGCTTCTCAGGGTGCCTCTGAGAAGTCAGGCATACTGTGGATTTGCGACGGGCCTCTCGGGACTCCACTGGTTTTGTGGCAATGGAAAAGGGCCTCATCTTGAGTGGAGGCAGGAACCTCAGGCTTCCTCTCCATTTCTGACTCGGTGCGCAAGGTCCCTAGAGTTGTGACAGGAGAGTCAGGCATCGTCTTGTGTGGAGGAATGGAACTCCGCTTGCTTTCCGAGTTGTTCACGAGGTGACAGACCACTTGTGGAGCTGTGTGAGGAACCTGCAGGTTTTTCCCGAAGATGCACGGGGTGTCAGTGCCCCTACCTGTTGTGCCTTCATCCACAGGCTTGCCTTCGAAGAGGTGTCCAGGAGTCTGGTTTTGATCAAAAGTGGACCATGGAATCGGGGTCTTTCGGCATGTAGTATGGCCCTCAAGGCTACGTCTCGAATTTCCTCGTGAGACCGGCCTCATCCTGAGGTGTGCCGGGAAGGTCGGGAATCCCTTCGAGACAAAGCAGTGGAATCGACCCTCCTATCGCGATCAGGAGAGAAGAAAGGCCTCAGATGAAGTGGTGCCAGAAACTTCAGTGTGCCCTCTAGTGAGATCGGTATATAGGGGAACTTTTGGGGTCGCATCAAGGGTGCCAAGTACTGTTTTGCACTTCAAGACGGAATGTGAGACTTCTCTTGAGACGCTGTAGAGGGCAAGGGTCTCATCTTGCAATACGGGGAACCACGTGATTTTTCTCGAGTTGCAGCGGGTTTCTCAAATTACAACTGGAAATTCAGGCTTCCTCTTGTGTTGGCTCAGAAAGGCCAATCTTCCATTCGAGTTGCAAGGGAAAGCTAGGGGTTGCGCTTGAGTCACTGCAGGGCCAAAGAGACCTCATCTAGGCTTTTGTCCAGGACCTAAGGTTCCTCTCCAGGGGCGACAGGGATCCAGGGTTGCATTCCAGTCTCACCCTCGTAGTCAGACCTCATCTCGAGGGGAAGCAAAGGACACCGCTCTCCTCCTGAGTATCGACGGGTATCTCTTGGAGCCCACTGAGTGACCTAAAGGGAGTCAAGCCTCCTTTGGAGTTTGGAGAGAGGGTTCGGGATTGCTCTTCAGGTCATGAAGGAAAGAAGGCCCTCATTTCACCATGACAGGGGCGTCTCGTGGGTTTTCTCCAGCTGCGGCGCCAGTGTGGGGTTTCTCACGAGGTACGATGGGGAGCTCAGGGAGCCTCTCATGTGGTGCCGGGGAAGTCAGATCTTCATGCGCGTGGCGAGGGGGAGCGCGTCATTTTTCTCCAGTCATGGTAGGGGAATCGGGCCTCAAGACGCGTGAAGAAGGACTCTCGAGGTTTTTCTCAGGTTACGGCAGGAAACCCTGGGTTCCGTCGACTTATGCCCATGACCTCAGGGAGCTTTTCAGGGTGCCTCTGAGAAGTCAGGGATACTGTGCAGTTGGGAGGGGCCGCTCCGAACTCCACTGGGTTTGGTGCAGTAGAAGAGGGCCTTATCTCGAGTTGAGGCAGGAACCTCATGGTTCCTCTCCATTTCTGAATCGGATCTCAGTGTCCATGCAGAGTTGGGACAGGAGAGTCAGGCCTCGTCTTGTGTGGAGGAATTTAACTCCTCTTGCCTCTCGAGTTGTTCACGGGGTGACAGGCCACTTGTCAATCTGTATGTGGAACTTGCGGGCTTTTCCAATGATGCAGGAGGGTGTCAGACCCCTTCGTTTTGTGCCTTCGTCCACAGGATTGCCTTCGAAGAGGTGTCCTAGCATTGGGTTCTTATCAAGAGCAGACAGGGAAATCGGGGTCTTTCGGCGTGTGGCACCAACCACAAGGCTACGTCTCGAATTTCCTCGTGAGACCGGCCTCATCCTGAGGTGCGCCGGGAAGGTCCGGAACCCCTTCCAGACAAAGCAGGGTAATCGACCCTCCCGTCGCGATCAGGAGGGGATAAGGGGCTCAGAACAAGCGGTGCACCGAACCTTGGTGTTCCCCTCGAGTGAGACCAGGGTGTCGGGGAACTTTTGTGCTAACATCAAGGTTGCAAATTATCGTTTTAAACTTCAAGATGGAACGTAGGGCTTCTACTGAGACGCTGTAGCTGGCAAGGGCCTCATCTTGCGATGACGGGGGAACCACGTGGTTTTCCTCGAGTTGCAGCGGGATTTTCGAATTACGACGGGGAATTCAGGTTTCCTCTTGTGTTGTCCCAGGGAAGTCCATTCTTCCATTCGAGGTGCGAGGGAGAGCAGGGGATTGCTCTCGAGTCACTTCAGGGCAAATGAGACCTCATCTATGCTTGTGTCTAGGACCTAATGTTCCTCTCCAGGGGCGACAGGGATCTCGGGGTTGCATTCCAGACTCACCTGAGGAGTCAGGCCTGGTATATAGGGGAAGCAAAGAATTCCGCTCTCCTCTCGAGTCCCAACAGGTATCTCTTGGGGCCCACAGAGTGGCCTAAAGGGAGTCAGGCCTCCTGTGGAGTTTGAAGAGAGGCCTCGAGATTGCTCTCCAGGCCATGCAGGAAAAGAAGGCCTTCATCTCGCGATGACGGAGGCGTCTTGTGGGTTTTCTCGAGCTGGGGAGCCAGTGTGGGGTTTCTCACGAGGTATGACGGGGAGCTCAGGGAGCCTCTCATGTGGCGCCAGGGAAGTCAAGTCTCCATGTGAGTGGCGAGGGGGAACGCGTCATTGCTCTCGAGTCATGGTAGGGGAATCGGGATTCAAGATGCGTTGAAGGAGAATTTTCGAGGTCTTTCTCGGGTTGCGTCAGGAAACCCTGTGTTCCCTCGACTTGTGCCAGTGACCTCAGGGAGCTTCTAAGGGTGCCTCTGAGAAGTCGCGATACTGTGGATTTGGGAGGGGCCTCTCGGGCCTCCACTGTTTTTGGTGTAATGGAAGAGGGCCTCATCTCGAGTGGAGTCAGGAACCTCAGGGTTCCTCTCCATTTCGGACTCCGATCGCAGGGTCCCTTCAGAGTTGGGACCGGAGAGTCAGGCCTCGTCTTGAGTGGAGGAATGGAACTCTGCTTGCCTCTCGAGTTGTTCATGGGATGACAGGCCTCTTGTCGAGCTGTGTGTGGAACCTGCGGCTTTTACCGAATGATGCACGGGAGTGTCAGTGACCCTTCGTTTTGTGCCTTCGTCCACAGGTTTGCCTTCGAAGAGGTGTCCGGGCATCGGGTTCTTCTCAAGAGTGGGCCGGGAAATCGGGGTATTTCGGCATGTGACACCACCCACAACGCTATGTCTCGAATTTCCTCGTGAGACCGGCCTCATCCTGAGGTGCGCCGGGAATATGGGGAACCCCTTCCAAACAAAGCAGGGGAATAGACCCTCCTGTCTCGAACAGGAGGGGAGAAGGTGCTCAGATGAAGTGGTGCGGGAACCCCGGTGTTCCTGTCGAGTGAGACCGGCGTGTCCGGGAACATTTGGTGTCGCATCAAGGGTGCAAAGTACCGTTTCGCACTTCAAGACGGAACGTGGTTCTTTTCTTGAGACGCCATAGCAGCAAGGGCCTCATCTTGGGATGACGTTGGAAACACGTGGTTTTTCTCGAGTTGCGGCGGGATTCTCGAGTTACGAAGGGGATTTCTGGCTTCCTCTTGTGTTGGCCCAGGGAAGCCCAATCTTCCATTCGAGTTGCGAGGGAGAGCTGGGGGTTGCGCTCGAGTCACTGCAGGGCAAAAGAAACCTCATCCAGGCTTGTGTCTAGGACCTAATGTTCCTCTCAAGGGATGACTGGGATCTTGGGGTTGCATTCTAGACTCACCCAGGAGTCAGGCGTCCTCTCGAGGGGAAACAAAGGACTTCTCTCTCTTCTCGAGTCGCGACGGGTATTTCTTGGAGCCCACTGAGTGGACTAAAGGGAGTCAAGCCTCCTCTGGAGTTTGGAGAGAGGACTCGGGATTGCACTCCAGGACATGCAGGAAAAGATGGCCCTCATCTCACGATGACAGGGGGGTCTCGGTGGTTTTACCGAGCTGCAGCGCCTGTGTTGGTTTCTCAGGAGGTACGACGGGGAGCTCAGGGAGCCTCTTGTGTGGCGCCATGGAAGTTAGGTCTCGATGCGTGTGGCGAGAGGGAGCGCGTCATTGCTCTCGAGTCATGGTAGGGGAATCAGGCCTCTACACACGTTGAAGGACTCTCAAGATCTCTCTCGGGTCTTGGCAAGAATACCTGAGTTCCCTCGACTTGTGCCGGTGACCTCAGGGAGATTCTCCGGGTGCCTCTGAGAAGTCAGGGATACTGTGGAGTTGGGAAAGACCTCTCGGGACTCCACTGGGTTTGGTGAAATGGAAGGGGGCCTCATCTCGAGGGGAGGCAGGAACCTCAGGGTTCCTCTCCATTTCTGATTCCGATCGCAGCCCCCTGCATATTTGGGAGAGGTGAGTCAGGCCTTGTCTTGTGTGCAGGAATGGACCTCCGCTTGCCTCTCGAGTTGTTCACTGGGTGACAGGCACTTGTTGAGCTGTATGAGTAACCTGCGGTCTTTTCCGGACGATGCACGGGGGTGTCAGTGCCTCTTCGTGTTGTGCCTTCATCCACACTATCTTTGAATAGGTGTCTGGGCATCGCGTTCTTATCAAGAGCGGATCGGGAAATCGCGGTCTTTCGGCATGTGGCACCACCATCGAGGCTACGTCTCGAATTTCCTCGTGAGACAGCCTCATCTGAGGTGCGTGGAGGAGGTCGGGAACCCCTTGCATACAAAGCAGGGGAATCGACCCTCCTTTCGCGATCAGGAGGGGAGAAGGGGCTCAGATGAAGTGGTGCCAGAACCTCGGTGTTCCCCTCTAGTGCGACCCGTATGTCGGGGAACTTTTGGGGTAGCATTAAGGGTGCCAAATATCATTTCGCACTTGAAGACAGAACGTGGGACTACTCTTGAGACGCTGGAGCGGGCAAGGGCCTCATCTTGCAATGACGGGGGAACCACGTGGTTTTTCTCAAGTTGAGGCGGAATTCTCGAATTACTACTGGGAATTCAGGCTTCCTCTTGTGTTGGCCCAGGGAGGTCCAATCTTCCATTCGGGTTGCGAGGGAAAGCTGGGGAGTGCTCTCGAGTTACTGCAGGGCAAAAGCGACCTCATCTAGCCTTGTGTTCAGGACCCAATGATCCTCTCCAAGGGCGACAGGGATCTCGGGTTTGCATTACAGACTCACCCGGGGAGTTAGGCCTCGTCTCGAGGGGAAGCAAAGGACTCGGCTATCCTCTCGAGTTGCGACGCGTATCTCTTGGAGCCCACTGAGTGGTCTAAAGGGAGTCAACCCTCCTCTTCAGTTTGGAGAGAGGACTCGGGATTGCTCTCCAGGCCATGCAGGAAAAGAAGGCCCACATCTCGAGATGACGGGGGCGTCTCGTGGGTTTTCTCGAGCTGCGGCGCCAGTGTGGGGTTTCTCACGAGGTATGACGGGGAGTTCAGGTAGCCTCTCTTGTGGCAACAGGGAAGTCAGGTCTCCATGGGCGGGGCAAGGGGGAGCGCGTCATTGCTCTCAAGTCAGGGTAGGGGAATCGGGCCTCATGACGGGTTGAAAAAGAACTCTCGATGTCTTTCTAGGGTTGCGGCAGGAAACCCTGGGTTCCCTTGACTTGTGCCGGTGACCTCAGGGAGCGTCTCAGGGTGCCTCTGAGAAGTCAGGGATACTGTGGATTTGGGAGAGGCCTCTCGGGACTCCTCTGGGTTTGGTGCAATGGAAGTGGGCCTCATCTCGAGTTGAGGCAGGAACCTCAGGGTTCTGCTCCTGACTTCCTGGAGGCCGGATCTGACTCAGATCGCAGGGTCCCTGTTGAGTTTGCTCAGGAGTGTCAGGTCTCGTGTTCTGCGGAGGAATGGAACTCCGCTTACATCTCAAGTTGTTCAAGGATAACACCACTTTTCGTGATGTGTGTGGAACCTGCGGGTTTTTCGGAGATGCACGGGGGCGTCAGTGTTCCTTCCTGTTGTGCCTTCATCCACAGGGTTGCCTTCGAAGAGGTGTCTGGGCATCGTGTTCTCCTCAAGTGCGGACCGGGAAATTGGGGTCTTTCAGCATGTTGCACCACCCACTAGGCTACGTCTCGAATTTTCTCGTGAGATCGGCCTCATCCTGAGGCGCGCAGGAAAGTCCGGGAACCCTTTCCAAACAAAGCAGGGGAATCGACCCTACTTTCGGGATCAGGAGGAGAGAAAGGGCTCAGATGAAGTAGTGCCGGGAACCTCGGTGCTCTCCTTGAGTGAAAGTCGGGTAACTTTTCTGGTTGCATCAAGGGTGCCAAGTACCGTTTCGCACTTCAAGACGGAACCTGGGACTTCTCTTGAGATGCTGTAGTGGGCAAGGGCCTCATCTAGCGCTGACGGGGGACCCACGTGTTTTTTCTCGAGTTGCGGCAGGATTCTTGAGTTACGATGGGGAATACAGGTTTCCTATTGTGTTGGCCCAGGGAAGTCCAATCTTCCATTCGAGTTGCAAGTGAGAGCTGGAGATTGCTCTCGAGTCACTGCAGGGCAAAATAGAGTTCATCTAGGTTTGTGTCCAGGACCGAGTTTTTCTCTCCAGGGGCGACAGGGATCTCGGGGTTGCATTACAGACTCACCCGGGGAGTCAGGCCTCGTCTCGAAGGGAATGAATGGACTCCGCTCTCCTCTCGAGTCGCGACGGGTATCCCTTGGAGCCCAAGAGTGGCCTAAATGGAGTTAAACCTCCTGTGGAGTTTGGAGAGAGGACTCGGGATTGCTCTCTAGGCCATGCAGGAAAAGAAGGCCCTCATCTCGCGATGACGGGGGCGTCTCGTGGGTTTTCTCAAGGTGCAGTGCCTGGTTGGGGTTTCTCACGAGATAGGACGGGGAGCTCAGGGAGACTCCTGTGGTGCCACGGAAGTCAGGTCTCCATGGACGTGGCGTGGGGGAGCGCCTCATTGCTCTCGAGTCATGGTAGGGGAATCGAGCCTCAAGACGCTTCGAAGAAGAACTCTCGAGGTCTTTCTCGGGGTGTGGCAGGAAACCCTGGGTTCCCTCGACTTGTGCCCATGACCTCAGGGAGCTTAGCGGGGTTCCTCTGAGAAGTCAGGGATACTGTGGAGTTGAGAGGGGCTTCTCGGGACATCACAGGGACTGGTGCAATTGAAGAGGACCTAATCTCGGATTGAGGCAGTAACGTCAGGGTTCCTCTCCATTTCTGACTCGGATAGCAGGGTCCCTGCAGAGTTGGGACAGGAGAGTCAGACCTCGTCTTGTGTGGAGTAATGGAACTCTGCTTGCCTCTCGAGTTGTTCACGGGACGACAGGCCACCTGTCGAGTTGTATGTGGAACCTGCGGTTTTGGGGGACGATGCACAGGGGTGTCAGTGCCCCTTCGTGTTGTGCCTTCATCCACAGGGTTACCTTCAAAGAGGTGACCGGGCATCGGGATCTTATCAATAGCGGACCAGGAAATCGGGGTCTTTCGGCATGTGGCACAACCCACGAGGCTACGTCTCGACTTCCCTCGTGAGACTGGCCTCATCCTGAGGTTCGCCGGGAAGTCTGGGAACCCCTTCCAGACAAAGCAGGGGAATCGACCCTCCTGTCGCCATCAGGAGGGGAGAAGAGGCTCAGCTGAAGCGGTGCTGGGAACCTCCATGTTCTCCTCGAGTGAGACCGGGGTGTCAGGGAAATTTGGGGGTCGCATCAAGGGTGCCAAGTACCGTTTCACACTTCAAGACGGAACATGGGACTTCCCTGGAGACGCTATAGCTGACAGGGGCCTCATATTTCGATGACGGAGGAGCCACGTTGTTTTTCTCCAGTTGCCGCGGGATTCTCGAATTACAATGGGGAATACAGGCTTCCTCTTGTGTTGGCCCAGGGAAGTCCAATCATCCATTTGAGTTGCGAGGGAGAGCTGGGGATTGCACTTGAGTCAATGCAGGACAAAAAAGACCTCATTTAGGCTTGTGTCCAGGACCGAGTTTTCCTCTACAGGGGCGACACGGATCTCGGGATCCCATTCCAGACTCACCCAAGTAGTCAGGCCTCGGCTCGAGGGGAAGCAACGGACTCTGCTCTCCTCTAGAGTAGCGACGTGTATCTCTTGGAGGCTACTGAGTGGCCTAAAGGGAGTCAGGCCTCCAGTGGAGTTTGGAGAGTGGACTCGGGATTGCTCTCTAGGTCATGTAGGAAAAGAAGGCCCTCATCTTACGATGATGGGGGCGTCTCGTGAGTTTTCTCGAGCGGCGGTGCCAGTGTGGGGTTTTCATGAGGTAGGACGGGGAGCGCAGGGAGCCTCTCGTGTGGCGCCAGGGAAGTTAGGTTTCAATGGGCGTGGCGAGGGGAATGCGTCATTGCTCTCCAGTCATGGTAGGGTATCGGGCCTCAAGACGTGGTAAAGAAGGACTCTCAAGGTCTTTCTCAGAATGCAGCAGGAAACCCTGGGTTCACTCGACTTGTGCCAGTGACCGCAGAGAGCTTCTGAGGGTGCCTCTGAGAATCAGGGATACTGTGGAGTTTTAGGGGCCTCTCGGGACTCCACTGGGTATGGCGCAAAGGAAGAGGGCCTCATTTCGAGTTGATGCAGGAACGTCAGGTTTCATCTACATTTCTGACTCCGATCGCACGGTCCCTGCAGAGTTGGGAAAGGAGAGTCAGGCCTTCTCTTGTGTGGAGGAACGGAACTCCGCATGCCTCTCTAGTTCTTCAAGGGATGACAGGACACTTGTCGATCTGTGTTTGGAATCTGCGTGTTTTTCCGTACTATGCATGGGGATGTCAGTACCCCTTCGTGTTGTGCATTCATCCACAGGTTTGCTTTCGAAGAGGTGTCCTGGCATCGGGTTCTTATTAAGAGCGGACCGGGAAATCGGGGTCTTTCCGCATGTGGCACCACCCACCAGGCTACGTCTCGAATTTCCTAGTGAGACCGGCCTCATCCTGAGGTGCGCCGGGAAGGTCGGAACCCCTTGCAGACAAAGCAGGGGAATCGACCCTCCTGTCTCGATCAGGAGGGGAGAAGGGGCACAGATGAGGTGATGCCGGGAACCTCGGTGTTCCCCTCCAGTGAGACCAGTGTGTTGGGGAACTTTTGGGGTCGCATCAAAGGTGCCAAGTACCGTATCGCAGTTCAAGATGGAATGTAAGGCTTCTTTTGAGACGCTGTAGCGGCAATGGCCGCATCTTGCGATGAAGAGGGAACGACGTGGTTTTTCTCGAGTTGTGGCGGGATTCTTGAGTTACAACGGGAAATTCAGGCTTCCTCTTCTGTTGGCCCAGGGAAGTCCAGTCTTCCATTCGAGTTGCGAGGGAGAGTTGGGGATTGCTCTCGAGTCACTGCAGGAAAAAAGAGACCTCATCTAGGCTTGTGTCCAGGACCTAATGTTTCTCTCCAGGGGCGACAGGGATCTCCGGTTCGCATATCAGACTCACCCGAGGAGTCAGGCCTCGCCTCGAGGGGAAGGAAAAGACCCCGCTCTCCTCTCGACTCGCGACGGGTATGTCTTGGAGTCCACTGAGTGACCAAAAGGGAGTCAAGCCTACTGTGGAGTTTGGAGAGAGGACTCGGGATTGCTCTCCAGGCCATGCTAGAAAAGAAGGCCGTCATGTCGCGAAAATGGGGGCGTCTCGTGGGTTTTCTCTATCTGTGGCGCCAGTGTTTGGTTTCTCACGAGGTATGACGGGGAGCTCAGGGAGCCTCTCGTGTGGCGCCAGGGAAGTCAGGGCTTCATGAGTGTAGCAGAGGGAGCGCGTCATTGCCCTCGAGTCATGGTAGGGGAATCAGGCCTCAAAATGCGTTTAAAAAGGACTCTTGAGTTCTTTCTATGGTGGCGGCAGTAAACCCTGGGCTCACTCGAATTGTGCTGGTGACCTCAGGGAGCTTCTCAGGGTGCCTCTGAGAAGTCAGGGATACTGTGGAGCTGGGACGCGTCTCTCGGGACTCCACTGGGTTTCGTGCAATGGAAGAGGTCCTAATCTCGAGTGGAGGCAGGAACCTCAGCGTTCCTCTCGTGACTTCACTGGCGCTGGTCTGATTCGGATCGCAAAGTCCCTGCAGAGTTGGGACAGGAGAGTCAGGCATCGTCTTGTGTAGAGGAATGAAACCCCACTTGCCTCTCGAGTTCTTCAGGGGTGACAAGCCACTTGTTGAGCTGTATGTGGAACCTGCGGGTTTTTCCGGACGATGCACGAGGGTGTCAGTGCCCCTTTGTGTTGTGCCTTCATCCACAGGGTTGCCTTCGAAGAGGTGTCCAGGCATCGGGTTCTTATCAAGAGCGTACCGGGAAATCATAGTCTTTTGGCATGTGGTACCACCCGCGAGCTACGTCTCGAATTTCCTCGTGAGACTGGCCTCATCCTGAAGTGCCCCGTGAAGGTCGGGAACCCCTTACAAACAAAGCAGGGGAAGTGACCCTCCTATCACGAACAGGAGGGGAGAAGGGGCTCAGATAAACTGGTGCCGGGAACCTCGGTGTTCACCTCGAGTGAGACCGATATTTCGGGGAACTTTTGGGGTCACATCAAGGGTGTCAAGTATCGTTTTGCACTTCAAGACGGAACGTGGGACTTTTCTTTAGAAGCTGTAGCGGGCAAGGGCCTCATCTTGTGATGACGAGGGAACCAAGTGCTTTTTCTCGAGTTGCGGTGGGATTCTCGAGTTACAAAGGGGAATTCAGGCTTCCTCTTGTGTTGGCCCAGGGAAGTCCAATCTTCCATTCGAGTTGTCAGGGAGAGCGGGGGATTGCTCTCGAGTTACAGAAGGGCAAAAAAGACCTCATCTAGGCTTGTTTCCAGGACCTAATGTTCCTCTCCAGGGGAGACAGGGATCTCGGGGTTGCATTCCAGACCCACCTGGTGAGTCAGGCCTTGTCTCGAGGGGAAGCAAAGGACTCCATTCTCCTCTCGAGTCGCGACGGGTATCTCTTGGAGCCCACTAAGTGGCCTAAAGGGAGTCAAGCCTCCTGTGGAGTTTGGAAAGAGGATTCGGGATTCCTCTCCAGGCCATGCAGGAAAAGAAGGCCCTCATCTCGCGATGACAGGGGCGTATGGTGAGTTTTCTCAAGCTGCGGCGTCAGTGTGGGGTTCCTCACGAGGTACGACAGGGAGCTCAGGGAGCCTCTCTTATGGCGCCAGGGAAGTCAGGTCTCCATATGCGTGGCGAGGGGGTGCATGTCATTTCTATAGAGCCATGGAAGCAGATTCGGGCTTCAAGACACGTTGAAGTAGGACTCTCGAGGTCTTTTTCCCATTGTGGCAGGAAACCCTGTGTTCCCTCGACATGTGCCGGTGACCTCATGGAGCTTCTCCGGGTGCCTCTGAGAAGTCAGGGGTACTGTGGAGTTGGGAGGGCCCTCTCTGGACTCCACTGGGTTTGGTGCAATGGATGAGAGCCTCATCTCGAGTGGAGGCAGGAACCTCATGTTTCCTCTCCTGGGTTTCCTGTCGCTGGTACTGACTCGGATCGCAGTTTCCCTGCAGAGTTGGTACAGAAAATCAGGTCTCATCTTGTGTGGAGGAATGGAACTCCACTTGCCTGTTGAGTTGTTCACGGGGTGACAGAACACTTGTTGAACTGTGTTTGTAACCTGCGGGTTTTTCTGGACGATGCACGGGGGTGTCAGTGCCCCTTCGTGTTTTGCTTTCATCCACAGGTTTTCCTTCGTAAAGGTGTCAGGGCATCACGTTCTTATCAAGAGCAGACCGGGAAATCGGGGTCTTTCGGCTTGTGGCACCACCCACGAGGCTATGTCTCGAATTTCCTCGTGAGACCTGCCTCATCCTTAGGCGCGCTGGAAAGGTCGGGAACCCCTTCCAGACATAGCAGGGGAATCGACACTCCTGTCGTGATCACGAGGGGAGAAGGAGCTCAAATGAAGTGGTTCCGGGAACCTCGGTGTTCCTTTCGAGTGAGACCGGTATGTCGGGGAATTTTGAGATTGCATCAAGGGTGCCAAGTACGGTTTCGCACTTCAAGACAGAAAGTGGGACTTCTCTTGAGTCGCTGTAGCGGGCAAGGGCCTCATCTAGCGCTGATGGGGGAACCACGTGGATTTTCTCGAGTTTCGGCGGGATTCTCGAGTTACGATGTCGAATTCAGAATTCCAATTGTATTGGCCCAGGGAAGTCCAATCTTCAATTCGATTTGCGAGGGAGAGCTGGCGATTGCTCTCTAGTAACTGCAGTGCAAAATAGACCTCATCTAGGCTTGTGTCCAGGACCGAGTTTTCCTCTCCAGGTGTGACAGGAACTCGGGGTTGCATTCCAGACTCACACGGGGAGTCAGGCCTCGTCTCGAGGGGAAGCAAAGGACTCTGCTCTCCCTTCAGGTCCTGACAGGTATCTCTTGGAGCCAACTGAGAGGCCTAAAGAGAGTCAAGCCTCCTGTGGAGTCTGGAGAGAGGACTCGGTTTTGCTCTCCATGCCAGGCAGGAAACAAGTCCCTCATCTCGTGATGACGGGGGCGTATCGTGGGTTTTCGCGAGCTGCAGTGCCTGAATGGGGTTTCCGAAGAGGTACGACGGGGAGCTCAGGGAGACTCTCTTCAGGAGTAAGGGAAGTCAGGTCTCCATGCGCATGGCGATGGGGAGGGGGTCTTTGCTCTCGAGTCATGGTAGGGGAATCGGGCCTCAAGACGCGCCGAAGGACTCTCAAGGTCTTTCTCGGGTCTCAGCAGGAAACCTTGGGTTCCCTGGACTTGAGCCGGTGACCTCAGGTAGATTCTCAAGGTGCCTCTGAGAATTCAGGGATACTTTGGAGTTGGGAGGGGCCTCTCGCGACTCATCTGGGTTTGGTGCAATGGAGGAGGGCCTCACCTCGAGGGGAGACAGGAACCTCAGGATTCCTCTTAGTTTCGGACTCCGACCCCAGGGTCCCTGCAGAGTTGGGACAGGAGAGTCAGGCCTCGTCTTGTCTGAGGAAGGGAACCCCGCTGGCCTCTCGAGTTGCTCAGGGGGTCTCAGGCCCCTCGTCGAGCTGTGTGTGGAACCCGCGGGTGTTTGCGGACGATGCACGGGGGTGGCAGTACCCCTTTGTGTTGTGCCTTCACCAACAGGGTTGCCTTCGAAGAGGGGTCCGGGCCTCGGGTCCTTCTCAAGGGCGGACCGGGGAATCGGGGGCGTTCGGCATGTGGCCCCACCCACGTGGCTCGTCTCGAATTTCCTCGTGAGATCGGCCTCATCCTGAGGGGCGCCGGGAAGGCCGGGAACCCCTTCCAGACCACGCAGGGGAATCGCCTCTCCTGTCGCGATCAGGAGGGGAGAAGGGGCTCAGAGGAAGCGGTGCTGGGACCCTCGGTGTTGCCCTCGAGGGAACCCGGCGTGTCGGGGGACTTTTGGGGGTCGCAGGAAGGCTGTCAGGGACCGTTTCGCCCTTCAGGGCGGAACAGGGGACTTCCCTTGAGACGCCGTCGCGGGCAAGAGCCTCATCTTGCCAAGAGGTGGGAACCACGTGGTTTTTCTCGAGTTGCGGCGGGATTCTCGAGTTACGACAGAGATCTCAGGCTTCCTCTTGGGTTGGACCTGGGAAGCCCAATCTTCCCCTCGAGTTGCGAGGGAAAGCTGGGGGTTGCGCTCGGGTCACTGCAGGGACGAAGAGACCTAACCTAGGCGTGTGTCCGGGACCTAATATTCCTCTCCAGGGAAGGCAGGGATCTCGGGGTTGCATTCCAGGCTCCCCCGGGGAGTCAGGCCTCGTCTCGAGGGGAAGCCAAGGACTCCGCTCTCCTCTCGAGTCGCGACGCGGGTCTCTTGGAGCCCCCTGAGCGGCCTCAAGGGAGTCCAGCCTCCTCTTCCGTTTGGAGAGAGGACCCGGGATTGCTCTCCAGGCCATGCAGGAAAAGAAGGCCCTCAGCTGGCGAGGACGGGGGCGTCTCAGGGGTTTCCTCGAGCTGCGGCGCCCGTGGGGGTTTTCTCCCGAGGCACGTCGAGGATCTCAGGGAGCCTCTCGTGCGGCGCCAGGGAAGTCAGGTCTCCATGCGTGTGGCGAGGGGGAGCGCGTCCTGGCTCTCGAGTCACGGGAGGGGACTAGGGCCTCGAGACGCATTGAAGAAGGACTCTCGAGGTCTTTCTCGGGGGGCGGCGGGAAACCCTCGTTTCCCTCGCCTTCTGCCGGTGACCTTAGGGAACTTCCCAGGGTGCCTCTGAGAGGGGAGGGATCCTGTGGAGGTGGCGGGGCCCCTCGGGACTCCGCTGGGTCTGGCGCAACGGAAGAGGGCCTCACCTCGAGGGGAGGCAGGAACCTCAGGCTTCCTCTTCGTTTCGGACTCCGACCGCAGGGTCCCTGCAGAGTTGGGACAGGAGAGTCAGGCCTCGTCTTGTCTGAGGAAGGGAACCCCGCTGGCCTCTCGAGTTGCTCAGGGTGCCTCAGGCCCCTCGTCAGGCTGTGTGTGGAACCCGCGGGTCTTTGCGGACGATGCACGGGGGTGGCAGTGCCCCTTCGTGTTGTGCCTTCACCCACAGGGTTGCCTTCGAAGAGGGGTCCGGGCCTCGGGTCCTTCTCAAGAGCGGACCGGGGAATCGGGGGCGTTCGGCATTTAGCACCACCCACGTGGCTCGTCTCGAATTTCCTCGTGAGACGGGCCTCATCCTGAGGTGCGCCGGGAAGGCCGGGAACCCCTTCCAGACCACGCAGGGGAATTGGCTCTCCTGTCGCGATCAGGAGGGGAGAAGGGGCTCAGAGGAAGCGGTGCCGCGACCCTCGGTGTTCCCCTCAGGGGAACCCGGCATGTCGGGGGACTCTTGGGGGTCGCAGGAAGGCTGTCAGGGACCGTTTCGCCCTTCAGGGCGGAACAGGGGACTTCCCTTGAGACGACATGGCGGGCAAGGGCCTCATCTTGCCAAGAGGTGGGAACCACGTGGTTTTTCTCGAGCTGCGGCGGGATTCTCGAGTTACGACGGGGATCTCAGCCTTCCCCTTGGGTTGGCCCGGGGAAGCCCAATCTTACCCTCGGATTGCGAGGGAAAGCTGGGGGTTGCGCTCGAGTCACTGCAGGGCCGAAGAGACCTCACCTAGGCATGTGTCCGTTACCTAATATTCCTCTCCAGGGAAGGCAGGGATCTCGGGATTGCATTCCAGGCTCCCCCGGGGAGTCAGGCCTCGTCTCGAGGGGAAGCCAAGGACTCCGCTCTCCTCTCGAGTCGCGACGCGGGTCTCTTGGAGCCCCCTGAGCGGCCTCAAGGGAGTCCAGCCTCCTCTTCCATTTGGAGAGAGGACCCGGGATTCCTCTCCAGGCCATGCAGGAAAAGAAGGCCCTCAACTCGCGAGGACGGGGGCGTCTCAGGGGTTTCCTCGAGCTGCGGCGCCCGTGGGGGTTTTCTCCCGAGGCACGACGAGGATCTCAGGGAGCCTCTCGTGTGGCGCCATGGAAGTCAGGTCTCCATGCGCGTGGCCAAGGGCATCGCGTCATGGCTCTCGAGTCACGGGAGGGGACTAGGGCCTCGAGACGCGTTGAAGAAGGACTCTCGAGGTCTTTGTCGGGGGGCGGCGGGAAACCCTCGTTTCCCTCGCCTTCTGCCGGGGACCTTAGGGAACTTCCCAGGGTGCCTCTGAGAGGCGAGGGATCCTGTGGAGGTGGCGGGGCCCCTCGGGACTCCGCTGGGTCTGGCGCAACGGAAGAGGGCCTCACCTCGAGGGGAGGCAGGAACCTCAGGCTTCCTCTCCGTTTCGGACTCCGACCGCAGGGTCCCTGCAGAGTTGGGACAGGAGAGTCAGGCCTCGTCTTGTCTGAGGAAGGGAACCCCGCTGGCCTCTCGAGTTGCTCAGGGGGCCTCAGGCCCCTCGTCAAGCCGTGTGTGGAACCCGCGGGTCTTTGCGGACGATGCACGGGGGTGGCAGTGCCCCTTCGTGTTGTGCCTTCAGCCACAGGGTTGCCTTGGAAGAGGGGTCCGGGCCTCGGGTCCTTCTCAAGGGCGGACCGGGGAATCGGGGGCGTTTGGCATGTGGCCCCACCCACGTGGCTCGTCTCGAATTTTCTCGTGAGACCGGCCTCATCCTGAGGTGCGCCGGGAAGGCCGGTAACCCCTTCTGAACCACGCAGGGGAATCGCCTCTCCTGTCGCGATCAGGAGGGGAGAAGGGGCTCAGAGGAAGCGGTTGCGGGACCCTCGGTGTTCCCCTCGGGGGACCCCGGCGTGTCGGGGGACTTTTGGGGGTCGCAGGAAGGCTGTCAGGGACCGTTTCGCCCTTCAGGGCGGAACAGGGGACTTTCCTTGAGACGCCGTCGCGGGCAAGGGCCTCATCTTGCCAAGAGGTGGGAACCACGTGGTTTTTCTCGAGTTGCGGCGGCATTCTCGAGTGACGACGGGGATCTCAGCCTTCCCCTTGGGTTGGCCCTGGGAAGCCCAATCTTGCCCTCGGGTTGCGAGGGAAAGCTGGGGGTTGCGCTCGAGTCACTGCAGGGCCGAAGAGACCTCACCTAGGCATGTGTCCGGGACCTAATATTCCTCTCCAGGGAAGGCAGGGATCCCGGGGTTGCATTCCAGGCTCCCCCGGGGAGTCAGGCCTCATCTCGAGGGGAAGCCAAGGACTCCACTCTCCTCTCGAGTCGCGACGCGGGTCTCTTGGAGCCCCCTGAGCGGCCTCAAGGGAGTCCAGCCTCCTCTTGCGTTTGGAGAGAGGACCCGGGATTGCTCTCCAGGCCATGCAGGAAAAGAAGGCCCTCAGCTCGCGAGGACGGGGGTGTCTCAGGGGTTTCATAGAGCTGCGGCGCCCGTGGGGGTTTTCTCCCGAGGCACGATGAGGATCTCAGGGAGCCTCTCGTGCGCCGCCAGGGAAGTCAGGTCTCCAGGCGCGTGGCGAGGGGGAGCGTGTCCTGGCTCTCGAGTCACGGGAGGGGCCTAGGGCCTCGAGACGCGTTGAAGAAGGACTCTCGAGGTCTTTCTCGGGGGGCGGCGGGAAACCCTCATTTCCCTCGCCCTCTGCCGGGGACCTTAGGGAACTTCCCAGGGTGCCTCTCAGAGGTGAGGGATCCTGTGGAGGTGGCGGGGCCCCTCGGGACTCCGCTGGGTCTGGCGCAACGGAAGAGGGCCTCACCTCGAGGGGAGGCAGGAACCTCAGGCTTCCTCTCCGTTTCGGACTCCGACCGCAGGGTCCCTGCAGAGTTGGGACAGGAGAGTCAGGCCTCGACTTGTCTGAGGAAGGGAACCCCGCTGGCCTCTCGAGTTGCTCAGGGGGTCTCAGGCCCCTCGTCGAGCCGTGTGTGGAACCCGCGGGTCTTTGCGGACGATGCACGGGGGTGGCAGTGCCCCTTCGTGTTGTGCTTCACCCACAGGGTTGCCTTCGAAGAGGGGTCGGGGCCTCGGGTCCTTCTCAAGAGCGGACCGGGGAATCGGGGGCATTCGGCATGTGGCACCACCCACGTGGCTCGTCTCGAATTTCCTCGTGAGACCGGCCTCATCCTGAGGTGCGCTGCGAAGGCCGGGAACCCCTTCCAGACCACGCAGGGGAATCGCCTCTTCTGTCGCGATCAGGAGGGGAGAAGGGGCTCAGAGGAAGCGGTGCCGGGACCCTCGGTGTTCCCCTCGGGGGACCCCGGCGTGTCGGGGGACTTTTGGGGGTCGCAGGAAGGCTGTGAGGGACCGTTTCGCCCTTCAGGGCGGAACAGGGGTCTTCCCTTGAGACGCCGTCGCGGGCAAGGGCCTCATCTTGCCAAGAGGTGGGAACCACGTGGTTTTTCTCGAGTTGCGGCGGCATTCTCGAGTTACGCCGGGGATCTCAGCCTTCCCCTTGGGTTGGCCCTGGGAAGCCCAATCTTCCCCTCGGGTTGCGGGGGAAAGCTGGGGGTTTCGCTCGAGTCACTGCAGGGCTGAAGAGACCTCACCTAGGCGTGTGTCCGGGAACTAATATTCCTCTCCAGGGAAGGCAGGGATCTCGGGGTTGCATTCCAGGTCCTCTGGGGAGTCAGGCCTCGTCTGGAGGGGAAGCCAAGGACTCCGCTCTCCTTTCGAGTCGCGACGCGGGTCTCTTGGAGCCCCCTGCGCGGCCTCAAGGGAGTCCAGCCTCCTCTTCCGTTTGGAGAGAGGACCCGGGATTGCTCTCCAGGCCATGCAGGAAAAGAAGGCCCTCAGCTCGCGAGGACGGGGGCTTCTCCGGGGTTTGCTCGAGCTGCGGCGCCCGTGAGGGTGTTCTCCCGAGGCACGACGAGGATCTCAGGGAGCCTCTCGTGGGGCGCCAGGCAAGTGAGGTCTCCATGCGCGTGGCGAGGGGGAGCGCGTCCTGGCTCTCGAGTCACGGGAGGGGACTAGGGACTCGAGACGCGTGGAAGAAGGACTCTCGAGGTCTTTCTCGGGGGGCGGCGGGAAACCCTCGTTTCCCTCGCCTTCTGCCGGGGACGTTAGGGAACTTCCCAGGGTGCCTCTGAGAGGCGAGGGATCCTGTGGAGGTGGCGGGGCCCCTCGAGACTCCGCTGGGTCTGGCGCAACGGAAGAGGGCTTCAACTCGAGGGGAGGAAGGAACCTCAGGCTTCCTTTCCGTTTTGGACTCCGACCGCAGGGTCCCTGCAGAGTTGGGACAGGAGAGTCAGGCCTCGTCTTGTCTGAGGAAGGGAACCCCGCTGGCCTCTCGAGTTGCTCAGGGGGTCTCAGGCCCCTCGTCGAGCTGTGTGTGGAACCCGCGGGTCTTTGCGGACGATGCACGGGGGTGGCAGTGCCCCTTCGTGTTGTGCTTCACCCACAGGGTTGCCTTCGAAGAGGGGTCCGGGCCTCGGGTCCTTCTCAAGAGCGGACCGGGGAATCGGGGGCATTCGGCATGTGGCCCCACCCACGTGGCTCGTCTCGAATTTCCTCGTGAGACCGGCCTCATCCTGAGGTGCGCTGCGAAGGCCGGGAACCCCTTCCAGACCACGCAGGGGAATCGCCTCTCCTGTCGCGATCAGGAGGGGAGAAGGGGCTCAGAGGAAGCGGTGCCGGGACCCTCGGTGTTCCCCTCGGGGGACGCCGGCGTGTCGGGGGACTTTTGGGGGTCGCAGGAAGGCTGTCAGGGACCGTTTCGCCCTTCAGGGCGGAACAGGGGACTTACCTTGAGACGCCGTCGCGGGCAAGGGCCTCATCTTGCCAAGAGGTGGGAACCACGTGGTTTTTCTCGAGTTGCGGCGGCATTCTCGAGTGACGACGGGGATCTCAGCCTTCCCCTTGGGTTGGCCCTGGGAAGCCCAATCTTCCCCTCGGGTTTCGAGGGAAAGCTGGGGGTTGCGCTCGAGTCACTGCAGGGCCGAAGAGACCTCACCTAGGCGTGTGTCCGGGACCCAATATTCCTCTCCAGGGAAGGCAGGGATCTCGGGGTTGCATTCCAGGCTCCCCCGGGGAGTCAGGCCTCATCTCGAGGGGAAGCCAAGGACTCCGCTCTCCTCTCGAGTCGTGACGTGGATCTCTTGGAGCCCCCTGAGCGGCCTCAAGGGAGTCCAGCCTCCTCTTCCGTTTGGAGAGAAGACCCGGGATTGCTCTCCAGGCCATGCAGGAAAAGAAGGCCCTCAGCTCGCGAGGACGGGGGCGTCTCCAGGGTTTCCTCGAGCTGCGGCGCCCGTGGGGGTTTTCTCCCGAGGCACGAAGAGGATCTCAGGGAGCCTCTCGTGCGCCGCCAGGGAAGTCAGGTCTCCATGCGCATGGCGAGGGGGAGCGCGTCCTGGCTCTCGAGTCACGGGAGGGGACTAGGGCCTCGAGACGCGTTGAAGAAGGACTCTCGAGGTCTTTCTCGGGGGGCGGCGGGAAACCCTCGTGTCCCTCGCCTTCTGCCGGGGACCTTAGGGAACTTCCCAGGGTGCCTCTGAGAGGCGAGGGATCCTGTGGAGGTGGCGGGGCCCCTCGGGACTCCGCTGGGTCTGGCGCAACGGAAGAGGGCCTCACCTCGAGGGGAGGCAGGAACCTCAGGCTTCCTCTCCGTTTCGGACTCCGACCGCAGGGTCCCTGCAGAGTTGGGACAGGAGAGTCAGGCCTCGTCTTGTCTGAGGAAGGGAACCCCGCTTGCCTCTCGAGTTGCTCAGGGGGTCTCAGGCCCCTCGTCGAGCTGTGTGTGGAACCCGCGGGTCTTTGCGGACGATGCACGGGGGTGGCAGTGCCCCTTCGTGTTGTGCCTTCACCCACAGGGTTGCCTTCGAAGAGGGGTCCGGGCCTCGGGTCCTTCTCAAGAGCGGACCGGGGAATCGGGGGCATTCGGCATGTGGCCCCCCCCACGTGGCTCGCCTCGAATTTCCTCGTGAGACCGGCCTCATCCTGAGGTGCGCCGGGAAGGCCGGGAACACCTTCCAGACCACGCAGGGGAATCGCCTCTCCTGTCGCGATCAGGAGGGGAGAAGTGGCTCAGAGGAAGCGGTGCCGGGACCCTCGGTGTTCCCCTCGGGGGACCCCGGCGTGTCGGGGCACTTTTGAGGGTCGCAGTAAGGCTGTCAGGGACCGTTTCGCCCTTCAGGGCGGAACAGTGGACTTCCCTTGAGACGCCGTCGCGGGCAAGGGCCTCATCTTGCCAAAAGGTGGAAACCACGTGGCTTTTCTCGTGTTGCGGCGGGATTCTCGAGTTACGACGGGGATCTCAGCCTTCCCCTTGGGTTGGCCCTGGGAAGCCCAATCTTGCCCTCGGGTTCCGAGGGAAAGCTGGGGGTTGCGCTCGAGTCACTGCAGGACCGAAGAGACCTCACCTAGGCATGTGTCCGGGACCTAATATTCCTCTCCAGGGAAGGCAGGGATCTCAGGGTTGCATTGCAGGCTCCCCCGGGGAGTCAGGCCTCGTCTCGAGGGGAAGCCAAGTACTCCGCTCTCCTCTCGAGTCGCGACGCGGGTCTCTTGGAGCCCCCTGAGCGGGCTCAAGGGAGTCCAGCCTCCTCTTCCCTTTGGAGAGAGGACCTGGGATTGCTCTCCAGGCCATGCAGGAAAAGAAGGCCTTCAGCTCTCGAGAACGGGGGCGTCTCAGGGGTTTCTCGAGCTGCGGCGCCCGTGGGGGTTTTCTCCCGAGGCACGACGAGGATCTCAGGGAGCCTCTCGTGCGGCGCCAGCGAAGTCAGGTCTCCATGCGTGTGGCGAGGGGAAGCGCGTTCTGGCTCTCGTGTCACGGGAGGGGACTAGGGCCTCGAGACGCGTTGAAGAAGGACTCTCGAGGTCTTTCTCGGGGGGCGGCGGGAAACCCTCGTTTCCCTCGCCTTCTGCCGCGGACCTTAGGGAACTTCCCAGGGTGCCTCTGAGAGGCGAGGGATCCTGTGGAGGTGGCGGGGCCCCTCGGGACTCCGCTGGGTCTGGCGCAACGGAAGAGGGCCTCACCTCGAGGGGAGGCAGGAACCTCAGGCTTCCTCTCCGTTTCGGACTCCGACCACAGGGTCCCTGCAGAGTTGGGACAGGAGAGTCAGTCCTCGTCTTGTCTGAGGAAGGGAACCCCGCTGGCCTCTCGAGTTGCTCAGGGGGTCTCAGGCCCCTCGTCGAGCTGTGGGTGGAACCCGCGGGTCTTTGCGGACTAAGCACGGGTGCGGCAGTGCCCCTTCGTGTTGTGCCTTCACCCACAGGGTTGCCTTCGAAGAGGGGTCCGGGCCTCGGGTCCTTCTCAAGAGTGGACTGGGGAATCGGGGGCGTTCGGCATGTGGCACCACCCACGTGGCTCGTCTCGAATTTCCTCGTGAGACCGGCCTCATCCTGAGGTGCGCCGGGAAGGCCGGGAACCCCTTCCAGACCACGCAGGGGAATCGCCTCTCCTGTCGCGATCAGGAGGGGAGAAGGGGCTCAGAGGAAGCGGTGCCGGGACCCTCGGTGTTCCCCTCGGGGGAACCCGGCGTGTCGGGGTACTTTTGGGGGTCGCAGGAAGGCTGTCAGGGACCGTTTCGCCCTTCAGGGCGGAACAGGGCAGTTCCCCTGAGACGCCGTCGCGGGCAAGGGCCTCATCTTGCCAAGAGGTGGGAACCACGTGATTTTTCTCGAGTTGCGGCGGGATTCTCGAGTTACGATGCGGAACTCAGCCTTCCCCTTGGGTTGGCCCTGGGAAGCCCAATCTTCCCCTCGAGTTGCGAGGGAAAGCTGGGGGTTGCGCTCGAGTCACTGCAGGGCCGAAGAGACCTCACGTAGGCGTGTGTCCGGGACCTAATTTTCCTCTCAAGGGAAGGCAGGGATCTCGGGGTTGCATTCCAGGCTCCCCCGGGGAGTCAGGCCTCGTCTCGGGGGGAAGCCAAGGACTCCGCTCTCCTCTCGAGTCGCGACGCGGTCTCTTGGAGCCCCCTGAGCGGCCTCAAGGGAGTCCAGCCTCCTCTTCCGTTTGGAGAGAGGACCCGGGATTGCTCTCCAGGCCAAGCAGGAAAAGAAGGCCCTCAGCTCGCGAGGACGGCGGCGTCTCAGGGGTTTCCTCGAGCTGCGGCGCCCGTTTGGATTTTCTCCCGAGGCACGACGAGGATTTCAGGGAGCCTCTCGTGCGGCGCCAGGGAAGTCAGGTCTCCATGCGCGTGGCGAGGGGGAGCGCGTCATGGCTCTCGAGTCACGGGAGGGGTCTAGGGCCTCGAGACGCATTGAAGAAGGACTCTCGAGGTCTTTCTCGGGCGGCGGCGGGAAAACCTCGTTTCCCTCACCTTCTGCCGGGGACCTTAGGGAACTTCCCAGGGTGCCTCTGAGAGGCGAGGGATCCTGTGGAGGTGGCGGGGCCCCTCGGGACTCCGCTGGGTCTGGCGCAACGGAAGAGGGCCTCACCTCGAGGGAAGGTAGGAACCTCAGGCTTCCTCTCCGTTTCGGACTCCGACCGCAGGGTCCCTGCAGAGTTGGGACAGGAGAGTCAGGCCTCGTCTTGTCTGAGGAAGGGAACCCCGCTTGCCTCTCGAGTTGCTTAGGGGGTCTCAGGCCCATCGTCGAGCTGTGTGTGGAACCCACGGATCTTTGCGGATGATGCACGGGGGTGGCAGTGCCCGTTCGTATTGTGCCTTCACCCACAGGGTTGCCTTCGAAGAGGGGTCCGGGCCGCGGGTCCTTCTCAAGAGCGGACCGGGGAATCGCGGTCGTTCGGCATGTGGCCCCACCCACGTGGCTCGTCTCGAATTTCCTCGTGAGACCGGCCTTATCCTTAGGTGCCCCGGGAAGGCCTGGAACCCCTTCCAGACCACGCAGGGAAATCGACTCTCCTGTCGCGATCAGGAGGGGAGAAGGGGCTCAGAGGAAGCGGTTGCGGGACCCTCGGTGTTCCCCTCGAGGGAACCCGGCGTGTCGGGGAACTTTTGGGGGTCGCATGAAGGCTGGCAGGATCCTTTCCGCCCTTCAGGGCGGAAGAGGGGACTTCCCTTGAGACGCCGTCGCGGGCAAGGGTCTCATCTTGCCAAGAGTTGGGAACCACGTGGTTTTTCTCGAGTTGCGGCGGGATACTCGAGTTACAATGGGGATCTCAGCCTTCCTCTTTAGTTGGTCCTGGGAAGCCCAATCTTCCCCTCGAGTTGCAAGGGAAATCTGGGGGTTGCGCTCGAGTCACTGCAGGGCCGAAGAGACCTCACCTAGGCGTGTGTCCAGGACCTACTATTCCTCTCCAGGGAAAGCAGGCATCTCGGGGTTGCATTCCAGGCTCCCCCGTGGAGTCAGACCTCGTCTCGAGGGGAAGCCAAGGACTCCGCTCTCCTCTCGAGTCACGACAAGGATCTGTTGGAGCCCCCTGAACGGCCTCAACGGAGTCCAGCCTGCTCTTCAGTTTGGAGAGAGGACTCGTGATTGGTCTCCAGGCCATGCAGGAATATAAGGCCCTCATCTCGCGATGACTGGGGTGTCTCATGTGTTTCCTCGAGCTGCCGCGGCAGTGTGGGTTTCCTCACAAGGTACGATGAGGATCTCAGGGAGCCTCTCGTGCAGTGCCAGGTTAGTCAGGTCTCCATGCGCGTGAAGAGGGGACGCGTGTCATGGCTCTCGAGTCATGGTAGGGGAATCGCGACTCAACACATTTTGAAGCACTCTCGAGGTCTTTCTCGAGTCATGGCAGAAAACCCAGGGTTCCCTCGACTTGTGCCTGTGACCTCAGGGAGTTTCTCATTGTGCCTCTGAGAACTCAGGGATACTGTGGAGTTGGTAGGGGCCTCTCGGGACTCCACTGGGTGTGGTGCAATGGAAGAGGGCCTCATCTCGAGTGGACGCAGGAACCTCAGGCTTCCTCTCTGTTTCTGACTCGGATCCCATGGTCCCTGCAGAGTAGGGACAAGAGAGTCACACCTAGTCTTCTGTTGAGGAATGGACCTTCGTTTGCCTTTCGAGTTGTTTACAGGGTGACAGGCCACTTGTCGAAATGTCTGTGGGACCTGCGGGTTTTTCTGGACGATGCACGCGGGTGTCAGTGCCCCTTCGTGTTGTGCCTTCATCCACAGGTTTTCCTTCAAAGAGGTGTGCTGGCATCGGGTTCTTTTCAAGAGTGGACCGTGAAATTGGGGTCTTTCGGCATGTGGCACCACCCAGGAGGCTACGTCTCGAACTTCCTCATGAGACCGGCCTCATCCTGAGGTGCGCCCGGAAGGTCGGGAACCCCTTGCAGACAGAGAAGGGGAGTCGACCCTCCTGTCGCAATCAGGAGAGGAGAAGGGGTCAGATGAAGTGGTGCCGGGAACCTCGGTGTTCCCCTTGAGTGAGTCTGGTATGTCGCGGAACTTTTGGGGTCGCATCAAGGGTGCCAAGTACCGTTTCGCACTTCAGGATGGAACGTGGGACTTCTCTTGAGATGCTGTAGCGGACAAAGGGCCTCATCTTGCGATGACGAGGGAAGCACGTGGTTTTTCTCGAGTTGCGGTGGGATTCTCGAGTTACGACGGGGAATTCAGGCTTCCTCTTGTGTTGGCCCAGGAAGTCTAATCTTCCATTCGAGTTGCCAGGGAGAGCTGGGGATTGGGCTCCATTCACTGAAGGGCAAACTAGACCTCATCTAGGCTTGTATCCAGGACTTAATGTTCCTCTCCATAGGCGACAGGGATTTCGGGTTGCATTCCATACTCACCCGGGGAGTCAGGCCTCATCTCGAGGGGAAGCAAAGGACTCCACTCTCTTCTCGAGCCGCGACAGGTATCTCTTGGAGCCCACTGAGTGGTCTTTGCTCTGTAGGAGAGCTCTAGTGTACATAAGCCTGTACATAAGTGAACACACACATTCTGTGTGCATGTTGCTGCGTACCCAAAATAGGGCCACAAGGAGCCTCATGCTCTCCATGCAGCACGGAAGCTGTGCAGCCACGCAGCAGCTGAAGAATCCAACCAATTGCTCTTTTCTTACCTCTGACAGAGCTCGCATTGCCGTAGCCCTTGGCAGTTTGGAAACACTGGACCCTAACCCCTCTCAAAGTAGGCCTGGGTTCTAGTTCGAATAGAAAGTCAATAGCGGAGCTGAGGACAGGAACGCGGCAGTCATTTATCACACGCTCCTGCAGCCTGCTACTACAGGGACACTAACGCTAGAAGCTAGGAATGTCTTTGCAAGGTGCGCAAAGGACAAGGGAGAACCTCGACCCTGACTCTAGTATTTCAGCCCCCTGAGCAGATCTGAGGTTCTCCCGCTGTAGAAGCTAACCCATTCCTTTCAAATACAGGCTTCCTAACACAGGGCCAGTTGGCTGCTTGCTCTTCCACGAAGCAGGCTTCCTTAACTTGCAAACTGCGAATTCCGCTTAACAGCCTGGAGGAAAAATCGCTTCTTGGAAGATTTTTTTCAGAGGCTGTATCCCCGGAGCTGGGGCCAAGCTAGGGGACCCATACTGGCAAGGGAAGGCAAAACCACATCCAATGTCTTTGCTCTGGAGGACAGCTTTGGTGAGCCTAAGTCTTTCAGGAATATTTCTGGCTCCAACAGAGTCAAATTCTGTGTGTGAAGCTGCACAGCCAAAATAGGGGAACAGAGAGCCTGATTCTCTCTGTGTAGCTTTGAAGCTGTCATTCAAACAACAGCTTGAGAATCCATACAATGCTCTCCCTTACTGCTAAGAGAATTCTCATTGCTGTCGTCCTTGACAGTTTGTAGAAATCCGCACCCTAACCCTTCTCCAAGTAGGCCTGGGTCCTAGCTCGGAACAACAGGCAACGGCGGAGCTGAGGCCAGTAAGGCACAAGTGAGGTCTCACACACTCTTGCAGCCTGATCGTCCAGGAGCAGTAAGGCCTCTTTTTCCCTGCAGGAGGCTCGCTTGCCTTGCCTCCTGTGAACTGCATTTCCCAGCCTGGGCGCAAAGCTGTTCCTGGAGATTTTTTCTCAGGGGCTGTTTCCCTGGAGCTGGGTCGGACCTCGGGGGCCCAACTCACAGGGGAAGACAAAACCACATGGACAGGTCTATGCTCTGTAGGAGAGCTCTAGTGAACCTCATCTCTCAGGAACATTCTTGGCTTCTACAGAGACACCTCTGTGCATGAAGCTACACACCCAACATAGTGGCAAAGGGAGTCTGATTCTCTCCGTGGGTGCTGATGCTTTGTGGCAAAGCACCTGCTAAGAATCCATCCGCATAGTCTTCCCTCACCTTGACAGAGGTCTCATTGCTGTAGTCCTTGGCAGTTTGGAAAGAAGCAGACCCTTACCCTTCACCAAGTAGGCCCTTGTCCTTGTTTGAATGGAAAGTCAGTAGCTGAGCTGAGGCCAGTAAGGCGCCAGTCAAGTCTGACATATTCCCGATGCCTGCTCCTTCATGGAAAATAACGTTAGAATCTGGGAATGTCTTTGCAAGGGTGGCAAAGGGCAGTCAGGAACCTCGACCCTGCCTCTGGAATTTCTATCTTCTCAGCACATCCGGAGGTCTCGGTCAGGAGAAACTAACCCATTCCTTGCAAATATAGGCTTCCAAACACAGGCCGGTTGGCTGTCTCTTCTTGCCGAAGGAAACTTGCTTATCCCACCTCCTGCGAACTCCGCTTCCCTGCCTGGGGGATAAGAGGTTCTTGGAGATCTTTTCTCAGAGGCTGTTTCCAAGGAGCAGGGGCCGATCCCGGAGACCCACACACACAGGGGAAGGGAAAACCGCATGGATAAGTCTTTGCTCTCTAGGAGTGCTCTAGTGAACCTCAGTCTATGTGGAATGTTCTTGGCTCCAACGGGGACATCTCTGTGTGGGAAGCTGCATAGCCAACATAGAGACACAGAGACCTGATTTTCTCTGTGCAGCTTTGACGCTGTCGTTCAAACAACAAATTGAGAATCCACACAATGCTCTCCCTTACCACTGAGAGAGTTATCATTGCTGTAGCCCTTCGCAGTTTCTGGAAATCGGCACACAAACACTTCTCCAAGTAGGCCTGGGTTCAAGTTCAGATGAACATGCAATAGCGGAGCTGAGGCCAGTAGGGCACCAGTCAGGTGTCACACACTCTGGCAGCCTGCTCCTCCAGGGACAGTAAGGCCTCTATTTCCCTTCAGGAGGCTCGCTTGCCTTACTTCCTGTGAACAGCGTTTCCCAGCCTGGGCGGAAAGCAGTTCCTGGAGATCTTTTCTCAGGGGCTGTTTCCCCGGAGTTGGGGCGGACCTCGGGGACCCAACTCACAGGGGAAGGCAAAACCAAATGGACAGGTCTATGCTCTGTAGGAGATCTCTAGTGAACTGCCGGGGTCCAGCCCCAGCTGATCCAGGGTATTCGAAGCAGAGACGGCGTAGGCGAGGGTCAGGGAACAACTGCTTAATTAAACGTTAATTAAGGATATAAAGAGTAATAAAATGAGGATAGCTCAGTAGGAAAATTCAGTGGAGAAAAGAGGCTGAGTAGCTTGGTTTACGCGGGGGACCAATAAAACTTCAAGACAAGAAGCTTGCACCACTTACGTAGGCCGCAGGCGTCCTTCCGTTCTCCCGAAGGAGAGGAGACACTGAGGCCTCCCCGGTCGGATCTTAGAAGCCCAGGCAAAATTAGTAAGCTTGGTGGGTTCCGCGCTCCAGATGGAGACTCAACCAGAGTGAGAGAGAGAGAGAGAGACATGGGGAGACCAGTATTTCGAGAAACTGATCCCAATTCTTTATTTTCCATGGTCTACTTTTATACACTGAGATGTTATGCAAAAGTCACGTGGGGTCAGCAGTCCTGACTTTTATCAAAGTCAGGTGCTTCATACAAAAGTATACAGAGGTCTTAGGGGTGTTACATCATCTTCTGGCCGGGGGGCCTGCTGACAATTTACGACCCTCTCCTTGTGACAGCGGTCAGTCAACCAGGACACTTATTTCTCCAGGGGTGATTATTCTTAAAACAGACGCCACCCAAATAAAGTTACATTCCTATAGGGTGAGGGTGTAGTGGGTTTTAGTTAAGGAAAGAATTTACTTAGCCTAAGGTCTAACGTGATTTATATCAAAGGTTAATACTTATTTCTTCTATATATTCATTAATGTGTATAAGGGCAGGGGATGTGGAGACTTAGCAGTAAACATCAGCTCAACAAATGAAAAACCCTTCACCAATATGATTTCTAATCAGCCCATTATACTTATACTAATAATTTTCTAACTTTTCTAAGGAACCTGTTTTTAGAAGGTTTAAAGCATCTCGTGCCTCTCATGGTTGGGAGGCTGTGAGCAATCACATGTGGCCGGACAAGCCTGTCAGGCAGGCTAGAGAACCTTCATAGGAGTTTGTAGGTTAAAACACTCTTGTTACACCCAGGGGTTTTTATCAACTGGAGCTCTAGTTTAACTCCTTCTCCGAAAGAGGTGGTGGGGGACAGCCCCCCGTAAAGTCAGAGGTGTAGGTGAGAGCACAAAATAGTAAGGTAGGCAGGCTCTGGTGATGGGGGTAGATGCTCGAGGATTTCCAGGGGGACTCCTGAGGCTCGATCCCGCCTTTGCGTATGTCGAGCCTCCTTCCTCATGACCTTTGCCATGGGCGGAGTGCCTCACTCTGGCCCCCAACAGTGAACCTCCTCTCTCAGGAACATTCTTGGCTCCTATCGAGACACCTCTGTGTGTGTAGCTACACACGCAACATAGGGGCAAAGGGAGCCAGATTCTTTCCGTGGGGTGCTGATGCTTTGTGGCAAAGCACCTGCTTGAGAATCCATCAGCTTACGCTTTCCTCGCCTTGACAGAGGTCTCATTGCAGTAGCCCTTGGCAGTTTGGAAAGAAGAGGACCCTTACCTTTCATAAAGTGGGCCCTTGTCCTAGTTTGAAAGGAAAGGCAAGAGCTGAGCTGAGGCCAATAAGGCGCCAGTCAAGTCTGACATATTCCCGAAGCCTGCTCCTTCATGGAAAATAACGCTGGAATCTAGGAATGTCTCTGCAAGGCTGGCAAAGGGCAGTCAGGAGCCTGCACCCTGCCTCTGGAATTACCGATTTCTGAGCAGATCTGGAGGTCTCCTTTAGGAGAATCTAACTCATTCCTTCCATATTGAGACTTCCAAAAACAGGCCGGTCGGCTGCCTCTTCGTGCCCGAAGGAGGCTTGCTTTTCCTGCCTCCTATGAACCCAGCTTCCCAGGCTCTGGGAAAAGGGGATCTTGAAGATCTTTTCTCAGGGGTTGTTTCCACGGAGCTGGGGCTAAGCCTGGAGACCCAAACTAACAGGGGAAGAATAACCACATGTACAAGTCTTTGCTCTCTAGGAGAGCTCTAGTGAACCTCACTCTGTCACGAACATTCTTGATTCATATGGAGACACCCCTGTGTGCGAAGCTGCGTACCCAACATGGAGGCACAGAGAGCCTGATTCTCTCTGTGTAGCTTTAAAGATGTCGTTCAAAAAACACCTTGAAAATCCATACAATGCTCTTCCTTACCCGTGACAGAGTTCTCATTGCTGTAGCCCTTGTCAGTTTTTAGAAATCCGCACCCAAACCCTTCTCCAAGTAGTCCTGGGTCCTAGTTCGGAGGAACATGCAATGGCGGAGCTGAGGCCAGTAAGGCACCAGTCAGGTCTCACACACTCTGCAACCTGATCGTCCAGGGACAGTAAGCCCTCTTTTTCCCTGCAGGAGGCTCACTTGACTTCCCTCCTGTGAGCTGCATTTCCCAGCCTGGGGGAAAAGAGGTCCCTGGAGATCTTTTCTCAGGGGCTCCTTCCCCGGAGCTGGGGAGGACCTCGAGGACCCAACTCACAGGGGAAGGCAAAAGCACATGGACAGGTCTATGCTCTGTAGGAGAGCTCTAGTGAACCTCATCTCTCAGGAACATTCTGGCCTCCTATAGAGACACCTCTGTATGTGAAGCTACACACCCAACATAGGGGCAAATGGAGCCTGATTCTCCCCGTGGGGTGCTGATGCTTTGTGGCAAAGCACCTGCTTGATGATCCATCCACTTAGGCTTCCCTCGCCTTGACAGAGGTCCCATTGCTGTAGCCCTTGGCAGTTTGGAAAGAAGAAGACCCTTACCCTTCATAAAGTAGGCCTTTGTCCTAGTTTGAATGGAAAGGTAATAGCTGAGCTGAGGCCAATAAGGTGCCTGCCAAGTCTGACATACTCCCGTAGCCTTCACCTTCATGGAAAATAACTCTAGAATCTGGGAATGTCTTTGCAAGGCTGGCAAAGGGCAGTCAGGAACCAGCACCCTGCCTCTGGAATTACCGACTTCTGAGCAGATCTGGAGGTCTCCTTTAGGAGAAGCTAACCCATTCTTTCCAAATAGAGGCTTCCAAACAGGCCAGTTGGCTGCCTTTTCGCGCCCGAAGGAGACCTGCTTTTCTCGCATCCTATGAAGCCCTGTTCCCAGCCTCTGGGAAAAGCGGATCTTGAAGATATTTTCTCAGGGGTTGTTTCCATGGAGCTGGGGCCGAGACCAGAGACCCAATCGCACAGGGGAAGGAAAACCACATGGACAAGTCTTTGCTCTCCAGGAGACCTCTAAGTGAAACTTACTGTGTCAGGAACGTTCTTGACTCCTATGGAGACACCCCTGTGTGTGAAGCTGTGTACCCAACAAGGGGGCACACAGGGCCTGATTCTCTCTTTGCAGCTTTGAAGCTGTCGTTCAAACAACAGCTTGAGAATCCATAGAATGCTCCCCCTTACCTCTGAGAGACTTCTCATTGCTGTAGCCTTTGGCAGTTTTTACAAATCCGCACCCAAACCCTTCTCCAAGTAGGCCTGGGTCCTGGTTTGGATGGCCATGCAATAGCGGAGCTGAGGTCAGTAAGGCACCAGTCAGGTGTCACACACTCTGGCAGCCTGCTCCTCCAGGGACAGTAAGGCCTATTTTTCCCTGCGGGAGGCTCGCTTGCCTTGCCTCCTGTGAACTGCGTTTCCCAGCCTGGGCAAAAAGCGGTTCCTGGAGATCTTTTCTCAGGGGCTCTATCCCCAGAGCTGGGGTGGACCTTGGGGACCCATCTCACAGGGGAAGGAAAAACCACATGGACAGGTCTATGCTCTGTAGGAGACGTTAGTGTGTCTCATCTCTTAGGAACATTCTTGGCTCGTACAGAGACACCTCTGTGTGTAAAGCTACACACCGAACATAGGGGCACAGGGAGCCTGATTCTCTCCGTGGGGTGCTGATGCTTTGTGGCAAAGCACCTGTTTGAGAATCCATCCGCTTACGCTTCCCTCGCCTTGACAGAGGTCTCATTGCTGTGTCTCTTGGCAGTTGGGAAAGAGGTAGACCCTTACCCTTCACCAAGTAGGCCCTGATCCTAGTTTGAAAGGAAAGGCAATAGCTGAGCTGAGGCCAGTAAGGCACCCGTCAACTCTGACATATTCCCGATGCCTGCTCCTTCATGGAAAATATTGCTAGAATCTAGGAATGTCTTTGCAAGGCTGGCAAAGGGCAGTCAGGAACCTCGACCCTGCCTCTGGAATTTCTATCTTCTGAGCAGATCTGGAGGTCTCCTTCTGGAGAAGCTAACCCATTCCTTGCAAATAGAAGCTTCCAAACACAGGCTAGTTGGCTGCCTCTTCTTGCCTGAAGGAGGCTTGCTTTTCCTGCCTCCTATGATCCCTGGTTCCCAGCATGGGGGAAAAGCAGATCTTGGAGATCTTTGCTCAGGGGTTGTTTCCACGGAGCTGGGGTTGTGCCCAGAGACCCACACATACAGGGGAAGGCAAAACCACATGAACAAGTCTTTGCTCTCTAAGAGAGCTCTAGTGAACCTCAGTCTTTGACGAACGTTCTTGGCTCCTATGCGGACACCTCTGTGTGTGAAACTGCGTACCCAACATGGCGGCAGAGAGCCTGATTCTCTCTGTGCAGGTTTAATGCTGTCGTTCAGAAAACAGCTTGAGAATCCATACAATTCTCGCCCTTACCTCTGAGAGAGTTCTCATTGCAGTAGCCCTTGGCAGTTTGTAGAAATCTGCAGCTAAACCCTTCTCCAAGTAGGCCTGAGTCCCAGTTCGGAGGAACAAGCAATGGCGGAGCTAAGACCAGTATGGCACCAGTCAGTTTTCACACACTCTGGCAGCCTGCTCCTCCAGGGACAGTAAGTATTCTTTTTCTCTGCAGGAGGCTCACTTGCCTTACTTCCTGTGAACAGCTTTTCCCAGCCTGGGCGAAAAGCGGTTCCTGGAGATCTTTTCTCAGAGGCTGTTTTCTCGGAGCTGAGGTGGACCTCGGGCACCCAACTCACAGGGGAAGGCGAAACCACATGTACAGGTGAGCACTCTGTAGGAGAGCTCTTGTGAGCCTCATCTCTCAGGAACATTCTTGGCTCCTGTAGAGACACCACTGTGTGTGAATCTACACACCCCACATAGGGGCAAAGGGAGCCTGATTCTCTCCGTGGGGTGCTGATGCTTGGTGGCAAAGAACCTTCCTGATAATCCATCCGCTTATGCTTCCCTCGCATTTACGGAGGTCTCATTGCTGTAGCCCTCGGCAGTTTGGAAAGAAGAAGACCCTTACCCTTCATAAAGTAGGGCCTTGTCCTACTTTGAATGGAAAGGCAATAGCTGAGCTGAGGCCAATAAGGCGCCAGTCAAGTCTGACATATTCCCAAAGCCTGCTTCTTCAGGAAGATAACTGTAGAATCTAGGAATGTCTTTGCAAGGCTGGCAAAGGGCAGTCAGGACCCTGCACACTGCCTCTGGAATTACCGACTTCTGAACAGATCTGGAGGTCTCCCTTAGGGGAAGCTAACCCATTCTTCCAAATAGAGGCTTCCAAACGCAGGCCGCTTGGCTGCCTCTTGCTCTCTGAAGGAGGCCTGCTTTTCCCGCCTCCTATGAACCCCACATCCCAGCCTCTGGGAAAAGCGGATCTTGAAGATCTTTTCTCAGGGGTTGTTTCCACGGAGCTGGGGCCGAGCCTGGAGCCCCAAACGCACAGGGGAAGAAAAACCACATGGACAAGTCTTTGCTCTCTAGGAGAGCTCTAGTGAACCTCACTCTGTCAGGAACGTTCTTGTTTCCTATGGAGACACCCCTGTCTGTGAAGCTGTGTACCGAACATGGAGACACAGAGTCTGATTCTCTCTGTGCAGCTTTGAAGCTGTCGTTCAAACAACAGCTTGAAAATCCATACAATGCTCTTCCTTACCCGTGACACAGTTCTCATTGCTATACCCCTTGGCAGTATTTAGAAATGCATACCCAAACCCTTCTTCTAGTAGGCCTGGGTCCTAGTTCAGAGGAACATGCAATGGCGGAGCTGAGGCCAGTAAGGCACCAGTCAGGTCTCACACACTCTTGCAGCCTGATCGTCCAGGGACACTAAGGCCTGTTGTGCCTTGCAGGAGGCTCGCTTGTGTTACCTCCTGTGAACTGCGTTTGCCAGCCTGGGGGAATAGCGGTCCCTGGAGATCTTTTCTCAGGGGCTCCTTCCCCTGAGCTGGGGCGGACCTCAGGGACCCAACTCACAGGGCAAGGCAAAACCATATGGACAGGTCTATGCTCTGTAGCAGACTTCTAGTGAACCTCATCTCTCAGGAACATTCTTGGCTCCTATAGAGACACTTCTGTGTGTGAAGCTGCGTACCTAACATAGGGGCACAGAGAGCCTGATTTTCTCAGTTCATTTTGACCCTGTCGTTCAGAAAACAGCTTGAGAATCCATAAAATGCTCTCCCTGACCGCTGAGAGAATTCTCACTGCTGTAGCCCTTGGCACTTTTTAGAAATCCTCACCCAAACGCTTCTCCAAATAGGCCTGGGTCCTAGTTCTGAGGAACAGGCAATGGTGGAACTGAGGCCAGCAAGGCAACAGTCAGGTTTCACACACTCTGGCAGCCTGCTCCTCCAGGGACAGTAAGGCCTCTTTTTCTCTGCAGGAGATTCGCTTGCCTTACTTCCTGTGAACAGCGTTTCCCAGCCTCAGCGAAGCCGTTCCTGGAGATCTTTTCTCAGGGACAGTTTCCCCGGAGGTGTGGTGGACCTCGGGGACCCAACTCACAGGGGAAGGAAAAACCACATGGACAGGTCTATGCTCTGTAGGAGAGGTTTAGTGAACCTAATCTCTCAGGAACATTCTTGGCTCCTATAGAGACAACCCTGTGTGTGAAGCTACACTCCCAACATTGGGGAACAGGGATCTTGGTTCTCTCCGTGGGGTGCTGATGCTTTGTAGCAAAGCACCTGCTTGAGAATCCGTCCTCTTAGGCTTCCCTCGCCTTGACAGAAGTCTCATTGCTGTAGCCCTTGGCAGTTTCAAAGAAGAAGACCCTTACACTTCATAAACTAGGCCCTTGTCCTAGTTTGGATGGAAAGGCAATAGCTGAGCTGAGGCCAATAAGGAGCCAGTCCCCTCTGACACATTCCCGAAGCCTGCTCCTTCATGGAATATAACTCTAGAATCTTGGAATGTCTTTGCAAGGCTGGCAAAGGGCAGTCAGGAACCAGCACCCTGCCTCTGGAATTACCGACTTCTAAGCAGATCTGGAGGTCTCCTTTAGGAGAAGCTAACCCATTCCTTCAAAATAGAGGCTTCAAAACACAGGCAGGTGGGCTGCATTTCGTGCCCGAAGGAGGCTTGCTTTTCTCTCCTCCTATGAACTCCAGTTCCCAGCCTCTGGGAAAAGCGTATCTTGAAGATATTTTCTCAGGGGTTCTTTCCACGGAGCTGGGGCCGAGCCCGGGGCCCAAAGGCACAGGGGAAGGCAAGACCACATGGACAGGTCTATGCTCTGTAGCAGACCTCTAGTGAACCTCATCTCTCAGGAGCATTCTTGGCTCCTATAGAGACACCTCTGTGTGTGAAGCTGCGTACCTAACATAGGGGCACAGAGAGCCTGATTCTCTCTGTTCATTTTGACGCTGTCATTCAGAAAACAGCTTGAGAATCCATAAAATGCTCTCCCTTACCACTGAGAGAATTCTCACTGCTGTAGCCCTTGGCACTTTGTAGAAATCTGCACCCAAACGCTTTTCCAAGTAGGCCTGGGTGCTAGCTCGGATGAACAGGCAATGGCGGAGCTGAGGCCAGTAAGGCAACAGTCAGGTTTCACACATTCTGGCAGCCTGCTCCTCCAGGGACTGTAAGGCCTCTTTTACTCTGCAGGAGATTCGCTTGCCTTACTTCCTGTGAACAGCATTTCCCAGCCTCGGCGAAGCGGTTCCTGGAGATCTTTTCTCAGGGACAGTTTCCCCGGAGGTGTGGCGGACCTCGAGGACCCAACTCACAGGGGAAGGCAAAACCACATTGACAGGTCTATGCTCTGTAGGAGAGGTTTAGTGAACCTAATCTCTCAGGAACATTCTTGGCTCCTATAGAGAGAACTCTGTGTGTGAAGCTACACTCCCAACATTGGTGCACAGGGAGCTTGATTCTCTCCGTGGGGTGCTGATGCTTTGTGGCAAAGCACCTGCTTGAGAATCCATCCTCTTAGGCTTCCCTCACCTTGACAGAGGTCTCATTGCTGTAGCCCTTGGCAGTTTGCAAAGAAGAAGACCCTTACCCTTCATAAACTAGGGCCTTGTCCTAGTTTGAATGGAAAGGCAATAGCTGAGCTGAGGTCAATAAGGAGCCAGTCCCATCTGACACATTCCCGAAGCCTGCTCCTTCATGGAAAATAACTCTAGAATCTAGGAATATCTTTGCAAGGCTAGCAAAGGGCAGTCAGGAACCAGTACCCTGCCTCTGGAATTACCGACTTCTGAGCAGATCTGGAGGTCTCCTTTAGGAGAAGCTAACCCATTCCTTCCAAATAGAGGCTTCAAAACACAGGCAGGTGGGCTGCATTTTTGTTCCCGATGGAGGCGTGCTTTTCTCTCCTCCTACGAACTCCGGTTCCCAGACACTGGGAAAAGTGGATCTTGAAGATATTTTCTCAGGGGTTGTTTCCACGGAGCTGGGGCCGAGCCTGGAGACCCAAAGGCACAGGGGAAGGCAAGACCACATGGACAAGACTTTGCTATTTAGTATAGCTCTAATGAACCTCACCCTGTCAGGATCTTTCTTGATTCCTACGGAGACACACCTGTGTGTGAAGCTGCGGCTACAGAGAGCCTGATTCCCTCTGTTTACCGCTGAGTCTGCATTGCCAAGCAACAGCTTGTGAACGCAGCCTGGGGCACTTCCCTTCCCTCGGACAGAGCTCTCCTTGCGGTAGGCCTTGGTAGTTTGCATGCAATGGGGCCCTAAGCCCTCTGCAAGTTGGCCTGGCTCCTAGGTCCAAAGGGCAGGCCAGAGCGGAGCTGAGGCTGTCAGGCTCCAGACACATCTCCCATACTCCTACATCCTGCTCCTACCCGGGCGTGAATGCTAGAAGCTGGGAAGGTACCTGGACCGTGCAGGGGCGGGGCGAACGCGGGCGGCGTGGGGCGGGGGTCGGCTTCTGGCGGGGGTGGGGGCGGGCTTCCCAGTTGTGCTCTCGGAGGTGGACACTGAGGCTGAAAACTCGCCGGGAGCGCACCCGGGACTGGGTAAACCCGGGCTGCGGGGGTCGAGATTCCGATGGCTTTGGGTGGGGGTCGGTCCCAGTTGTGCTCCCGGGGTCGCCACTGCGGCTGGGAACGCGTCGGGAGCGCGGCAGGGGCGGGGCTAACCCTGGCGGAGCGGGGCGGGGTCGGCTCACGGGGGGGATGGGGAGGGGTTCCCAGTTGCGCTCTCGGGGGTTGCAACTGCGGCTGGGAACGCCCATTTCGTCGGCTCCTGGGTCCCCAAGGATCGCCATCCCGTGGGTGCAGCGGAGGGCTGCGGACCACAGGTAAGGGAACTGGGACTGCGTGGAGCAGGGAACCAAGTATTCCGCCGTCTGTTGGCACATTCTCGGAGCTCCCCAACCTGGCGGTCGCAGAAAGGCCTTGCCTTTGGGGTCAAGGCCTTTACCGCTCCACCCCTCTGCTGAAAAATCTCAGAGTCTGCGCGGTTTTTCCAAGCAGCCTAGTGTCCGCTGGAAGTCCAAGGGACAGAACACTGAACTCTGGCCGGCTGGCCCAGCCCTCTTCTGGCACTTTGTAAGCCAGCGGGCCCTTGAGCACCTGCTGGGATTGGAAAGGGAAGGGTCCATGGATTGCACCCTAGAAACTTAGTAGGGTGCATGGATTTCAAACCCTGGTGGCCGCCCAGGCAGCAAAGAAGGGGGGAGGCAACTTGCTGCCCTTTCATGGCAGAATCTGTGGTTGTCCAGCTGCGTGGACCTTTTCATGAGGACCCTGTGCAATAAAAGTTTGGTGTTTTGGAACTGAATAATTAGAAATTGTAAAAGCTTTAAATTATGTGGTGGTGTAATTAAAAAACAAAACAAAACAAAACCAAGCTCCAAGTGTTTTGCAAATGGAGGTTTAAATATTGAAGGACTGTATTCCTTGCACTGTGGCATTCTATCAAGAAGTGTGCAGGATTTTTTTTTTTTAAGAAAAGTGTTCGAAGTGAGGGAAACAGGAAACCCAGAGGTGCCCCTGTATTTTGGGGAAGGCCTTAGGAGGTCACTTGGAAATGCTGCTGGCTGTGCGGGAGGGGGGCAGATGGGCTGTGCAGGCTTGTCCTTTGCATGGATGTTCTTGTGTGTGGAAACCCAGCTCGGAGCCATCTCCTGATGTGTAAGAATTTCGCAGACAAACCTTGAGCTAAGCAATGCATTTTTTCCTAAGAAAATGTTTGTCTTAAGCGATGTAAATATCCTATGTATTTCCGCTAGACTCTGGCTTCAGGTCGGTTCCCCCAAAAGGCTCAGAAGCGATTTGAACAAAACAGCATGTTTTCCTCCTAGCTTGTTCTCCTTATCTATGTTAAGGAAATGATATATTTGCCTGCAATACTGCCTTTCTTCAAGATTCATGTCAATCAAGTTTTGGCCCGGGATGACTCACCTGCTGCCAATATTATCTCAATGCATGTCGTGGGGGAGGGGCCTGGTGCCATTCCCTGAAACAGTTCCTTTCTTTCCTTAGCTGACTGCTAGTGCCTGTAGAATATCTGGCTAAAGACCAGCAGGGGGTACTCTTACTACCCCCCCCACCCCGCCTCGAGTCTAAGTCAGCAGCTTTCTCTATCTCTTTAATACTTTAATAACACTTGATGACACAAAAGCTCTGAGCGATCAAATCATATCAAATCTTCATTTCAGATTGAAGATGCATTCCATGGTATTGCCATCTTAAGTCTTTGCATCGTTATGGAATATCTGTCCATGTATTCAGGATAGTTTTCAGCCAGGGTGTATAATTTCCAGTGTGCCAGTCTTGTCATCCTCGTTACATCCATGGCAAAGTGTTTTATTCATGTTGATATTATTGAAAGGGAATTTTTTTTAATTCCTTTTCAGATTATTATCTGCTAATGTATACAGATAAAACTGTGTAATCATTCATTTTTATCAGTTTGGACAGCTTGATAGTTGTCTTTAATTTCTTTACTTTCTGACACTTTAAGATTATCCTGGGACACATATGTAATGCCTCACCCCTAAATTCAGACATGTGTTCAAAGAACTTCTGTCCTTTTATTTATTTATTTATTTATTTATTTATTCTTTAACATTGAAATCGTTTTGACTATGCTGGGTGTTTGTTGCTAGATGGAAGTAGCTAGGACCTCTGGACTGCAGTCTCTCATCTCTTGCTGACCTCTTGTTGACCTCTGCAGAATCCTGGTAGGTGGGAGCTTGTTAGTTCCTTGTTCCTTATCAGAACCTCCTGTGGTAAGTGTTTTTCTCTTCTCTGTTGCCTGGTAAGGGTGGGTGGTCATGGGCATCCCAAAGTTGGCTAGAAGTCAATTATTTAGGCAGGCTTGTGCACAGATATGGGAGAAGGCAATGGCACCCCACTCCTGGAAAATCCCAAGGATGGAGGAGCCTGGTAGGCTGCAGTCCATGGGGTGGCTAAGAGTCGGACACTACTGAGCGACTTCATTTTCACTTTTCACTTTCATGCATAGGAGGAGGAAATGGCAACCCACTCCAGTGTTCTTGCCTAGAGAACCCCAGAGACTGCGGGGCCTGGTGGGCTGCCATCTATGGCGTGGCACAGGGCCGGCCTCAACTGAACCACTTAGCAGCTGCAGCAGCAGCAGCAGCAGTGCATAGATATCAAAGGGGATGAGAACAGTCAGGTAGGATCACATATGTCATCGTGAAACAATACTTCTCCTCTTAGCCAAAGCTAACGAAAGATTTCTGTTCTAGGTCAAACTAGAAGAGATCACTTAAGAGGTAAAGAAACTTAAACTCCATTAGCAAAGGCAGTTCAACATCTCAAGAAAACTTGTGCTAGGCACAAAACTCTTTTCTGGGGGCCTACTTTCCCTACAACCTCCTTATCCCATTCTGTACCCATTCCTTTGCTTCTCCTGTCCTGAAAATGCCACCTCTAAGACAGAACTACTTCGTTTTCCTTCTTAAAGTGTGATTGCATTCCATACATTCTTGTAATAACAAGTCATACATTTCCCTTCAGCAACCAAGAACTGACTCTTATATTGGCATTTGATAGATTGGTGAGCATACCTATCAGTGATAATAGCGCCCACCCCGCTTCCTGCAAGAACAGAACAAAACAAAACAAAACAAAAAAATTGCTTTCTTACATTTAATATGTTCGGATGGTGCCAGTCACTATTCATGCAGAGTCAAAAATCTCTTTTGTTTCTGTGTAAAAGGGAGGTCCTTTCAAGTCGTGAATGTTTCAGAAGTTTCATTTATTTGGAAGTGACCTAGCTATTCAATACACTGTCGTCACTTAGTTTAGCACCAGGATAGAAACTCAGGTAACCAAAACACCTGGAGGAACGATTGTAAGTTCAGTTCAGTTCAGTTGCTCAGTCGAGTCTGACTCTTTGTGACCCCGTGGCCTGCAGGACGCCAGGCTTCCGTGTCCATCACCAACTCCAGGGGCTTGCTCAAACTCATGTCCATCGAGTCAGTGATGCCATCCAACCATCTTATCCTCTGTCATCCCCTTCTCCTCTGCCTTCAATCAAGACTATGAGAGGCAGATATTTTAGAGTATAATTATTGTTAAGAGTTTATCTAAAAGCTCATATCACATTTACATATTTTACATTGGTTGTTGCTGTTTCCAGGTACTTTCTTGCTGACAAGCTTGTGACACATATAACAATAGAGCAATTTTTACCTCAAAAGAAACCTAGGCACTATGAACATGTTGTGCTTAATGTTGTTGACTCTTAGACATGTCTATAGTGGAGGAGCAAAACCAAAAATACTAGATATTTAATATTGACTAGTTCCCAGTTCACGGGACTCTGACATTCATTTAGGTCAATGTTTTCTTGTATTTCCAGCAGTTTGATTTGGAAGGGCTGCCTTGTCTTGAGACCATTGAAATCAGAACTCAGAACTTGAGCAATATTATCAAAAAACACAAGGCTCACACTGACATATACCTTAATCCAGACAGACAGACAAGACATCTTCCAGTTTTCCGCCTGAGATTTAAAATATTTCTTTGAGCCGTTTTCCTGGGAAGTGGGGGGGGGGGGGAGTGGGGGTGGCAGCGAGGCAGGCTTGGGTAACAAGCTAATTGTTGGTCATTGCATATGCAAAGAACCAGCTTTCCGGGTTCCAAGGAAAAAAGCTTCCTTGGTACCCAATTTTGTTTGGATCTATAGACTCTCATGGCCCTCCTAGGTCAGGACATCTTTCCTTTCTGTAGTCCTCGTTTGAACCCTAAATCATAGACAGCTTGGATTGTCTCTGTGGGGTGGATGTATTGTCCTCGTGTTTGACCTGGCGGCAGTAGCGAGGTCCGAGAGCCTCTCCTGGAACCGGGCGTGGGGACAGGGCTCACCGGGAGCCCCTGGTGGAAGTGGGCAATGCGCCGGGAGCGCGCCAGGGGCGGGGCGATCCCAGGCGGCGCGGGTCGGTGTTTCGGTCGGGAGGGGGTGGGGGGTGGTAACAGTTGTGCTCTCGGGGGTGCCCACTGCAGCTGGAAACGCGCTGGGAGTGCGGCAGGGGCGGGGTGAACCCTGGTGGCTCGGGGCGGGGTTCGGCTCCTGGCGGGGGTGGGGGAGGGCTTCCCAGTTGTGCTCTCGGTGGTGGCCACTGAGGCTGGAAACGCGCCGGGAGCGCACCCGGGGCGGGGTAAACCTGGGCTGCACGGGTCGAGATTTAGATGGCTGTGGGTGGGGGTTCGGTCCCAGTTGTGCTCTCGGGGGTCGCCACTGTGGCTAGGAACGCCCATTTCCTATGCTAATGTGTCCCCAAGGATCCACATCTAGTGGGTGCAGCGGAGGGCTGCGGGCCACAGGTCAGAGAACTGGGACTGCTTGGAGCAGGGAACCACGTATTCCGCCCTCTGTTGGCACATTCTCGGAGCTCCCCAACCTGGCGGTTGCAGAAAGGCCTCGCCCTTGGTGTCAAGGCCTTTACCGCTCCACCCCTTTGCTGAAAAATCTCAGTCTGCACGGTTTTCCCAAGCAGCCTAGTGTCCCCTGGAAGTCCAAGGGACAGAACCCTGAACTCTGGCCGGCTGACCCAGCCCTGCTTCTGGCACTAGGTAGGCCAGTGGGCCCTGGAGCACCTGCTAGGATGAGAAAGGGAAGGGTCCGCGAATTGCACCCTAGAAAGTTAGTAGGGTGCATGGATTTCAAACCCTGGTGGCCGCCCAGGCAGCAAAGAAGTGGGGAGGGCACCTTGCTGCCCTTTCATGGCAGAATCTGTGGCTGTCCTGATGCGTGGGCCTTTTCATGGGGACCTTGTGCAATAAAACTTTGGTGTTTTGGTACTGAATAATTAGAAATTGTAAAAAGTTTAAATTATGTGGTGGTGTAATTAAAAAACAAAACAAAACAAAACCAAGCCCCAAGTGTTTGGCACAGGGAGGTTTAAGTATTGAAGGCCTGTTTTCCTTGCACTGTGGCATTCTATCAAGAAGTGTGCAGGATTTTTTTTTTTTTTAAGAAAAGTGTTCGAAGAGCTTGAAACAGGAAACCCAGAGGTGCCCCTGTATTTTGGGGAAGGCCTTAGGAGGTCACTTGGAAATGCTGCTGGCTGTGGGGGAGGGGGGCAGATGGGCTGTGCAGGCTTGTCCTTTGCATTCATGTTCTTGTGTGTAGAAACCCAGCTCGGAGCCATCTACTGATGTGTAAGAATTTCGCAGACAAACCTTGAGCTAAGCAATGCATTTGTTCCTGAGGAAATGTTTGTCTTAAGCGATGTAAATATCCTATGTATATCTGCTGGACTCTGGCTTCAGGTCGGTTCCCCCAATAAGCTCAGAAGCGACTTGAACAAAACAGTATGTTTTCCTCGTACCTTGTTCTCCTAATCTATGTTAAGGAAATGATATATTTGCCTGGAATACTGCCTTTCTTCAAGATTCATGTCAATCAGTTTTTGGCCCAGGATGACTCACCTGCTGCCAATGTGACCTCAAGGCATGTCGTGGGGGAGGGGCCTGGTGCCATTCCCTGAGACAGTGCCTTTCTTTCCTTAGCTGACTGCTAGTGCCTGTAGAATATCTGGCTAGAGACCAGCAGGGCGTACACCCCGCCTCAAGTCTAAGTCAGCAGCTTTCTCTATCTCATTTATACTTTAATAACAATTGATGACACAAAAGCTCTGAGCGATCAAATCATATCAAATCTTCATTTCAGATTGAAGATGCATTCCATGGTATTGCCATCTTAAGTCTTTCCATTGTTATGGAATATCTGTCCATGTATTCAGGATAGTTTTCAGCCAGGGTGTATAATTTCCAGTGTGCCAGTCTTGTCATCCTCGTTACATCCATGGCAAAGTGTTGTATTCATGTTGACATTATTGAAAGGGAATTTTTTTTAATTCCTTTTCAGATTATTATCTGCTAATATATACAGAAAAAACTGTAATCTTTCGTTTTTATCAGTTCGGACAGCTTGATAGTTGTCTTTAAATTCTTTCCTTTCTCATACTTTAAGATTTTCCGGGCACCGTACATGTACTGCCTCACCCCTAATCTCAGTCATGTGTTCAAAGGACTTCTGTCCTTTATTTGTTTACTTATTTTTTGCAACATTGAATTCGTTTTGACTATGCTGGGTCTCTGCTGCAAGATGGAAGTTGCTAGGACCTCTGGACTGCAGTCTTCCATCTCTTACTGACCTCTTGTTGATCTCTGCAGAATCCTGGTTGGCGGGAGCTTGTTAGTTCCTTGTTCCTTACCAGGACCTCCTGTGGTAAGTGTTTTTCTCTTCTCTGTTGCCTGGTAAGGGTGGATGGTCATTGGCATCCCAAAGCTAGCTAGAAGTCAATTATTTAGGCAGGCTTGTGCATAGATATGGGAGAAGGCAATGGCACCCCACTCCAGTACTCTTGCGTGGAAAATCCCATGGATGGAGGAGCCTGGTAGGCTGCAGTCCATGGGGTGGTTAAGAGTCGGACACCACTGAGCGACTTCACGTTCACTTTTCACTTTCATGCATGGGAGGAGGAAATGGCAACCCACTCCAGTGTTCTTGCCTAGAGAACCCCAGGGACTGCGGGGCCTGGTGGGCTGCCGTCTATGGGTCGCACAGAGTCGGACACGACTGAAACGACTTAGCAGCAGCGGCGGCGGCAGCAGCAGCAGAAGCAAGGCATCGATATCAAAAGGGCTGCAAACAGTCAGGAAGGATCACATATGTCACCGTGAAACACTACTTGTCCACTTAGCCAAAGCTAAACAAAGATTTCTGTTCTAGGTCAACCTAGAAGAGATCACTTAAGAGGTAAAGAAACTTAAACTCCATTAGCAAAGGCAATTCGACATCTCAAGAAAACTTGTGCTAGGCACAGAACTCTTTTCTGGGGGTCCACTTTCCCTACAACCTCCTTATCCCATTCTGTACCCATTCCTTTGCTTCTCCCATCCTGAAACTGCCACCTGTAAGACAGAACTACTTCGTTTTCCTTCCTCAAGTGCCATTGCATTCCACATACTTTCTTGATATAACAAGTCATACATTTCCCTTCAGCAACCAAGAACTGACTTTTATATTGGCATTGGCTATAGCCCGCCCCCCTCCCCCCACCCCCAAGAACAGAACAAAACAAAACAAAACAATTGCTTTCTTACATTTAACATGTCAGGATGGTGCCAGACACTATTCATGGAGAGTCAAAAATCTCTTTTGTTTCTGTGTAAAAGGGAGGTCCTTTCAAGTCGTGAATGTTTCAGAACTTTCATTTATTTGGAAATGACCTAGCTATTCAATACACTGTCGTCACAAGGATAGAAACTCGGGTAAGCAAAACACCTGGAGAAACGTTTGTTAGTTCAGTTCAGTTCAGTTGCTCAGTCGTGTCTGACTCTTTGGGACCCCGTGGCCTGAAGGACGCCAGGCTTCCGTGTCTGTCACCAGCTCCAGGGGCTTGCTCAAACTCATGTCCATCGAGTCAGTGATGCCATCCAACCATCGTACCCTTGTCATCCCCTTCTCCTCTGCCTTCAATCAAGACTATGAGAGGCAGATATTTTAGAGTATAATTATTGTAAAGAGTTTGTCTAAAAGCTCATATCACATTTACATTTTTTACTTTTGTTGTTGTCGTTTCCAGGTAGTTTCTTGCTGACAAGCTTGTGACAGATATAACAATAGAGCAATTTTTACCACAAAAGAAACCTAGGCACTATGAACATGTTGTGCTTAATGTTGTTGACTCTTAGACATGTCTATAATGGAGGAGCAAAACCAAAAATACTAGATATTTAATATTGACTAGTTCCCAGTTCACGGGACTCTGACATTCATTTAGGTCAATGTTTTCTTGTATTTCCAGCAGTTTGATTTGGAAGGGCTTCCTTGTCTTGAGACCATTGAAATCAGAACACAGAACTTGAGCAATATTATCAAAAAACACAAGGCTCACACTGACACATACCTTAATCCAAACAGACAGACAAGACATCTTCCAGGTTTCCGCCTGAGATTTAAAATATTTCTTTGAGCCAGTCTTCTGGGGAGTGGGGGGATGGAGGTGGCAGTAAGGCAGGCTTGGGTAACAAGCTAATTGTTGGTCATTGCATATGCAAAGAACCAGCTTTCCGGGTTCCAAGGAAAAAAGTTTCCTTGGTAACCAACTTTGTCTGGTTCTATAGAATATCATGGCCCTCCTAGGTCAGGTCATCTTGCCTTTCTGTAGTCCTCGTTTTATCCCTAAATCATAGACAGCTTGGATTGTCTCTGTGGGGTGTATGTATTGTCCTCATGTTTGACCTGGCGGCAGCAGCGAGGTCCAAGAGCCTCTCCTGGAACCGGGCGTGGGGACGGGGCTCACCGAGAGCCGCTGGTGAAGGTGGGCAGCGCCCCTGGAGCGCGGCAGGGGTGGGGCGCCCCGGGAGGCGCAGGGCGGGTGTTGGCTCCTGGTGGGGGTAGGGGAGGGCTTCCCAGTTGTGCTCTCGGAGATGGCCACTGTGGCTGGAAACGCCCCGGGAGCGCAGCCAGGGTGGGGTAAACCTGGGCTGCACAGGTCGTGATTCCGCTCGCTGTGGGTGGGGGGTCGGTCCCTGTTGTGCTCCCGGGGGTCGCCAATATGGCTGGGAACCCGCCGGGAGCCCGGCAGGGCCGGGACGAAACCTGGCGCCGCGGGGCGGGGTGGGGGTCCGTTCGCAGCGGGGGTCGGCTCCTGGCAGGGGTGGGGGAGGGCTTTCCAGATGTGCTGTTGGGGGTCGCCATTGCGGCTGGGAATGCCCATTTCGTGAACTCCTGGATCCCCAAGGATCGGCATCCATTGGCCACAGCGGAGGGGTGCGGAACACAGGTAAGGGAACGGGGACTGCGTGGAGCAGGGAACCATGTATTCCGCCCTGTGTTGGCACAGTCTCAGAGCTCCCCAACCTGGCGGTCGCAGGAAGGCCTCGTCTTTGGGTTCAAGGCCTTTATCACTCCACCCCTCTGCTGAAAATCCTCAGAGTCTGCGCGGTTTTCCCAAGCAGCCTAGTGTCTGCTGGAAGTCCAAGGGACAGAACCCTGAATTCTGGCCGGCTGGCCCAGCCCTGCTTCTGGCACTTTGTAGGCCAGCGGGCCCTGGAGCACCTGCTAGGATGGGAAAGGGAAGGGTATGCGAATTGCACCCTGGTGGCCGCCGAGGCAGCAAAGAAGAGGGGAGGGCACCTTACTGCCCTTTAATGGCAGACAGAATCTGTGGCTGTCCTGCTGCGTGGGCCTTTTCATGGGGACCTTGTGCAATAAGAGTTTACCGGTGAACTTAGGGAACTTCCCAGTGTGCTTCTGACAGATGAGGGATGCTGTGGAGTTGGCGGGGCCTCTCAGGACTCTGCTGGGTTTGGCGCAATGGAAGAGGGCCTCATCTCCAGGGAAGGCAGGAACCTCAGGCTTCCTCTCCGTTTCGGACTCCGACCGCAGGGTCCCTGCAGAGTTGGGACAGGAGAGTCAGGAATCGTCTTGTCTGAGGAAGGGAACTCCGCTTGCCTCTCGAGGTGCTCAGGGGGTCTCAGGCCCCTTGTTGAGCTGTGTGTGGAACCAGCGGGTATTTCCGGAAATGCACGACGGTGACAGTGCCCCTTTGTCTTGTGCCTTCACCCACTGGGTTGCCTTCGAAGAGGTGTCTGGGCCTCGGGTTCTTTTTAAGAGCGGACCGGGAAATCGGGGTCTTTCGGCATGTGGGACAACCCACGGGGCTAGTCTCAAATTTCCTAGTGAGGCCGGCTTCATCCTGACGTGTGCCGGGAAGGCCGGGGACCCTTCCAGACAACGCAGGGGGATCGACTCTCCTGTCGCCATCAGGAGGGGAGAAGGGGCTCAGATGAAGTGGGGAAGGAACCCTCGGTGTTACCCTCGAGAGAAACCGGCGTGTGGGGGACTTTTGGGGGTTGCATGAAAGGAGTCAGGTACCATTTCGCACTTCAGGACAGAACCTGGGACTTCCCTTGAGACGCCGTAGGGGGCAAGGGCCTCATCTTGCGAAGACGTTGGAACCATGTGGATTTTCTCGAGTTGCGGCGGGATTCTAGAGTTACGACGGGGATTTCAGGCTTCCTCTTGTGTTGGCCCTGGGAAGCCTAATCTTCCATTCGAGTTGCGAGGGAAAGCTTGGGGTTGCACTCGAGTCACTGCAGGGCCAAAGAGACCTCATCTAGGCCTATGTCCGGGACTTAACGTTCCTCTCAAGGGAAGACAGGGATCTCAGGGTGGCGTTCCAGACTCCCCCGGGGAGTCAGGCCTAGCCTCGAGGGCAAGCAAAGGATGCCGCTCTCCTCTCAAGTCGCGACGCAGATCTCTTGGAGCCCACTGAGTGGCCTCAAGGGAGTCTGGCCTTCTCTTCAGTTTGGAGAGAGGACTCAGGATTGCGGTCTGGGTCAGGCAGGAAAAGAAGGCCCTCACCTCGCGAGGATGGGGGCTTCTCAGGGGTTTCCTCGAGCTGCGGCGCCCGTGGGGGTTTTTCACGAGGCAAGACGAGGATCTCAGGGAGCCTCTCGTGCGGTGCCAGGGAAGTCAGGTCTCTGTGCGCGTGGCGAGGGGGAGCGCGTCATGGCTCTCGAGTCATGGGAGAGGACTAGGGCCTCCAGACGCGTTGAAGAAGGACACTCGAGGTCTTTCTGGGGTGGCGGCGGGAAAGCCTCATTTCCCTCGACTTCTGCCAGGGACCTGAGGGAACTTCCCATGGTGCCTCTGATAGGTGAGGGATGCTGTGGAGTTGGCGGGGCCTCTCGGGACTCCGCTGGGCTTGGCGCAATGGAAGAGGGCCTCATCTCGAGGGGAGACAGGAAACTTAGGCTTCCTCTCCTTTTCGGACTCCAACCACAGGGTCCCTGCAGAGTTGGGACAGGAGAGTCAGGCCTCGTCTTGTCTGAGGAAGGGAACTCCGCTTGCCTCTCGAATTGCTCAGGGTGTCTCACGTACCTCGTCGAGCTGTGTGTGGAAACCGCGGGTTTTTCCGGACGACTCACGGGGGTGTCAGTGCCCCTTCGAGTGGTACCTTCACCCACAGGGTTGCCTTCGAAGAGGGGTCCGGGCCTCGGGTCCTTCTCAAGAGCGGACCGGGGAATCGGGGGCGTTCGGCATGTGGCACCACCCACGTGGCTCGTCTCGAATTTCCCCGTGAGACCGGCCTCATCTTGAAGTGCGCCGGGAAGGCCGGGAACCCCTTCTGGACCACGCAGGGGAATCGCCTCTCCTGTCGCGACCAGGAGGGGAGAAGGGGCTCAGATGAAGCTGTGCCGGGACTCTCGGTGTTCCCCTCGAGGGAACCCGGCGTGTCAGGGAACTTTTGGGTGTCGTACGAAGGGTGTCAGGTACCGTTTCGCACTTCAGGGCGGAACATGGGACTTCCCTTGAGACGCCGTAGTGGGCAAGGGCCTCATCTTGCGAAGACGTTGAAACCACGTTTTTTTTCTCGATTTGCGGTGGGATTCTCGAGTGACGACGGGGATTACAGGCTTCCTCCTCTGTTGGCCCTGGGAAGCCCCGTCTTCCATTCGAGTGGCGAGGGAAAGCTGGGGGCTGCCTTGAGTCACTGCAGGGCCAAAGAAACCTCATCTAGGCGTGTGTCCAGGACCTAATGTTCCTATCCAGGGAAGGCAGGGACCTCGGGGTTGCATTCCAGGATCCCCCGGGTTGCCAGGCCTCGTCTCGAGGGGAAGCCAAGGACTCCGCTGTCCTCCCGAGTCGTGACGCGGATCTCTTGGAGCCCCCTAGTGGCCTCAGTGGAGTCAAGCCTCCTCTTCATTTTGGAGAGAGGGCTCGGGATTGTTCTCCAGGCCATGTAGGAAAAGAAGGCCCTTCACCTCGTGAGGACGGGGGCGTCTCAGGGGTTTCCTCGAGCTGCGGCGCCCTTGGGGGTTTTCTCGCGAGGCACGACGAGGATCTCAGGGAGCCTCTCGTGCGGCGCCAGGGAAGTCAGGTCTCCCTGAGCGTGGCGAGGGGGAGCGCGTCATGGCTCTCGAGTCACGGGAGGGGACTAGGGCCTCGAGACGCGTTGAAGAGGGACTATCGAGGTCTTTCTCTGGTTGTGTCGGGAAAAGTCATTTCCCTCGACTTCTGCCGGAGACCTTAGGGAACTTCCCAGGGTGTCTCTGAGAGTTGATGGATACTGTGGAGTTGGCGGGTCCTCTCGGGACTCTGCTGGGTTTGTCGCAATGGAAGAGGGCCTCATCTCGAGGGGAGGCAGGAACCTCAGACTTCCTCTCTGTTTCGGACTCAGACCGCAGGGTCCCTGCAGAGTTGGGACAGGAGAGTCAGGCTACCTCTTTTCTGAGGAATGGAACTCCGCTTGCCTCTCGAGTTGTTCATCGGGTTTCAGACCCCTTGTCAAACTGTGTGTGGAATCTGCAGGTTTTTCCAGACGATGCACGGGGGTGTCAGTGATCCTTCGATTTGTGCCTTCATCCACAGGGTTGCCTTCGAAGAGGTGTCCGGGCATCGGGTTCTTATGAAGAGCGGACCGGGAAATCGGGGTCGTTCAGCATTTGGCAGCACCCACGTGGGTTGTCTCGAATTTCCTCATGAAACCGGCCTCATCCTGAGGTGTGCCGCGAAGGTCATGAAACTCTTCCAGACAAAGCAGAGGAATCGACCCTCCTGTGGCGATCAGGAGGGGAGAAGTGGCTCAGATGAAGTGCTGCTGGGAACCTCGGTGTTTCCCTCAAGTGAGACAGGTATGTCGGGTAACTTTTGGGGTCGCATAAAGCGTTCCAAGTACCGTTTCACTCTTCAAAATGGAACGTTGGACTTCTCTTGGGGTGCTCCAGCGGGCAAGGGCCTCATCTTGGAATGACTGCGGAACCACTTGGTTTTTCTCGAGTTGCGGTGGGATATTTGAGTTACCACAGGGAATTCATGCTTCCTCTTGTGTTGGCCCACAAAAGTCTTATCTTCCATTCGAGATTCGAGGAAGAGCTGGAGGTGCGCTCTAGTCACTGAAGGCAAAAGAGACCCCACCAAGGCTTGTGTGCAGGACCTAATGTTCATCTCAAGACTCGACAGAAATCTCGGGATTGCATTCCAGACTCACCTTGGAGTCAGGCCTCGTCTCGAGGGGAAGCAAAGGACTCTGCTCTCCTCTCGAGTCGGACGGGTATGTCTTGGAGCCCACTGAGTGGCTTAAAGGCAGTCAAACCTCCTCTGGTGTTTGGAGGGAGGACACGGGATTGCTCTCCAGGCAATGCATGAAATGAAGGCCCTCATCTCCCAATGACTGGGGCGTCTCGTAGGTTTTCTCGAGCTGTGGCGCTAGTGTGGGGTTTCTCACGAAGTAAGACTGGGAGCTCAGTGAGCCTCTCACGTGGTGCCAGGGCAGTCAGGTCTCTATGCACGTGGTGAGAGGGAGCCCGTCATTGTTCTCGAGTCATGGTAGGGGAATTGGGCCTGAAGACGTGTTAAAGAAGGACTCTCAAGGCCTTTCTTGGGTTGCAGCAGGAAACCCTGGGTTCCATCGACTTGTGCCAGTGACCTCAGGAAGCTTCTCAGCGTGCCTCTGAGAAGTCAGGGTCACTGTGGAGTTGGGAGGGGCCTCTCGGAACTCCACTGGGTTTGGTGCAATGGAAGAGGGCCTCATGACAAGTTGAGGCATGAACCTCAGGGTTCCTCTCCTGGCTTCGAATGCGCCGGATCTGACTCGGATCCCAGAGTCCCTGCAGAGTTGGGACAGGAGAGTCAGGCCTCGTCTTGTGTGGAGGAATGGAACTCCGCTTGACTCTCGCGTTGTTCATGGGGTGACAGGCCACTTGTCGATTTGTATGTGGAACTTGCGGGTTTTTCTGGACGATGCACCGGGGTGTCACTGCCCCTTCGTGTTGTGCCTTGATCCACAGGATTGCCTTCGAGTTGGGTTCTGCCATCAGGTTCTTATCAAGAGCGGACCAGGGAATCGGGGTCTTTTGGCATGTCGCACCACCCATGAGGCTATGTCTCGAATTTCCTCGTGAGACTGGCCTCATCTTGATGTGCGCCAGGAAGGTTGGGAACGCCTTCCAGACAAAGCAGGGGAATCGAACCTCCTGTCGCGATCAAGAGGGGAGAAGAGTCTCAGATGAAGTGGTGCCGGGAACCTCGGTGTTCTCCTCAAGTGAGACTGGTATGTCGGGGAACTTTTGGGGTCACATCAAGGGTTCCAAGTAACTTTTCGCTCTTCAATACGGAACGTGGGACTTCTCTGGAGACGCTGTAGCGGGCAAGGGCCTCATCTTTCGATGACGGGGGAACCACGTGGTTTTTCTTGAGTTGTGGCGGGATTCTCGAGTTACGACGGGGAATTCAGGCTTCCTCTTCAACTGGCCCAGGCAAGTCCAGTTTTCATTTGAATTGCGAGTTAGAACTGGGGATTGCTCTCGAGACACTGCAGGGCCAAATAGACCTCATCTAGGCTTGTGTCCAGGACCTAATGTTCCTCTTCTGGGGCGACAGCGATCTCGGCATTGCATTCTCGACTCACCCTGGGAATCAGGCCTCGTCTCGAGGGGAAGCCAAGGACACCGCTCTCCTCTCGAGTCGCGACGGGTATATCTTGGAGCTCACTGTGTGGCCTAAAATGAGTCAAGCCTCCTGTGGAGTTTGGAGAGAGGACTCAGGATTGCTCTCCAGGCCATACAGGAAAAGAAGGCCCTCATCTCGTGAGGACTGGGGCGTCTCGTGTGTATTCTCGAGCTGCGGCTCCAGTGTGGTGTTGCTCACGAGGTATAATGGGGAGCTCAGGGAGCCTCTCCTGTGGCGCCAGGGAAGTCAGGTTTCTATGCGCGTGGCTAGGGGGAGCGCGTCATTGATCTCGAGTCATGGTAGGGGAATCGCACCTCAAGACGTGTTGAAGAAGGACTCTCGAGGTCTTTTACGGGTTGGGGCAGGAAACCCTTGGTTCCCTCGACTTGTGCCGGTGATCTCAGGAAGGTCTAAGGGTGCCTCTGAGAAGTCAGGGATACTGTGCAGTTGGGAGGGGTCTCTCGGGACTCCACTGGGTTCGGTGCAATGGAAGAGGGCCTCATCTCGAGTGGAGGCAGGAAACTCATGTTTCCTCTCCTGACTTCCCCTGGGCCAGATCTGACTCGGATCGCAGTTTCGCTGCAGAGTTCGAACAGGAGAGTCAGGCCTCGTCTTGTGTGGAGGAATGGACCTCTGCTTGCCTCTCCAGTTGTTCACGGGGTGACAGGTCACTTCTCGAGCTGTGTGTGGTACCTGCGGGTTTCTCCGGATGATACCTGGGGGTGTCAGAGCCCCTTCGTGTTGTGCCTTCATCAAAAGGGTTATCTTCAAAGAGGTGTCCGGGCATTGGGATCTTATCAAGAGTGAACCGGGAAATCGGGGTCTTTCGGCATGTGTCACCATCCACGAGGCTATGTCTCGAATATCCTCGTGAGACCGGCCTCATCCTGAGATGCACCGGGAAAGGCGGGAACCCCTTCAAGACAAAACAGGGGAATCAACCCTCCTGTCGCGATCAGGAGGGGAGAAGGGGCCCAGATGTAGTGGTGCCGGGAACCTCGGTGTTCTCCTCGAGTCAGACCGGTGTGTCGAGGAACTTTTGAGGTCGCATCAAGGGTGCCAATACCGTTTCGCACTTCAAGACGGAACGTGGGACTTCTCTTGAGACGCTGTAGGGGGCAAGGGCCTCATCTTGCGATGACGGGGGAACCACGTGGCGTTTCTCGAGTTGTGGCGGGATTCTCGAGTTTCGACGGGGAATACAGTCTTCCTCATGTGTTGGCCCAGGGAAGTCCTATCTTCCATTCGAGTTTCAAGGGAGAGCTGGGGATTGTCCACGAGTCACTGCAGGGCAAAATAGACCTCATCTAGGCTTGTGTCCAGGACTTAATGTTCGTCCCTAGGGGCGACAGGGATCTGGGGGTTGCATACCAGACTCACCCGGGGAATAAGGCCTCGTCTCGAGGGGAAGCAAAGAACTCCGCTGTCCTTTTGAGTCGCGATGGGTATCTCTTGGAGCCCACTGTGTGCCCTAAAGGGAGTCAAGCCTCCTGTGCTGTTTGGATAGAGGACTCGGGATTCCTCTCCAGGCCATGCAGGAAAAGAAGGCCCTCATCTCGCGATGACGGCGGCGTCTCGTGGGTTTTCTAGACTGCCGCGCTAGTGCCGGGTTTCTGACGAGGTACGAGAGGGAGCTCAGGGAGCCTCTCGTGTGGCTCCAGGGAAGTCAGGTCCCCATGAGATGGCTAGGGGGAGTTCGTCATTGCTCTCGAGTCATGGTAGGGTAATCGGGCCTCAAGACGGGTTGAAGAAGGACTCTCGAGGTCTTTCTCGGGTTACTGCATAAAACCCAGGGTTCCCTTGACTTGTGCCTGCGACCTCAGGGAGCTTCTCAGAGTGCCTCTGAGAAGTCAGGGATACTGTGCAGTTTGGAGGGGCCTCTCGAGACTCCTCTGCATTTGGTGGAATGTAAGAGGGACTCATCTCGAGTTGAAGCAGGAACCTCAGTGTTCCTCTCCATTTCTGACTCAGATCGCAAGGTCCCTGCATGTTGGTACAGGAGAGTCAGGCCTCGTCTTTTCTGGAGGATGGGACTCCTCTTGCCTCTCGAGTTGTTCTCGAGGTGACAGGCCACTTGTCGAGCTGTGTATGTAACCTGCCCGTTTTTCCGGATGATGCACAGGTGTGTTAGTGCCCCTTCGTGTTGTACCTTCATACTCAAGGCTGCCTTCCAAGAGGTGTCTGAGCATCGGATTCTTATCAAGAGCGGACCGGGAAATTGGAGTCTTTCAGCAAGTGGAACCACCCACAAAGCTACGTATCGAATTTACCCATGAGACCGGCCTCATCCTGAGTTGTGCAGGGAAGGTCGGGCCCCCTTGCAGACAAAGCAGGGGAATCGACCCACCGGTCACGATCAGGAGGGGAGAAGGGGCTTAAATGAAGTGGTGCCGGGAACCTCGGTGTTCCCCTTGAGTGAGACCGGGGTGTTGGGGGACTTTTGGGGTCGCATCAAAGGTGCCAAGTACCGTTTCGCATTTCAAGACGGAACCTGGGACATCTTTTGAAACGCTGTAGCGGGCAAGGGCCTCATCTTGCGATGACGGGAGAACCACGTGGTTTTGCTCGAGTTGCGGCGGGATTCTCGAGTTATGACCGGGAATTTAGGCTTCCTCTTGTTGGCCTTGAAATCCAATCTTCCATTCAGGTTGCGAGGGGGAGCTGGGGATTGCGCTAGAGTCACTGCAGGGCAAAAGAGACCTAATCTGGGCTTGTGTCCAGGATCTAATGTTGCTCTCCAGGGGCGACAGGGATCTCGGGTTTGCATTCCAGACTCATCCGGGGAGTCAGTTCTCACCTCGAGGGTAAGCAAAGAATTCCGCTCTCATCTCGAGTCGCGATGGGTATCTCTTGGAGCCCAATGTGTGTACTAAAGGGAGTCAAGCCTCCTGTGGAGTTTGGAGAGAGGACTCGGGATTGGACTCCAGGCCATGCAGGAAAAGGAGGCCCTCATCTCGAGATGACGGTGGCGTCTCGTGGGTTTTCTCGAGCTGCGGCGCCAGTGTGGGGTGTCTCATGAAGTACCACGGGGATCTCAGGGAGCCTCTTGTGTGGCGCCAGGAAAATCCAGTATTCCTTTCGAGTTGCGAGTTAGACTGGGGATTGCTCTCCAGTCACTGCAGGGCAAAATACACATCATCTACGCTTGTGTCCAGGACCTAGTGTTCCACGACTGGGCCGACAGGGATCTCAGGGTTGCATTCTCGACTCACCTGGAGAGTCAGGCCTCGTCTTGAGGGGAAAAAAAGGACTCCACTCTCCTGTCGATTCGCGACGGGTATCTCTTGGAGCCCACTGCGTGGCGTAAAGGGAGTGAAGCCTCCTATGGAGTTTGGAGAGATGACTCGGGATTGTTTTCCTGGCCATGCAGGAAAAAAGGCCCTCATCTCGCGATGACGGGGGCGTCTCGTGGGTTTTCTCCAGATGCGGCGCCAGTATCAGATTTCTCACGAGGTACGACGGGGAACTCAGAGAGCCTCTCGTGTGGTGCTAGGGAAGTCAGGTCTCCGTGCATGTGGTGAAGGGGAGTGCGTGATTGCTCTCGAGTCATAGTAGGCGAATTGGGCCTCAAGACGCATTGAAGAAGGACTCTCGAGGTCTTTCTCGGGTTGCGGCAGGAAACCCTGGGTTCCCTCGACTTGTGTCGGTGACCTCAGGCAACTTCTCAGGGTGCCTCTGAGAAGTCAGGGACACTGTGGATTTGGGAGGGGCCTTTTGTTACTCAACTGGGTTTGGTGCAATCGAAGAGGGCCTCATCTCGAATGGAGGCAAGAACCTCAGGGGTCCTCTCCATTTCTGACTCAGGTGGCAGAGTACCTGCCGAGTATGGACAAGAGAGTCACGCCTCGTCTTCTGTGGAGGAATGGATCTCCGCTTGCCTTTCGTGTTGTTCACGGAGTGACAGGCCACTTGTTGAGCTGTGTGTGGAGCCTGCGGGTTTTTCCAGACGATGCACAGGGATGTCAGTGCCCCTTCGTGTTGTGCCTTCATCCAAAGGGTTGCCTTCAAAGAGGTGTCCGGGCATCGGGTTCTTTTCAAGAGCGTACCAGAAAATTGGGGTCTTTCAGCATGTGGTACCACCCACGAGGCTACGTCTCGAATTTCCTCGGGAGACCGGCCTCATCCTGAGGTGCGCCGGGAAGGTAGGGAAACCCTTGCAGACAAAGCAGGGGAATCGATCCACCGGTCACGATCAGAAGGGGAGAAGGGGCTCAGATGAAGTGGTGCCGGGAACCTCGGTGGTCCCCTCGAGTGAGACCGGTATGTCACGGCACTTTTGAGGCCGCATCAAGGGTGCCAAGTACAGTTTCGCACTTCAAGACGGAACGTGGGAATTCTCTGGAGATGCGCTAGCGGGCAAGGGCCTCATATTGCGATGACGAGGGAAACACGTGGTTTTTCTCGAGATGCGGCGGGATTCTCGAGTTACGACGGGGAATTCAGGCTTCCTCTTGTGTTGGCCCAGGAAGTCCAATCTTCCATTCAACTTGTCAGAGAGAGCTGTGGGTTGCTCTCGAGTCACTTCAGGGCAAAGAGTCCTCATCTAGGCTTGGGTCCAGGACGTAGTGTTCCTCTCCAGGGGCAACAGGGATATCGGGGTCGCATTCCAGTCTCACCTGGTGGGTCACGCCTCGTCTCGAGTGGAAGCAAAGACTCCACTATCCTCTCGAGTCACGATGTGTAACTCTTGGAGCCCAATGAGTGGCCTAAAGTGAGTCAAGCGTCCTGTGTAGCTTGGACAGAAGGTTCACGCTTGATCTGCATACCATTCAGTTAAAGATGGCCCTCCTCTCTTGATGACGGGAGCATCTCATGGGTTTTCTCGAGCTGCCGCGTCAGTGTGGGGTTTCTCACGAGATATGATGGGGAGCTCAGGGAGCCTCTCGTGCGGCGCCAGAGAAGTCAGGCCTCCATGCGTGTGGCCAGGCAGATCGCGTCATTGCTCTGGAGTCATGGGAGGGACTAGGGCCTCAAGACACATTTAAGAAGGACCCTCGAGGTCTTTCTTGGGTTGGGGCGGGAAACACTCGTTTCCCTCGACCTCGACCGGGGACCTTAGGGAACTTCCCAGGTGCCTCTGAGAGGTGAGGGATACTGAGGAGTTAGAGGGGCCTCTCGGGACTCGACTAGGTTTGACGAAATGAAAGAGGGCCTCATCTCGATTGGAGGCAGGAACCTCAGGCTTCCTCTCCATTTCTGACTCCGACCGCAGGGTCCCTGCAGGGTTGGGACAGGAGAGTCAGGCCTCGTCTTGTCTGAGTAATGGAACTCTGCTTGCCTCTTGAGTCGTTCAGTGGGTTTCAGGCCCCTTGTCGAGCTGTGTGTGGAACCTGCGGGTGTTTCCAGAAGATGCACAGGGGTGTCATTGCCCCTTCATTTTGTGCCTTCCCCCACAGGGTTGCCTTCAAAGAGGTGTCCGGGCATCGGGTTCATTTCAAGAGCGGACCAGGAAATCGGGGTCGTTCGGCATGTGGCAGCACCAACGTGGCTCATCTCGAATTTCCTCGTGAGACCAGCATCATCCTGAGGTGCGCCGGGAAGGCCGGGAACACCTTCCACACAAAGAAGGGGAATCGACTCTCCTGTCGTGATCAGGTGGGGAGATGGGGCTCAGATGAAGTGGGGCCGGGACTCTAGGTGTTCCACTCGAGGGAACCCGGCATTTCAGGGAACTTTAGGGGTCGCAACAAGGGAGCCAAGTACCGTTTCCCACTTCAGGACGGAACATGTGACTTCCCTGGGGACGCTGTAGCGGGCAAGGGCCTCATTCTGTGAAGACGTTGGAACCACGTCGTTTTTCTCGAGTTGCGTCTGGATTCTCGAAAACGACGGGGATTTCAGGCTTCCTCTTGGGTTGGCCCTGGGAAGCCCAATCTTCCCCTGGAGTTGCGAGGGAAAGCTGGGGGTTCTGCTCGAGTCACTACAGGGCCAAAGAGACCTCATCGAGGCGTGTGTCCAGGACCTAATATTCCTCTCAAGGGAAGACAGGGATCTCGGGTTTCCATTCCAGACTCCCCCAGGGAGTCAGGCCTCGCCTCGAGGGGAAGCAGAGGACTCCGCTTTCCTCTCAAGTCGCGACACGGATCTCTTGGAGCCCAATGAGTGGACTCAAGGGTGTCGAGCCTCCTCTTCAGTTTGGAGAGAGGACTCGGGATTGCTCTCCAGGCCAGGCAGGAAAAGAAGGCCCTCATCTAGCGATGACGGGGGCGTCTCATGGGTTTCCTCAGGCTGCGGCTCCCATGGGGGTTTTCTCACGAGGCACGACGAGGACCTCAGGGAGCCTCTTGTGCGGTGCCAGGGAACTCATGTCTCCATGCGCATGGCGAGGGGGAGCTGGTCATCACTCTCGAGTCATGGGAAGTGACTAGGGCCTCAAGACGCGTTGAAGAAGGACTCTCGAGGTCTTTCTCGGGTGGCGGCGGGAAACCCTCGTTTCCCTCGACTTCTGCAGGGGACTATAGGCAACTTCCCATGGTGACTCTGAGAGGTGAGGGATGCTGTGGAGTTGGCAGGGCCTCTCGGGACTCTGCTGGGTTCGGCGCAATGGAAGAGGGCCTCATCTCGAGGGGAGGCAGGAACCTCAGGCTTCCTCTCCGATTCTGACTCCGACTGCACGGTCCCTGCAGTGTTGGGACAGGAGAGTCATGCCTCGTCTTGTCTGAGGAATGGAATTCTGGTTGCCTCTCGAGTTGTTCCGGGAGTCTCAGGCCCCTTGTCGAGCTGTGTGTAGACCCTGCGGGTTTTTCCGGATGATGCACGGGGGTGTCAGTGCCCCTTCGTGTTGTGCCTTCACTCACAGGGTTGCCTTCGAAGAGGTGTCCGGGCATCGGGTTCTTATCAAGAGCGGACCGGAAAATCGGGGTCGTTCGGCACGTGGCACCTCACACATGGCTAGTCTCGAATTTCCTCCTGAGACCGGCCTCATCCTGAGGTGCACCAGGAAGGCCGGGAACCCCTTCCAGAGAAAGCAGGGGAATCGACTCTCCTGTCGCGATCAGGAGGGGAGAAGGGGCTCAGATGAAGTGGTGCCGGGACCCTCGGTGTTCCCCTCGAGGCACCCAGCGTGTCGGCGAACTTTTGCGGTCTCATCAAGGATGTCAAGTACCGTTTCACACTTAAGGACGGAACATGGGACTTCCCTGGAGACGCCGGGAATTTCGGTCTTCCCCTGGAGTGAGACCGGTATGTTGGGGAACTTTGGGGTCGCATCAAGGGTGCCAAGTAGCATTTCGAACTTTAAGATGGAACGTGGGACTTCTCTTGAGACTCTAGCTGGCAAGGGCCTCATATTGCAATGAAGGGGGAACCACATGGTTTTTAAGACTTGAGGCTGAATTCTCGAATTACGATGGGAAATTCAGACTTCCTCTTGTGTTGACCGTGGGAAGACCAATCTTCCATTCAAATTGTGAGGGAGAGATGGAGGTTGCTCTCGAGTCACTGTAGGGCAAAATAGACCTCATCTAGGCTTGTGTCTAGGACATAATGTTCCACTCCAGGGGCGACAGGGATCTCGGGGTTGCATTCCAAACTCACCCGGGGAGTCAGGCCTCGTCTCGAGGGAAGCAAAGGACTCCGCTCTCCTCTCGAGTCGCACCGGGTATTTCTTGGACCCAACTGAGTGGCCTAAAGGGAGTCAATCCTCCTGTGAAGTTTGGAGAGAGGACCAGGGATTGCTCTCCAGGTCAGGCAGGAAAAGAAGGCCCCCATCTCTCCTTGACGGGGGCATCTTGTGGTTTTTCTCGAACTGCGGCGCCACTGTGTGTTTTCTCACGAGGTACGATGGGGTACTCAGGGAGCCTCTTGTGTGGTACTAGGGAAGTCAGTTTTCCTGCTTGTGGCAAGGGGAGCGCGTCCTTGCTCTGGAGTCATGGTAGGGGAATCGGGCATCAAGAGACGTTGAAAAAGGACTCTCCAAGTCTTTCTCGGGTTACTTCAGGAAACTCTGGGTTCCCTCGACTTGTGCCAGTGACCTCAGGTAGCTTCTCAGGGAGCCTCTGAGAATTCAGGGATACTGTGGTGTTGGGAGGGGCCTCTCGGGACACCACTGAGTTTGGTTCAATGGAAGAGGGCCTCTTCTCTAGTTGAGGCAGGAACCTCAGGCTTCCTCTCCATTTCTGACTCCGACCGCAGGGTCCCTGCAGGGTTGGGACAGGAGAGTCAGGCCTCGTCTTGTCTGAGTAATGGAACTCTGCTTGCCTCTTGAGTCGTTCAGTGGGTTTCAGGCCCCTTGTCGAGCTGTGTGTGGAACCTGCGGGTGTTTCCAGAAGATGCACAGGGGTGTCATTGCCCCTTCATTTTGTGCCTTCCCCCACAGGGTTGCCTTCAAAGAGGTGTCCGGGCATCGGGTTCATTTCAAGAGCGGACCAGGAAATCGGGGTCGTTCGGCATGTGGCAGCACCAACGTGGCTCATCTCGAATTTCCTCGTGAGACCAGCATCATCCTGAGGTGCGCCGGGAAGGCCGGGAACACCTTCCACACAAAGAAGGGGAATCGACTCTCCTGTCGTGATCAGGTGGGGAGATGGGGCTCAGATGAAGTGGGGCCGGGACTCTAGGTGTTCCACTCGAGGGAACCCGGCATTTCAGGGAACTTTAGGGGTCGCAACAAGGGAGCCAAGTACCGTTTCCCACTTCAGGACGGAACATGTGACTTCCCTGGGGACGCTGTAGCGGGCAAGGGCCTCATTCTGTGAAGACGTTGGAACCACGTCGTTTTTCTCGAGTTGCGTCTGGATTCTCGAAAACGACGGGGATTTCAGGCTTCCTCTTGGGTTGGCCCTGGGAAGCCCAATCTTCCCCTGGAGTTGCGAGGGAAAGCTGGGGGTTCTGCTCGAGTCACTACAGGGCCAAAGAGACCTCATCGAGGCGTGTGTCCAGGACCTAATATTCCTCTCAAGGGAAGACAGGGATCTCGGGTTTCCATTCCAGACTCCCCCAGGGAGTCAGGCCTCGCCTCGAGGGGAAGCAGAGGACTCCGCTTTCCTCTCAAGTCGCGACACGGATCTCTTGGAGCCCAATGAGTGGACTCAAGGGTGTCGAGCCTCCTCTTCAGTTTGGAGAGAGGACTCGGGATTGCTCTCCAGGCCAGGCAGGAAAAGAAGGCCCTCATCTAGCGATGACGGGGGCGTCTCATGGGTTTCCTCAGGCTGCGGCTCCCATGGGGGTTTTCTCACGAGGCACGACGAGGACCTCAGGGAGCCTCTCGTGCGGTGCCAGGGAACTCATGTCTCCATGCGCATGGCGAGGGGGAGCTGGTCATCACTCTCGAGTCATGGGAAGTGACTAGGGCCTCAAGACGCGTTGAAGAAGGACTCTCGAGGTCTTTCTCGGGTGGCGGCGGGAAACCCTCGTTTCCCTCGACTTCTGCAGGGGACTATAGGCAACTTCCCATGGTGACTCTGAGAGGTGAGGGATGCTGTGGAGTTGGCAGGGCCTCTCGGGACTCTGCTGGGTTCGGCGCAATGGAAGAGGGCCTCATCTCGAGGGGAGGCAGGAACCTCAGGCTTCCTCTCCGATTCTGACTCCGACTGCACGGTCCCTGCAGTGTTGGGACAGGAGAGTCATGCCTCGTCTTGTCTGAGGAATGGAATTCTGGTTGCCTCTCGAGTTGTTCCGGGAGTCTCAGGCCCCTTGTCGAGCTGTGTGTAGACCCTGCGGGTTTTTCCGGATGATGCACGGGGGTGTCAGTGCCCCTTCGTGTTGTGCCTTCACTCACAGGGTTGCCTTCGAAGAGGTGTCCGGGCATCGGGTTCTTATCAAGAGCGGACCGGAAAATCGGGGTCGTTCGGCACGTGGCACCTCACACATGGCTAGTCTCGAATTTCCTCCTGAGACCGGCCTCATCCTGAGGTGCACCAGGAAGGCCGGGAACCCCTTCCAGAGAAAGCAGGGGAATCGACTCTCCTGTCGCGATCAGCAGGGGAGAAGGGGCTCAGATGAAGTGGTGCCGGGACCCTCGGTGTTCCCCTCGAGGCACCCAGCGTGTCGGCGAACTTTTGCGGTCTCATCAAGGGTGTCAAGTACCGTTTCACACTTAAGGACGGAACATGGGACTTCCCTGGAGACGCCGGGAATTTCGGTCTTCCCCTGGAGTGAGACCGGTATGTTGGGGAACTTTGGGGTCGCATCAAGGGTGCCAAGTAGCATTTCGAACTTTAAGATGGAACGTGGGACTTCTCTTGAGACTCTAGCTGGCAAGGGCCTCATATTGCAATGAAGGGGGAACCACATGGTTTTTAAGACTTGAGGCTGAATTCTCGAATTACGATGGGAAATTCAGACTTCCTCTTGTGTTGACCGTGGGAAGACCAATCTTCCATTCAAATTGTGAGGGAGAGATGGAGGTTGCTCTCGAGTCACTGTAGGGCAAAATAGACCTCATCTAGGCTTGTGTCTAGGACATAATGTTCCACTCCAGGGGCGACAGGGATCTCGGGGTTGCATTCCAAACTCACCCGGGGAGTCAGGCCTCGTCTCGAGGGAAGCAAAGGACTCCGCTCTCCTCTCGAGTCGCACCGGGTATTTCTTGGACCCAACTGAGTGGCCTAAAGGGAGTCAATCCTCCTGTGAAGTTTGGAGAGAGGACCAGGGATTGCTCTCCAGGTCAGGCAGGAAAAGAAGGCCCCCATCTCTCCTTGACGGGGGCATCTTGTGGTTTTTCTCGAACTGCGGCGCCACTGTGTGTTTTCTCAAGAGGTACGATGGGGTACTCAGGGAGCCTCTTGTGTGGTACTAGGGAAGTCAGTTTTCCTGCTTGTGGCAAGGGGAGCGCGTCCTTGCTCTGGAGTCATGGTAGGGGAATCGGGCATCAAGAGACGTTGAAAAAGGACTCTCCAAGTCTTTCTCGGGTTACTTCAGGAAACTCTGGGTTCCCTCGACTTGTGCCAGTGACCTCAGGTAGCTTCTCAGGGAGCCTCTGAGAATTCAGGGATACTGTGGTGTTGGGAGGGGCCTCTCGGGACACCACTGAGTTTGGTTCAATGGAAGAGGGCCTCTTCTCTAGTTGAGGCAGGAACCTCAAGCTTCCTCTCCATTTCTGACTCCGACCGCAGGGTCCCTGCAGGGTTGGGACAGGAGAGTCAGGCCTCGTCTTGTCTGAGTAATGGAACTCTGCTTGCCTCTTGAGTCGTTCAGTGGGTTTCAGGCCCCTTGTCGAGCTGTGTGTGGAACCTGCGGGTGTTTCCAGAAGATGCACAGGGGTGTCATTGCCCCTTCATTTTGTGCCTTCCCCCACAGGGTTGCCTTCAAAGAGGTGTCCGGGCATCGGGTTCATTTCAAGAGCGGACCAGGAAATCGGGGTCGTTCGGCATGTGGCAGCACCAACGTGGCTCATCTCGAATTTCCTCGTGAGACCAGCATCATCCTGAGGTGCGCCGGGAAGGCCGGGAACACCTTCCACACAAAGAAGGGGAATCGACTCTCCTGTCGTGATCAGGTGGGGAGATGGGGCTCAGATGAAGTGGGGCCGGGACTCTAGGTGTTCCACTCGAGGGAACCCGGCATTTCAGGGAACTTTAGTTGTCGCAACAAGGGAGCCAAGTACCGTTTCCCACTTCAGGACGGAACATGTGACTTCCCTGGGGACGCTGTAGCGGGCAAGGGCCTCATTCTGTGAAGACGTTGGAACCACGTCGTTTTTCTCGAGTTGCGTCTGGATTCTCGAAAACGACGGGGATTTCAGGCTTCCTCTTGGGTTGGCCCTGGGAAGCCCAATCTTCCCCTGGAGTTGCGAGGGAAAGCTGGGGGTTCTGCTCGAGTCACTACAGGGCCAAAGAGACCTCATCGAGGCGTGTGTCCAGGACCTAATATTCCTCTCAAGGGAAGACAGGGATCTCGGGTTTCCATTCCAGACTCCCCCAGGGAGTCAGGCCTCGCCTCGAGGGGAAGCAGAGGACTCCGCTTTCCTCTCAAGTCGCGACACGGATCTCTTGGAGCCCAATGAGTGGACTCAAGGGTGTCGAGCCTCCTCTTCAGTTTGGAGAGAGGACTCGGGATTGCTCTCCAGGCCAGGCAGGAAAAGAAGGCCCTCATCTAGCGATGACGGGGGCGTCTCATGGGTTTCCTCAGGCTGCGGCTCCCATGGGGGTTTTCTCACGAGGCACGACGAGGACCTCAGGGAGCCTCTCGTGCGGTGCCAGGGAACTCATGTCTCCATGCGCATGGCGAGGGGGAGCTGGTCATCACTCTCGAGTCATGGGAAGTGACTAGGGCCTCAAGACGCGTTGAAGAAGGACTCTCGAGGTCTTTCTCGGGTGGCGGCGGGAAACCCTCGTTTCCCTCGACTTCTGCAGGGGACTATAGGCAACTTCCCATGGTGACTCTGAGAGGTGAGGGATGCTGTGGAGTTGGCAGGGCCTCTCGGGACTCTGCTGGGTTCGGCGCAATGGAAGAGGGCCTCATCTCGAGGGGAGGCAGGAACCTCAGGCTTCCTCTCCGATTCTGACTCCGACTGCACGGTCCCTGCAGTGTTGGGACAGGAGAGTCATGCCTCGTCTTGTCTGAGGAATGGAATTCTGGTTGCCTCTCGAGTTGTTCCGGGAGTCTCAGGCCCCTTGTCGAGCTGTGTGTAGACCCTGCGGGTTTTTCCGGATGATGCACGGGGGTGTCAGTGCCCCTTCGTGTTGTGCCTTCACTCACAGGGTTGCCTTCGAAGAGGTGTCCGGGCATCGGGTTCTTATCAAGAGCGGACCGGAAAATCGGGGTCGTTCGGCACGTGGCACCTCACACATGGCTAGTCTCGAATTTCCTCCTGAGACCGGCCTCATCCTGAGGTGCACCAGGAAGGCCGGGAACCCCTTCCAGAGAAAGCAGGGGAATCGACTCTCCTGTCGCGATCAGGAGGGGAGAAGGGGCTCAGATGAAGTGGTGCCGGGACCCTCGGTGTTCCCCTCGAGGCACCCAGCGTGTCGGCGAACTTTTGCGGTCTCATCAAGGGTGTCAAGTACCGTTTCACACTTAAGGACGGAACATGGGACTTCCCTGGAGACGCCGGGAATTTCGGTCTTCCCCTGGAGTGAGACCGGTATGTTGGGGAACTTTTGGGGTCGCATCAAGGGTGCCAAGTAGCATTTCGAACTTTAAGATGGAATGTGGGACTTCTCTTGAGACTCTAGCTGGCAAGGGCCTCATATTGCAATGAAGGGGGAACCACATGGTTTTTAAGACTTGAGGCTGAATTCTCGAATTACGATGGGAAATTCAGACTTCCTCTTGTGTTGACCGTGGGAAGACCAATCTTCCATTCAAATTGTGAGGGAGAGATGGAGGTTGCTCTCGAGTCACTGTAGGGCAAAATAGACCTCATCTAGGCTTGTGTCTAGGACATAATGTTCCACTCCAGGGGCGACAGGGATCTCGGGGTTGCATTCCAAACTCACCCGGGGAGTCAGGCCTCGTCTCGAGGGAAGCAAAGGACTCCGCTCTCCTCTCGAGTCGCACCGGGTATTTCTTGGACCCAACTGAGTGGCCTAAAGGGAGTCAATCCTCCTGTGAAGTTTGGAGAGAGGACCAGGGATTGCTCTCCAGGTCAGGCAGGAAAAGAAGGCCCCCATCTCTCCTTGACGGGGGCATCTTGTGGTTTTTCTCGAACTGCGGCGCCACTGTGTGTTTTCTCACGAGGTACGATGGGGTACTCAGGGAGCCTCTTGTGTGGTACTAGGGAAGTCAGTTTTCCTGCTTGTGGCAAGGGGAGCGCGTCCTTGCTCTGGAGTCATGGTAGGGGAATCGGGCATCAAGAGACGTTGAAAAAGGACTCTCCAAGTCTTTCTCGGGTTACTTCAGGAAACTCTGGGTTCCCTCGACTTGTGCCAGTGACCTCAGGTAGCTTCTCAGGGAGCCTCTGAGAATTCAGGGATACTGTGGTGTTGGGAGGGGCCTCTCGGGACACCACTGAGTTTGGTTCAATGGAAGAGGGCCTCTTCTCTAGTTGAGGCAGGAACCTCAAGCTTCCTCTCCATTTCTGACTCCGACCGCAGGGTCCCTGCAGGGTTGGGACAGGAGAGTCAGGCCTCGTCTTGTCTGAGTAATGGAACTCTGCTTGCCTCTTGAGTCGTTCAGTGGGTTTCAGGCCCCTTGTCGAGCTGTGTGTGGAACCTGCGGGTGTTTCCAGAAGATGCACAGGGGTGTCATTGCCCCTTCATTTTGTGCCTTCCCCCACAGGGTTGCCTTCAAAGAGGTGTCCGGGCATCGGGTTCATTTCAAGAGCGGACCAGGAAATCGGGGTCGTTCGGCATGTGGCAGCACCAACGTGGCTCATCTCGAATTTCCTCGTGAGACCAGCATCATCCTGAGGTGCGCCGGGAAGGCCGGGAATACCTTCCACACAAAGAAGGGGAATCGACTCTCCTGTCGTGATCAGGTGGGGAGATGGGGCTCAGATGAAGTGGGGCCGGGACTCTAGGTGTTCCACTCGAGGGAACCCGGCATTTCAGGGAACTTTAGGGGTCGCAACAAGGGAGCCAAGTACCGTTTCCCACTTCAGGACGGAACATGTGACTTCCCTGGGGACGCTGTAGCGGGCAAGGGCCTCATTCTGTGAAGACGTTGGAACCACGTCGTTTTTCTCGAGTTGCGTCTGGATTCTCGAAAACGACGGGGATTTCAGGCTTCCTCTTGGGTTGGCCCTGGGAAGCCCAATCTTCCCCTGGAGTTGCGAGGGAAAGCTGGGGGTTCTGCTCGAGTCGCTACAGGGCCAAAGAGACCTCATCGAGGCGTGTGTCCAGGACCTAATATTCCTCTCAAGGGAAGACAGGGATCTCGGGTTTCCATTCCAGACTCCCCCAGGGAGTCAGGCCTCGCCTCGAGGGGAAGCAGAGGACTCCGCTTTCCTCTCAAGTCGCGACACGGATCTCTTGGAGCCCAATGAGTGGACTCAAGGGTGTCGAGCCTCCTCTTCAGTTTGGAGAGAGGACTCGGGATTGCTCTCCAGGCCAGGCAGGAAAAGAAGGCCCTCATCTAGCGATGACGGGGGCGTCTCATGGGTTTCCTCAGGCTGCGGCTCCCATGGGGGTTTTCTCACGAGGCACGACGAGGACCTCAGGGAGCCTCTCGTGCGGTGCCAGGGAACTCATGTCTCCATGCGCATGGCGAGGGGGAGCTGGTCATCACTCTCGAGTCATGGGAAGTGACTAGGGCCTCAAGACGCGTTGAAGAAGGACTCTCGAGGTCTTTCTCGGGTGGCGGCGGGAAACCCTCGTTTCCCTCGACTTCTGCAGGGGACTATAGGCAACTTCCCATGGTGACTCTGAGAGGTGAGGGATGCTGTGGAGTTGGCAGGGCCTCTCGGGACTCTGCTGGGTTCGGCGCAATGGAAGAGGGCCTCATCTCGAGGGGAGGCAGGAACCTCAGGCTTCCTCTCCGATTCTGACTCCGACTGCACGGTCCCTGCAGTGTTGGGACAGGAGAGTCATGCCTCGTCTTGTCTGAGGAATGGAATTCTGGTTGCCTCTCGAGTTGTTCCGGGAGTCTCAGGCCCCTTGTCGAGCTGTGTGTAGACCCTGCGGGTTTTTCCGGATGATGCACGGCGGTGTCAGTGCCCCTTCGTGTTGTGCCTTCACTCACAGGGTTGCCTTCGAAGAGGTGTCCGGGCATCGGGTTCTTATCAAGAGCGGACCGGAAAATCGGGGTCGTTCGGCACGTGGCACCTCACACATGGCTAGTCTCGAATTTCCTCCTGAGACCGGCCTCATCCTGAGGTGCACCAGGAAGGCCGGGAACCCCTTCCAGAGAAAGCAGGGGAATCGACTCTCCTGTCGCGATCAGGAGGGGAGAAGGGGCTCAGATGAAGTGGTGCCGGGACCCTCGGTGTTCCCCTCGAGGCACCCAGCGTGTCGGCGAACTTTTGCGGTCTCATCAAGGGTGTCAAGTACCGTTTCACACTTAAGGACGGAACATGGGACTTCCCTGGAGACGCCGGGAATTTCGGTCTTCCCCTGGAGTGAGACCGGTATGTTGGGGAACTTTTGGGGTCGCATCAAGGGTGCCAAGTAGCATTTCGAACTTTAAGATGGAATGTGGGACTTCTCTTGAGACTCTAGCTGGCAAGGGCCTCATATTGCAATGAAGGGGGAACCACATGGTTTTTAAGACTTGAGGCTGAATTCTCGAATTACGATGGGAAATTCAGACTTCCTCTTGTGTTGACCGTGGGAAGACCAATCTTCCATTCAAATTGTGAGGGAGAGATGGAGGTTGCTCTCGAGTCACTGTAGGGCAAAATAGACCTCATCTAGGCTTGTGTCTAGGACATAATGTTCCACTCCAGGGGCGACAGGGATCTCGGGGTTGCATTCCAAACTCACCCGGGGAGTCAGGCCTCGTCTCGAGGGAAGCAAAGGACTCCGCTCTCCTCTCGAGTCGCACCGGGTATTTCTTGGACCCAACTGAGTGGCCTAAAGGGAGTCAATCCTCCTGTGAAGTTTGGAGAGAGGACCAGGGATTGCTCTCCAGGTCAGGCAGGAAAAGAAGGCCCCCATCTCTCCTTGACGGGGGCATCTTGTGGTTTTTCTCGAACTGCGGCGCCACTGTGTGTTTTCTCACGAGGTACGATGGGGTACTCAGGGAGCCTCTTGTGTGGTACTAGGGAAGTCAGTTTTCCTGCTTGTGGCAAGGGGAGCGCGTCCTTGCTCTGGAGTCATGGTAGGGGAATCGGGCATCAAGAGACGTTGAAAAAGGACTCTCCAAGTCTTTCTCGGGTTACTTCAGGAAACTCTGGGTTCCCTCGACTTGTGCCAGTGACCTCAGGTAGCTTCTCAGGGAGCCTCTGAGAATTCAGGGATACTGTGGTGTTGGGAGGGGCCTCTCGGGACACCACTGAGTTTGGTTCAATGGAAGAGGGCCTCTTCTCTAGTTGAGGCAGGAACCTCAGGCTTCCTCTCCATTTCTGACTCCGACCGCAGGGTCCCTGCAGGGTTGGGACAGGAGAGTCAGGCCTCGTCTTGTCTGAGTAATGGAACTCTGCTTGCCTCTTGAGTCGTTCAGTGGGTTTCAGGCCCCTTGTCGAGCTGTGTGTGGAACCTGCGGGTGTTTCCAGAAGATGCACAGGGGTGTCATTGCCCCTTCATTTTGTGCCTTCCCCCACAGGGTTGCCTTCAAAGAGGTGTCCGGGCATCGGGTTCATTTCAAGAGCGGACCAGGAAATCGGGGTCGTTCGGCATGTGGCAGCACCAACGTGGCTCATCTCGAATTTCCTCGTGAGACCAGCATCATCCTGAGGTGCGCCGGGAAGGCCGGGAACACCTTCCACACAAAGAAGGGGAATCGACTCTCCTGTCGTGATCAGGTGGGGAGATGGGGCTCAGATGAAGTGGGGCCGGGACTCTAGGTGTTCCACTCGAGGGAACCCGGCATTTCAGGGAACTTTAGGGGTCGCAACAAGGGAGCCAAGTACCGTTTCCCACTTCAGGACGGAACATGTGACTTCCCTGGGGACGCTGTAGCGGGCAAGGGCCTCATTCTGTGAAGACGTTGGAACCACGTCGTTTTTCTCGAGTTGCGTCTGGATTCTCGAAAACGACGGGGATTTCAGGCTTCCTCTTGGGTTGGCCCTGGGAAGCCCAATCTTCCCCTGGAGTTGCGAGGGAAAGCTGGGGGTTCTGCTCGAGTCACTACAGGGCCAAAGAGACCTCATCGAGGCGTGTGTCCAGGACCTAATATTCCTCTCAAGGGAAGACAGGGATCTCGGGTTTCCATTCCAGACTCCCCCAGGGAGTCAGGCCTCGCCTCGAGGGGAAGCAGAGGACTCCGCTTTCCTCTCAAGTCGCAACACGGATCTCTTGGAGCCCAATGAGTGGACTCAAGGGTGTCGAGCCTCCTCTTCAGTTTGGAGAGAGGACTCGGGATTGCTCTCCAGGCCAGGCAGGAAAAGAAGGCCCTCATCTAGCGATGACGGGGGCGTCTCATGGGTTTCCTCAGGCTGCGGCTCCCATGGGGGTTTTCTCACGAGGCACGTCGAGGACCTCAGGGAGCCTCTCGTGCGGTGCCAGGGAACTCATGTCTCCATGTGCATGGCGAGGGGGAGCTGGTCATCACTCTCGAGTCATGGGAAGTGACTAGGGCCTCAAGACGCGTTGAAGAAGGACTCTCGAGGTCTTTCTCGGGTGGCGGCGGGAAACCCTCGTTTCCCTCGACTTCTGCAGGGGACTATAGGCAACTTCCCATGGTGACTCTGAGAGGTGAGGGATGCTGTGGAGTTGGCAGGGCCTCTCGGGACTCTGCTGGGTTCGGCGCAATGGAAGAGGGCCTCATCTCGAGGGGAGGCAGGAACCTCAGGCTTCCTCTCCGATTCTGACTCCGACTGCACGGTCCCTGCAGTGTTGGGACAGGAGAGTCATGCCTCGTCTTGTCTGAGGAATGGAATTCTGGTTGCCTCTCGAGTTGTTCCGGGAGTCTCAGGCCCCTTGTCGAGCTGTGTGTAGACCCTGCGGGTTTTTCCGGATGATGCACGGGGGTGTCAGTGCCCCTTCGTGTTGTGCCTTCACTCACAGGGTTGCCTTCGAAGAGGTGTCCGGGCATCGGGTTCTTATCAAGAGCGGACCGGAAAATCGGGGTCGTTCGGCACGTGGCACCTCACACATGGCTAGTCTCGAATTTCCTCCTGAGACCGGCCTCATCCTGAGGTGCACCAGGAAGGCCGGGAACCCCTTCCAGAGAAAGCAGGGGAATCGACTCTCCTGTCGCGATCAGGAGGGGAGAAGGGGCTCAGATGAAGTGGTGCCGGGACCCTCGGTGTTCCCCTCGAGGCACCCAGCGTGTCGGCGAACTTTTGCGGTCTCATCAAGGGTGTCAAGTACCGTTTCACACTTAAGGACGGAACATGGGACTTCCCTGGAGACGCCGGGAATTTCGGTCTTCCCCTGGAGTGAGACCGGTATGTTGGGGAACTTTGGGGTCGCATCAAGGGTGCCAAGTAGCATTTCAAACTTTAAGATGGAACGTGAGACTTCTCTTGAGACTCTAGCTGGCAAGGGCCTCATATTGCAATGAAGGGGGAACCACATGGTTTTTAAGACTTGAGGCTGAATTCTCGAATTACGATGGGAAATTCAGACTTCCTCTTGTGTTGACCGTGGGAAGACCAATCTTCCATTCAAATTGTGAGGGAGAGATGGAGGTTGCTCTCGAGTCACTGTAGGGCAAAATAGACCTCATCTAGGCTTGTGTCTAGGACATAATGTTCCACTCCAGGGGCGACAGGGATCTCGGGGTTGCATTCCAAACTCACCCGGGGAGTCAGGCCTCGTCTCGAGGGAAGCAAAGGACTCCGCTCTCCTCTCGAGTCGCACCGGGTATTTCTTGGACCCAACTGAGTGGCCTAAAGGGAGTCAATCCTCCTGTGAAGTTTGGAGAGAGGACCAGGGATTGCTCTCCAGGTCAGGCAGGAAAAGAAGGCCCCCATCTCTCCTTGACGGGGGCATCTTGTGGTTTTTCTCGAACTGCGGCGCCACTGTGTGTTTTCTCACGAGGTACGATGGGGTACTCAGGGAGCCTCTTGTGTGGTACTAGGGAAGTCAGTTTTCCTGCTTGTGGCGAGGGGAGCGCATCCTTGCTCTGGAGTCATGGTAGGGGAATCGGGCATCAAGAGACGTTGAAAAAGGACTCTCCAAGTCTTTCTCGGGTTACTTCAGGAAACTCTGGGTTCCCTCGACTTGTGCCAGTGACCTCAGGTAGCTTCTCAGGGAGCCTCTGAGAATTCAGGGATACTGTGGTGTTGGGAGGGGCCTCTCGGGACACCACTGAGTTTGGTTCAATGGAAGAGGGCCTCTTCTCTAGTTGAGGCAGGAACCTCAGGGTTCCTCTCCATTTCTGACTCCGATCGCAGGGTCCCTGAAGAGTTGGGCCAGGAGGGTAAGGCCTCGTCTTGTGTGAAGGAATGCAACTTCACTTGCCTCTCGAGTTGTTCACGGAGTGACAGTCCACATTTGGAGCTGTGAGAGGAATCGGCGGGTTTTTCCAGACGATGCATGGGGATGTCAGTGTCCCTTCGTGTTGTGCCTTCATCCACAGGGTTGCCTTCGAAGAGATGTCCGGGCGTCAGGTTCTTATCTAGAGTGGACCGGGAATTCGGGATCTTTCAGCATGTGGCACCAACCATGAGGCTACTTTTCGAATTTCCTCATGAGACCGGCCTCATCCAGAGGTTCGCGGGGAACGTCGGGAACCCCTTGCAGACAAAGCATGGGAGTCGACCCTCCTGTCGCGATCAGGAGGGGTGAAGGGGCTCACAGGAAGTGGTGCCGTGAACTTTGGTGTTTCCCTCGAGTGAGACCGGTATGTCAGGGAACTTTGGGGGTCGCATCAAGGGTGCCAAGTACCGTTTTGTACTTCAGGATGGAACGTGGGACTTCTCTTGATACGCTGTAGCGGCCAAGGGCCTCATCTTGCGATGACGGGGGAGCCACGTGGTTTTTCTCGAGTTGCGGCGGGATTCTCGAGTTACAACGGGGATTTCAGGCTTCCTCTTGTGTTGGGCCAGGGAAGTCCAATCATCCATTCGAGTTGCAAGCGAGAGCTGGGGGTTGCGCTCGAGTCACTGCAGGGCAAAGGAGACCTCATCTAGGCTTGTGTCCAGGACCTAATGTTCCTCTCCAAGGGCCACAGGGATCTCAGGTTTGCATTCCAGACTCACCCAGGGAGTCAGGCCTTGTGTCGAAGGGAAGCAAAGGACTCCGCTCTCCTTTCGAGTCGCGACGGGCACCTCTTGGAGCCCACTTTGTGGCCTAAAGGGAGTCAAGCCTCCTGTGAAGTTTGGAGAGAGGACTTGGGACTGCTCTCCAGGCCATGCAGGAAAAGATGGCCCTCATCTCGCGATGACGGAGGGGTCTTGTGGGTTTTCTCGAGCTGCGGCGCCAGTGTGGGGTTTCACACGAGTTACGTCAGGGAGCTCAGGGAGCCTCTCATGTGGCGCCAGGGAAGTCAGGTCTCCATGTGCGTGGCGAGGGGGAGCGCGTTATTGCTCTCGAGCCATGGTAGGGGAATCTGACCTCAAGACACATTGAAGAAGGACTCTCGAGGTCTTTCTTCGATTGTGGCAGGAAACCCTTATTTCCCTCGACGTTTGCCGGTGGCCTCAAGGAGCTTCTTAGAATGCCTAGGAGAAGTCAGGGATACAGAGGAGATGGGAGGGGCCTCTCGGGACTCCACTGGGTTTGTTTTAATGGAAGAGGGCCTCATCTCGGGTTGAGGCAGGAACCTCAGGTTTCCTCTCCATTTCTGACTCAGATCGAAGCGTGCCTGCAGAGTTGGGATTGGATACTCAGGCCTCGTCTTGTCTGAGGAAGGGAACTCCGCTTGCCTCTCTCATTGTTTAAGGGGTGACAGGCCAGTTGTGGAGCTGTATGTGGATCCTGTGGGATTTTCCGGACGATGAACAGGGTTGCCAGTGCCCCCTCGTGTAGTGCCTTCATCCACAGGGTTGCCTTAGAAGAGGTGTCCGGGCATCGGGTTCTTATGAAGAGCAAGACCGAGAAATCGGGGTCTGTCGGCACGTGGCACCAACACGAGGCTACGTCTCGAATTTCTTCGTGAGACTGGCCTCATCCTGAGGTGCGCCATGAAGGTCGGGAACGCCTTCTAGACAAAGCAGGGGGATCGACCTTCCTGCCGTGATCTGGAGCGGAGAAGGGGCTCAAATGAAGTGGTGCCAGGAACTTCGGTGTTCCCTTGGAGTGAGACCGGTATATTGGGGAACTTTTGGGGTCGCATCAAGGGTGCCAAGTAGCATTTCGAACTTTATGACGAAACATGGGACTTCTCTTGAGACTCTGTAGTGGGCAAAGGCCTCATATTGCGATGAATGGGGAACCACGTGGTTTTTAAGAGTTGCGGCGGGATTCTCGAGTTACAACGGGAAATTCAGACTTCCTCTTTTGTTGGCCCAGTGAAGACCAATCTTCCATTCGAATTGCGAGGGAGAGATGGGTGTTGCTCTCGAGTCACTGTAGGGCAAAATAGACCTCATCTAGGCTTTTGTCCAGGACATAATGTTCCTCTCCAGGGGCAACAGGGATCTCGGGGTTGCATTCCAGACTCACCCGAGGTAAGGCCTCATCTCGAGGGGAAATAAAGTACTCTGCTCTCCTCTCAAGTCGCGACAGGTATCTCTTGGAGCCCATTGAGTGGCCTAAAGGGAGTAAAGCCTCCTGTGAAGTTTGGAGAAAGGACCAGGGATTGCTCTCCAGGTCAGGCAGGAAAAGAAGTCCCCAATCTCGCGATGACGGTGGCGTCTCGTGGGTTTTCCCGAGCTGCGGCACCAGTGTGGGGTTTCTCACGAGGTATGACGGGGAGCTCAGGGAGCCTCTCATGTGGCGCCAGTGAAGTCAGGTGTCCATGCACATGGCGAGGGGGAGCGTGTCATTGCTCTCGAGTCATGGTGGGGGAATCCGGCCTCAAGACGCGTTGAAGACGGACTCTTGAGGTCTTTCTCGGGTTGCGGCAGGAGACCCTGTGTTCCCTCGACTTGTGCCAGTGACCTCAGGGAGTTGCTCAGGGTTCCTCTGAGAAGACACTGATACTGTGGTGTTGGGAGGGGCCTCTCGGGACTCCACTGCGTTTGGTGCAATGGAAGATTGCCGGGAGCCAGCGAGAGACATTCCACTCATGACAAATGTCATGAGGAAAGAGTCTCGGCATACGCAAAGGCGGGATCGAGCCTCCGGGAGTTCCCCCGTATATTCTTGAGCATCTACCCCCAAAAACCAAAGTCTGCCTTTTTTATGGCTTTGTTCTCTCACCTCTGACATTACTGGGGATGTCCCCTACCACCATCTCACTCTCTCTGTCAAAGAGCTAACTTACAGCTCCAACTAATAATGTTCCTGGGCAATTAGTAGTGTTTAAATCCAAACCCCTCAGATGGTTTTCTAACTCGCCTGACAAGTTTACCCGGTCTCCTACAGCTATGCATACGATTGTGTACAGTCTCCCAGCCTCGAGACGCACGGGAAGTTTAAGATATTCAAATAGCTTAGAGCCTCTCAGAGAGTTAGAAACTGTCAGAATAAAACTAGTAAAAGATTTCATTGATGAACCAATCCTTTTTGCCAAGTTTCCACATCCCCTGAATTGTATCCTTGAATGTGTGTTAATTAATATAGTTGGTATGTAGAAAAAATAAGTACTGGCCTTGATGTTAGTAACTTTAGACCCTTAAGGTAATAAATTCTTTTCTTTGTTGTAAACCCATTACACATCCTCCCTATAGGAATGCAATTTTATCTTCGAAGGATGGCGCCAAACCTTAAACAATTACTCTTAGAGAAAATAACTCTTATGGTTGATAAGTCTTTGTCAAGAGTCATAAAATGTTAATAGGTCTTCTGGCCAGAAGATGATGTAAATCATCTAAACCATTTTTATACGATAAATCTGCAGAAAAGAAACCCTGGTTTTTGATAAGGATTAAAGACTGCTGACTTTGCATCCCCTATTATCCTCTATGTGTAACTTAGGGTATTAAAACCTGTGTTGAAAATAAAGTTACGGGCCTTGCTCGCCAACGCTTGGTCTCCCCATGTCATTATTCCCCTCAATTTTCAGATGAGTGTCCATCTGGAGCGCGGATATCCTCTGCGACCATTTATTTGCCTGGGCTTCGAAGACCTACTCGATAAGGTGTCTAAGGTGGGGCAACTTCCTCTATTCTAGAGGGCACTTGCAGCCTCCATGGTCAGAGCTAACCTGGTGTCACGGGTTATATTGATTTTCCGCGTAAACCAAGCTACTCAGCTGCTTTTCTCCACTGAATTTTCCTACTGAGCTATCCTCATTCTATTACTCTGTATATCTTTGATGAATAAATAAATATATAAATAGGTCGCCTACTCCATCTTCCCTTCAAATACCCTGGATCAGCTGGGGCTGGACCTCTGCAGGTGGCGCCCGAGACAGGCATTTCGAAGGTAAATCCCCAACCCCATTCCCCCAGTGTTCAGTTTTCGGGACAGATAGGATCCCACTTAGGGGGCTGCAGATCCCCCTGTAGAATAGACAGGGCGAGAGGAGTGGGAAGTGTTGAAGAGTTAGAGAGAAAAAACGGTTTCTAAAAAGACTGACAAAAAGGGCCTAATCTTTAGATAGCTAAAAGCAAAATCTTTTACTATCCTTAAGTTTCTGACATGGGCAACACTGAATCAAATGAAAGACAGCTCTTTATAGGAGTAATTTTACAGTTATTAAGTAAAAGAAGAATCAAGGTTAAAACATCTTCCATTCAATCATTTTTTTACATTTGTACAAGACCACTGCCCTTGGTTTCTACAACAAGGCACTGTTAACCTAGATATCTTGAAAAAACTAGGAAAACAGCTAAGAGCTTATTGTGCTCAGCAAGGTTTGGAAAAAATCCCTACTTACACCTTTCCTCTGTGGAATATGACTAGAGATGTTTTAGATCCAGCTCATGAATTTGAAAAGGTACCTGTTAAAGAGGAAAGTAAAGTTGGAAAAGTACCTGTTAAACAAAAAAGCAAATCTGAAAAGGTACCTGTTATAAAGAAAAGTGAAAATGAAGAGGCTATACCTAGCTATCGACAGCTAAATGAATGGCTAGCCGCTATGACTGCCAATGAGCATGTAAAAGATAGGGATGAAAAGAAAGATCAGCTCTCCCCTCAATTTGAAAAAGGTTTAGAGGAAACAGCAGCTCGATGCCATTCTGATGAGAATTATTGTTGTTGTTTTTTTTTTTTTTTTAGCTAAAGATGCTCCTAAAAGTTTAAGAAAACATCCCTAATCAGACCATCCGCTCCTAGGAGGTTGAGGGAAACATCCCTGATCAGACAGTTCGTAAGATTTAGTTACCAAACAGTTAAAGGATCTCCGGAACAGAAGAGGAAAACTTCGGGACGCTCCCATCCCCCTATGCCTCCTCCTCCATGTCGGGGTAAAGGGCCACCGCTAGGAGTTTCCCGGAGAAGGATTTTCTCTAGTCCCAAGGATGAACTTGATCCTCACCTTGAGGCTTCTTTTCTAGTCCCCTCTGCAGTTTAGCCAGGGTAAAGAGGTTACAAAATAAATAAAAATATTCTCTAAAATTAAAAAAAAAATTAAAAATGGATTTCTCTGCATCTAAGAATAGACAAATATTTATTGACTGTGGAATATGATTAGAAATGTCCTGGACCTCCGTCACGAGGCTGTTAAATAGCCTATGGGGGAGGCTATAGAGGTGGATGGTGGTGAGTCTCCATTTACTGCACAGATCATATTTTCTGCCATTGAAAAAAAAAAAGGAGGGAGAAAGTGGTCTACCTCCCGAGGAAGGAGAGGGCTTACAGGACGCTGCGGCCGAGAGCCCTGGCGAGCTCCCTCCCCCTCTGCACAAACCTTTAAAAAACTTATCCACCACTTTCTGATTTAAGGAGACCGCCACCGCCTTCGATTGTGCCTCCCAGGACCCAGGAGTTCCCCACTTTGCCCCCAAAGCCTCCCAAAGTGTTGCCTAAGACTGAGGAAGATAAAAAGTTTTTTAAACAAAGGAGCTTTTAGTACACAATATTCAGAGCGTGCTCCTTGGAGAAAATTCCCTCAGGGGGGTCTCACCCAGGCTAGGAGAAAAGCGAAAAGGCAAGGAGATTTAATAGCAATATTAACCCCTGATGTGCCGCTTACTCCAATTCCAACCGGAGTGGCTGGCCCCCTATCTGAGGACATTGTAAGATTTGTCCTGGGGCGTAGCTCGCTTTCTTTTAAAAAAAAATTAAATAAAAAAAAAAGAAAGAAAAGAAATTTCGCTGGTGCATGGTGTAGTAGATTCTGATGATATTGAGAAATTAAAGTCTTGATCTCACTGCCTATCAAAACTGTACAAATTAATAAAGGTCAAAGAGTAACACAGCTTTTACTTTTACCTTAGTATCAGACAAGGAAAAACTTGACTTCTCAAGCTAAGAGCCACAAAACATTTGGATCTAGTGATCTAGCCTTTTGGGTGCAGGAAATTACAGTTCCAAGGCCTTTAAAAGATCTTTTAATTCAAGAGAATAAAACGCCAGGGCTATTAGACACAGGAACAGACGTCTCTTAACATTGCTGGGAAAGACTGGCCCAGCTCCTGGCCAACACATAATACTGAAAATGAGTTCGTGGGATTAGAGAAAGTGGTATGTGGGGTGGAGATGCTGTACAGGTGGTACATTTAACAATACTTTATATATTGTTATAAATACATAATATAAATGTATTTGCCTAATTACAGTTTGCCTAATTAGGTATGGGTATAAATAAAATATAATAAAGGTATACCTAATTCTATTTATAGATCTATACTTAATTAATTTGTATATAAATTAATATGTATACTATATACACACACATATATATACTGTATAATTAAATATATATGGCAGAATATAATGTGTGTGTGGCTGATATTAATTGGTATGGATTGATGTGCTATGATGATAAATGTTCTATATACTGTATAATTATAAATGTGTGACATGTATTATTACAGTATATTGGTTTGTGTTGGTTGGTATTAGCTGTGTATGTGTTGTATTGTTGTAATATATATTAATTAATATATTAATTATAAAGATTACTTCAAGTATATTGATTTATATATATTATATGTCAATAACTTTATACTTGTTGCCATATATAAATACATATATAAATGCATTTTGCATTTAGGTATATCTGTATACCTGTATACCAAAATGAGATAAGGAGGTTATACATTTATTACTTAAATTTATACAGAGACCTAAACTAAACATTAGACCTAAATTAACATATCCATAGGGAAACAGCTAGACAAATAGTGAAGTTATGTTCCAATTGTAATTAATCACTTAAACGTAAACACACAGGGGCAGACTACAATGATGAGACACTAGATGCCTGAATTACAGGCTACGACTCGGCCCCTGGTCAAGTAAAAAGGCCTCCTTACGGGAGAGTGAAAAAGGCCAGATGTGTTGCTAACTTGTGGGAGAGGGTATGCTTGTATATTTCTACAGAATGCAGATTCTCCGGTTTGGATCTCAGACAAATTCGTCATGTCACATTCCCCAAAGACCAGGTTTGCGGCGCGCGCACTCGCTCGCTCCCCCTCCCCCAGCCAGCTCTCGCCTCCGTGCCACCAGCAGCGCCTCGCACCCACCTCGCTGCACCCCGTGACCTAGAGCAAAGAAGTCTGTGCAGCGAGTGAGGGCCAGAGAGGAAAGCGCACCCGCGGAGTGCTGTCCAGACCAGAGTGGCCCCACCGGCGAGAGGGGACCGCCCTGTGCCCAAGCGGTGGCGGCTAGCCCTAAACCACGAACCCTGCCCCTCCGCCCACCATAGGCGCCTTGGCCCACAGCCTGCCGCTCGTGTTCTGCCTCCTGATGCTGGGGACACTGCTCCCCCGGGCTGACGCCTACAGCTGCTCCCTGGTTCATCTTGTTTAAACCCTCAATATAATGTTTGCTCCTTTGTAATGCTACAACATCCACCTTATCTTATGATGTAACCACTTATTGAATTATGGTCTTGCTGTATTACAACAACTACAGGATTTAATGCAAACACGACGGTTTGTGGGCTTACTTATCTTGGGAACAGCAGCTTTGATAAGTGCAATCACTTCTGTTACTGTGGCAGAAATATCATTGACTCAACAAGTACATACTGCTCAATATGTTGATTCTATGTCCAAAAATGTTTCTTTAACATTGGCAACACAGGAAGCTATAGAGAGAAAATTAGAAATGAGGGTAGACGCCCTAGAGGAAGCAGTAATACATATTGGGACTGAATTGCAGGCTTTAAAGGTGAAAATGGCATTGTCTTGTCATGCTGACTATCGGTGGATATGTGTAACACCCCTGAAAGTAAATGAGACAGATTTTGAATGGGAAAAGATTAAAAACCATATTTCAGGTATCTGGAACAGCTCTGACATTGGTTGAGACGTAGGGAAACTTCACTATCAAATAGCAACCATGGAGCACTCCCGATTAGATTTTACTGCTGCTGGAACAGCAAATGATTTCTTCCATACTTTCCCTAACTACATCTCAGGAAAGAATATTCTGTCTAATGTCTTTAGCTATGCTGCGGTGGCTGCTTTAATTCTGCTTCTCATAATCATTCTTCCTTGTATTGTCAGGATTCTTCGGCAGAGTATTCAGAGGCTCGCGACTGAGCTACATCTGGCTGTTTTAAGAAATAAAAAACGGGGAGATGCCGGGAGCCGGCGAGAGACATTCCACTCGTGACAAAGGTCATGAGGAAGGAGGCTGGGCATACACAAAGGCGGGATCGAGCCTCGGGAGTCCTCCCGGATATTCTTGAGCATCTACCCCCCCAAAACCAGAGTCTGCCTACTTTATTGCTTTGTGCTCTCACCTCTGACTTTACTGGGGGCTGTCCCCCACCACCATCTCCCTCTTTCTGTCAAAGAGCTAACTTACAGCTCCAATTAATAAAGTTCCTGGGCAATTAGGAGTGTTTAAATCCAAACACGTCAGATGGCTCTCTAACTCGCCTGACAAGTTTACCCGGACTCCTACAGCAATGCATACAATTGTTTACAGTCTCCAAGCCTCGAGAGGCACGGGAAGTTTAAGATATTCAAATAGCTTAGAGCCTCTCAGAGAGTTAGAAACTGTCAGAATAAAACTAGTAAAAGATTTCATTGATGAACCAATGCTTGTTGCCAAGTTTCCACATCCCCTGAATTGTATAATTGAATGTGTATTAATTAATATAGTTGGTATGTAGAAGAAATAAGTAGTGGCCTTGGTGTTACTAACTTTAGACCCTTAAGGTAATAAATTCTTTCCTTTGTTGTAAACCCATTACATATCTGCCCTATAGGAATGCAATTTTATCTTCGAAAGATGGGGCCAAACCTTAAAATATTTACTCTTAGAGAAAATAAGTCTTACGGTTGATAAGTCTTTGTCAAGAGTCATAAAATGTTAATAGGTCTTCTGGCTAGAAGATGATGTAAATCACCTAAACCATTTGTATATGATACATTTGCAGGAAAGAAACCCTGGTTTTTGATAAGGATCAAAGGCTGCTGACTTTGCATCCCCATTATCCTCTATGTGTAACTTAGGGTATAAAAACCCCTGTTGAAACTAAAGCTACGGGCCTTGATTGCCAACGCTTAGTCTCCTAATGTCATTCTTCCCCTCAATTTTCAGATGAGTGTCCATCTGGAGCGCGGATATCCTCTGCGACCATTTATTTGCCTGGGCTTCGAAGACCACTTAAGAAGATGTCTAAGGTGGGGCACTTTTCGCTCTTCGAGAGGGAGACTGCGGCCTCCGTGGTAAGAGCTAACCTGGTGTCACGGGTTATACTGATTTTCCGCATAAACCAAGCTACTCAGCTTCTTTTCTCCACTAAATTTTCCTACTGAGCTATCCTCATTCTATTACTCTTTATATCTTTGATAAATAAATCAATAGGTCGCCTACTCTGTCTCCCCTTTGAAAACCCTGGACCAGCCGAGGCTGGACCTTGTCAGAAGAGGGCCTCATCTCGATTTGAAGCAGGAACCTCAGGGTTGCTCTCCATTTCTGACTCTGAACACAGAGTCCCTACAGAGTTAGGACAGGAGAGTCAGGCCTCGTCTTGTGTGGAGGAATGGAACTCCACTGGACTCTGGAGTTGTTCACCAGATAACAGGCCACTTGTCGAGCTGTGTGTGGAACCTGCGGTTTTATCCAGACGATGCATGGGGGTGTCAGTTCCCCTTTGTTTTTTGCCTTCATACACAGGGTTGCCTTCGAAGAGGTATCCAGCCTTCAGGTTCTTATCAAGAGCAGACCAGGAAATCAGGGTCTTTCGGCATGTGGCACCACCCACAAGCCTACGTCTCGAATTTCTTCTTGAGACGGACCTCAACCTGAGGTGCACCAGGAAGGTCGGTAACCCTTTCAGACAAAGCAAGTGAATCGACCCTCTTGTCCCGATCAGGAGGGGAGAAGGGGCTCAGATGAAGTGGTGCCGGGAACCTCGATGTTCCCCTCGAGTAAAACTGGGATGTCGGGGAACTTTTGGAGTCACATCAAAGGTTCTAAGTACCGTTTCAAACTTCAAGACGGAACGTGAGACTTCTCTTGAGACGCTGTAGCTGGCAAGGGCCTCATCTTGTGGTGACGGGTTAACCACGTTGTTTTTCTCGAGTTGTGGCGGGATTCTCGAGTTAGGTCAGGAAATTCAGGCTTCCTCTTGTGTTGGCCCAGGGAAGTCCAGTCTTCCATTCGAGTTGCGAGGGAGAGCTAGGGATTGCGCTTGAGTCACTGCAAGGCAAAAGAGACCTTATCTAGGCTTGTGTCCAGGACATAATGTTCGTCTCCAGGGGGGACAGGGATCTCGGGGTTGCTTTCCTGATGCACCCGGGGAGTCAGTCCTTGTCTCGAGGGGAAGCGAAGGACTCCGCTCTCCTCTCGAGTTGCGACGGGTATCTCTTGGCGCCCACTGAGTGGCCTAAAGGGAGTCAAGCCTCCTGTGGAGTTTGGAGAGAGGACTCGGGATTGCTCTCCAGGCCATGCAGGAAAAGAAGGCCATCATCTCGCGATGAAGGGGGCGTCTCGTGGGTTTTCTCGAGCTGCAGCGCCAGTGTGGGGTTTCTCATGAGGTAGTACGGGGAGCTCAGGGAGCCTCTCATGTGGCGCTTGGGAAGTCAGGTCTCCATGCGCATTGCGAGGGGGAGCGCGTCATTGCTCTAGAGTCATGGAAGGTGTATTGGGCCTCAAGAACCGTTAAAGAAGGACTTTCAAGGTGTTTCTTGGGTCACGGCAGTAAACCCTGGGTTCCCTTGACTAGTGCCGGTGGCCTCAGGGAGCTTCTCAGTGTGCCTCTGAGAAGTCAGGGATACCCTGGAGTTGGGAGGGCCCTCTCGGGACTCCACTGGGTTTGGTGCAATAGAAGAGGGCCTCATCTCGAGTGGAGGCAGGAACCTCAAGGTTCATCTCCATTTCTGACTCTGATCGCAGGGTCCCTGCAGAGTTGGGACAGGAGAGTCAGGCCTCGTCTTCTAAGGAGGAATGGAACTCCGCTTGCCTCTCGAGTTATTCATGGGGTGACAGGCAACTTGTCGAACTGTGTTTGGAATCTGCGGGTTTTTCCGGACGATGCACGAGGGTGTCAGTGACCCTTCGTGTTGTGCCTTCTTCCACAGGGTTGCCTTTGAAGAGGTGTCCGGGCATCGGGTTCTTATCAAGAGCGGACCGGGGAATCGGGGTCTTTCAGCATGTGTTACCACCCATGAAGCTACGTCTCAAATATTCTCGTTAGACCGGCCTCATCCTGAGGTGCGCCGGGAAGGTTGGGAACCCCTTCCAGACAAAGCACGGGAGTCGACCCTCCAGTCGCAATCAGGAGGTGAGAAGTGGCTCAGATGAAGTCGTACCGGGAACCTCGGTGTTCCCCTCGAGAGAGACCAGGGTGTTGGGGAACTTTTGTAATCGCATCAAGGGTGCCAAGTTTTCACACTTGAAGTGTGAAAACATTTCAAGAAGAAACCTGGGACTTCTCTTTAGACGCTGTAGCGGGCAAGGGCCTCATCTTGCGATGACGGGGTAACCATGTGGTTTTTCTCGAGTTTCGGCGGGATTCTCGAGTTATGATGGGGAATTCAGGCTTCCTCTTGTGTTGGCCCAGGGAAGTCCAATCTTCCATTAGAGTTGCGAGAGAGAGCTAGGGATTGCTCTCGAGTCACTTCAGGGCAAAAGAGACCTCATCTAAGCTTGTGTCCGGGACCTAATATTCCTCTCCAGGGGCGACAGAGATCTCGGGGTTGCATTTTAGACGCACCCGAGGAGTCAGGCCTTATCTCGAGAGGAAGGAAAGGACTCTGCTCTGCTCTCGAGTCCCGACGGGTATTTCTTGGAGACCACTGAGTGGCCTAAAGGGAGTCAAGCCTCCTGTGGATTTTTTTTTAATTTTATTTTATTTTTAAACTTTACATAATTGTATTAGTTTTTCCAAATATCAAAATGAATCCGCCTCAGGTATACATGTGCTCCCCATCCTGAACCCTCCTCCCTCCTCCCCCCCATAGCATCCCTCTGGGTCGTCCCAGTGCACTAGCCCCAAGCATCCAGTGTCATGCATCAAACCTGGACTGGCAACTCTTTTCATACATGATATTTTACATATTTCAATGCCATTCTCCCAAATCTTCCCACCTTCTCCCTCTCCCACAGAGTACATAAGACTCTTCTATACATCAGTGTCTCTTTTGCTGTCTCGTACTCAGGGTTATTGTTACCGTCTTTCAAAGTTCCATATATATGCGTTAGTATACTGTATTGGTGTTTTTCTTTCTGGCTTACTTCACTCTGTATAATAGGCTGCAGTTTCATCCACCTCATTAGAACTGATTCATTCTATTCTTTTTAATGGCGGAGTAATACTCCATTGTGTATATGTACCACAGCTTTCTTATCCATTCATCTGCTGATGGACATCTAGGTTGCTTCCATGTCCTGGCTATTAGAAACAGTGCTGCGATGAACATTGGGGTACACGTGTCTCTTTCCCTTCTGGTTTCCTCAGTGTGTATGCCCAGCAGTGGGATTGCTGGATCATAAGGCAGTTCTATTTCCAGTTTTTTAAGGAATCTCCACACTGTTCTCTATAGTGGCTGTACTAGTTTGCATTCCCACCAACAGTGTAAGAGGGTTCCCTTTTCTCCACACCCTCTCCAGCATTTATTATTTGTAGACTTTTGGATTGCAGCCCTTCTGACTGGCGTGAAATGGTACCTCATAGTGGTTTTGATTTGCATTTCTATGATAATGAGTGATTTTGAGCATCTTTTCATGTGTTTGTTAGCCATCTGTATGTCTTCTTTGGAGAAATGTCTATTTAGTTCTTTGGCCCATTTTTTGATTGGGTCATTTATTTTTCTGGAGTTGAGCTGTAGGTGTTGCTTGTATATTTTTGAGATTAGTTGTTTGTCAGTTGCTTCATTTCCTATTATTTTCTCCCAGTCCGAAGGCTGTCTTTTCACCTTGCTAATAGTTTGCTTTGATGTGCAGAAGCTTTTAAGGTTAATTAGGCCCCATTTGTTTATTTTTGTTTTTATTTCCAATATTCTGGGAGGTGGGTCATAGAGGATCCTGCTGTGATGTATTTCAGAGAGTGTTTTGCCTATGTTCTCCTCTAGGAGTTTTATAGTTTCTGGTCTTACGTTTAGATCTTTAATCCATTTTGAGTTTATTTTTGTGTATTGTGTTAGAAAGTGTTCTAGTTTCATTATTTTACAAGTGGTTGACCAGATTTCCCAGCACCACTTGTTAAAGAGATTGTCTTTAATCCATTGTATATTTTTGCCTCCTTTGTCAAAGATAAGGTGTCCATATGTGTGTGGATTTATCTCTGGGCTTTCTATTTTGTTCCACTAATCTATATTTCTGTCTTTGTGCCAGTACCATACTGTCTTGATAACTGTGGCTTTGTAGCGGAGCCTGAAATCAGGTAGGTTGATTCCTCCAGTTCCATTCTTCTTTCTCAAGATCGCTTTGGCTATTCGAGGTTTTTTGTATTTCCATACAAATTGTGAAATTATTTGTTCTAGCTCTGTGAAGAATACTGTTGGTAGCTTGATAGAGATTGCATTGAATCTATAAATTGCCTTGGGTAGTATACTCATTTTCACTATATTGATTCTTCTAATCCATGAACATGGTATATTTCTCCACCTATTAGTGTCCTCTTTGATTTCTTTCACCAGTGTTTTATAGTTTTCTATATATAGGTCTTTAGTTTCTTTAGGTAGGTATATTCCTAAGTATTTTATTCTTTCCGTTGCAATGGTGAATGAAATTGTTTCCTTAATTTCTCTTTCTGTTTTCTCATTATTAGTGTATAGGAATTCAAGGGATTTCTGTGTGTTGATTTTATATCCTGCAACTTTACTATAGTCATTGGCTAGTTCTAGTAATTTTCTGGTGGAGTCTTTAGGGTTTTCTATGTAGAGGATCATGTCATCTGCAAACAGTGAGAGTTTTACTTCTTCTTTGCCAATTTGGATTCCTTTTGTTTCTTTTTCTGCTCTGATTGCTGTGGCCAAAACTTCCAAAGCTATGTTGAATATTAATGGTGAAAGTGGGCACCCTTGTCTTGTTCCTGACTTTAGAGGAAATGCTTTCAATTTTTCACCATTGAGGATAATGTTTGCTGTGGGTTTGTCATATATAGCTTTTATTATGTTGAGGTATGTTCCTTCTATTCCTGCTTTCTGGAGATTTTTTATCATAAATGGATGTTGAATTTTGTCAAAGGCTTTCTCTGCATCTATTGAGAAAATCATATGGTTTTTATTTTTCAATTTGTTAAGGTGGTGTATTACATTGATTGATTTGCGGATATTGAAGAATCCTTGCATCCCTGGGATAAAGCCCACTTGGTCATGGTGTATGATCTTTTTAATGTGTTGTTGGATTCTGATTGCTAGAATTTTGTTAAGGATTTTTCATCTATGTCATCAGTGATATTGGCCTGTAGTTTTCTTTTTTTGTGGGATCTTTGGCAGGTTTTGGTATTAGGCTGATGGTGGCCTCATAGAATGAGTTTGGAAGTTTACCTTCCTCTGCAATTTTCTGGAAGAGTTTGAGCAGGATAGGTGTTAGCTCTTCTCTAAATTTTTCGTAGAATTCAGCTGTGAAGCCGTCTGGACCTGGGCTTTTGTTGGCTGGAAGATTTTTGGTTACAGTTTCTATTTCCGTGCTTGTGATGGGTCTGTTAAGATTTTCTATTTGTTCCCTGGTCCAGTTTTGGAAAGTTGTACTTTTCTAAGAATTTGTCCATTTCTTCCACGTTGTCCATTTTATTGGCATATAATTGTTGATAGTAGTCTCTTATGATCCTTTGTATTTCTGTGTTTTCTGTTGGGACCTCTCCATTTTCATTTCTAATTTTATTGATTTGATTTTTCTCCCTTTGTTTCTTGATGAGTCTGGCTAATGGTTTGTCAATTTTATTTATCGTTTCAAAGAACCAGCTTTTGGTTTTGTTGATTTTTGCTATGGTCTCTTTTGTTTCTTTTGCATTTATTTCTGCTCTAATTTTTAAGATTTCTTTCCTTCTACTAACCCTGGGGTTCTTCATTTCTTCCTTTTCTAGTTGCTTTAGGTGTAGAGTTAGTTTATTTATTTGACTTTTTTCTTGTTTCTTGAGGTGTGCCTGTATTGCTATGAACTTTCCCCTTAGGACTGCTTTTACCGTGTCCCACAAGTTTTGGGTTGTTGTGTTTTCATTTTCATCCGTTTCTATGCAAATTTTGATTTCTTTTTTGATTTCTTCTGTGATTTGTTGGTTATTCAGCAGCGTGTTGTTCAGCCTCCATATGTTGGAATTTTTAATAGTTTTTCTCCTGTAATTGAGATCTAATCTTACTGCATTGTGGTCAGAAAAGATGCGTGGAATGATTTCTATTTTTTCGAATTTACCAATGCTAGCTTTATGGCCCAGGATGTGATCTATCCTGGAGAAGGTTCCATGTGCACTTTAGAAAAAGTTGAAATTCATTGTTTTGGGATGAATTCTCCTATAGATATCAATTAGGTCTAACTGGTGTATTGTATCATTTAAATTTTGTGTTTCCTTGTTAAATTTCTGTTTAGCTGATCTATCCATAGGTGTGAGTGGGGTATTAAAATCTCCAACTATTATTGTGTTAGTGTTAATTTCTCCTTTCATACTTGTTAGCATTTGTCTTACATACTGTGGTGCTCCCACGTTGGGTGCATATATATTTATAATTGTTATATCTTCTTCTTGGATTGATCCTTTGATCATTATGTAGTGACCTTCTTTGTCTCTTTTCACAGCCTTTGTTTTAAAGTCTATTTTATCTGACATGAGTATCGCTACTCCTGCTTTCTTTTGGTCCCTATTTGCATGGAAAATCTTTTTCCAGCCCTTCACTTTCAGTCTGTATGTATCCCCTGTTTTGAGGTGGGTCTCTTGTAGACAACATATGTAGGGGTCTTGTTTTTGTATCCATTCAGCCAGTCTTTGTCTTTTGGTTGGAGCATTCAACCCATTTACGTTTAAGGTAATTACTGATAAGTATGATCCCATTGCCATTTACTTTATTGTTTGGGGTTCGAATTTATACACCGTTTTTGTGTTTCCTGTTTAGTATTTGTTGGAGAGCTGGTTTGGTGGTGCAGAATTCTCTCAGCTTTTGCTTGTCTGAAAAGCTTTTGATTTCTCATTCATACTTGAATGAGATCCTTGCTGGGTACAATAATCTGGGCTGTAGGTTATTTTCTTTCATCATTTTAAGTATGTCTTGCCATTCCCTCCTTGCTTGAAGAGTTTCTATTGAAAGATCAGCTGTTATCCTTATGGCAATTCCCTTGTGTGTTATTTGTTGTTTTTCCCTTGCTGCTTTTCATATTTGGTCTTTGTGTTTGATTTTTGTTAATGTGATTAATATGTGTCTTGGGGGGTTTCGCCTTGGCTTTATCCTGTTTGGGACTCTCTGGGTTTCTTGGACTTGAGTGATTATTTCCTTCCCCATTTTAGGGAAGTTTTCAACTATTATCTCCTCAAGTATTTTCTCACGGTCTTTCTTTTTGTCTTCTTCTTCTGGGACCCCTATGATTCGAATGTTGTAGCGTTTAATATTGTCCTGGAGGTCTCTGAGATTGTGCTCATTTCTTTTAATTCGTTTTTCATTTATCCTCTCTGATTCATTTATTTCTACCATTCTATCTTCGAATTCACTAATCCTATCTTCTGCCTCTGTTATTCTACTATTTGTTGCCTCCAGAGTGTTTTTAATTTCATTTATTGCATTATTCATTATATATTGACTCTTTTTTTTATTTCTTCTAGGTCCTTGTTAAACCTTTCTTGCATCTTCTCAATCCTTGTCTCCAGGCTATTTATCTGTGATTCCATTTTAATTTCAAGATTTTAGATCCATTTCACTATCCTTACTCGGAATTCTTTATCAGGTAGATTCCCTATCTCTTCCTCTTCTGTTTGGTTTGGCGGGCATTTATCCTGTTCCTTTATCTGCTGGGTATTCCTCTGTCTCATCTTGTTTAAATTGCTGAGTTTGGGGTGTCTTTTCTGTATTCTGGCAGTTTGTGGAGTTCTTTACTCTGGCATTTCCTCATTGTGTGTGGGTTTGTACAGGTGTCTTGTCAAGGTTTCCTGGTTAGGGAAGCTTGTGTCCATGTTCTGGTGGGTGGAGCTGTATTTCTTCTCTCTGGAGTGCAATGAAGTGTCCAGTAATGAGTTATGAGATGTTTGTGGTTTTGGGGTGACTTTGGGCAGCCTGTATCTTGAAGCTCAGGGCTGCGTTCCTTTGTTGCTGCAGAATTTGCTTGGTATGTCTTGCCCTGGAACTTGTTGGCCCTTGTGTGGTGCTTGATTTCAGTGTCGGTATGGAGGCATTTGATGAGCTCCTGTCAATTAATGTTCCTTGGAGTCAGGAGTTCCCTGGAGGCAGGGTTTGGACTTAAGCCTCCTGCTTCCAGTTATCTGTCTTACTTTTACAGTAGTTTCAAAACTTCTCCTTCTATACAGCACCATTGATAAAACATCTACGTTAAAGAAGAAAAGTTTCTCTACTGTGAGGGTCACTCAGAAAGGTTCACAGCGTTACATGGAGAAGAGAAGAGGGAGGAGGGAGTTAGAGGTGACCCAAATGAGATGAGGTGGAATCAATAGTGGAGAGAGTGGGCTGGCCAGTAGTCACTTCCTTATGTGCACTCCACAACTGGACCGCACAGAGATGTTCACAGAGTTATACAGAGACGAGAAGAAGGAGGAAGGAGACAGAGGTGGCCAGAAGGATAAAGGGGGGAATGAAAAGAAGGGAGACAGATCCAGCCAGTAATCAGTTCCCTAAGTGTTCTCCACCGTCTGGAATACACAGAAATTCACAGAGTTGGGTAGAGTAGAGAGGGGTTAGGGAGGAGACACAGGCGACCTGGTGGAGAAAAAGGAGAGTCCAAAGGGAGAGAGAGCAGTCAAGCCAGTAATCTCGCTCCCTAGTGAAAAATGGGTACTGAAGATTGGTTTCTTAAAGGTACAAAATTGGTAACAAATACATAAAAGCAAAAATTAAAAATCTAGAGTAGAGTTTGGAATTTCAAAAATACAATGTTAAAGAAAAGAAGAAGGAAAAGAAAGAGAGAAAAAACGAACAAAGAAAAACAAACATGGTCGCAAAAATTATCAAGAAATTACAGGTACAAAATTGATAACTAATACCAAAAAGCAAAAATTAAAAATCTAGAGTAGAGTTTGGAATTTCAAAAATACAATGTTAAAAAAAAGGAAGAAGAAAACTAAAGAGAAAACAAACAAACAAAAACAAGCAATGTCGCAAAAATTATAAAGAAACTACAGGTACAAAATTGATATCAAATATCAAAAAGCATAAATTAAAAATCTAGAGTACAGTTTGGAATTTCAAAAATACAATGTTAAAGAAAAGAAGAAAAAAAAAAAAAAAAAACAAGGTCAAAAAATTATTATATATATATATATAAATATATATATATGAAGTTTGCTGAAGAAGAATAAAATAGGGTCTTTTTTTGCAAAGTAATAGGTTATAAAAGTGAAAATTAAATGAACAATAGAGGACTTAAAATTAAAAAAATTAAGAAAAAGAAAGAATGATCATAAAAATATATCTAGGACTTTCTCTGGTTTTGTTGTGAGTATCGTGGGTTCGGTTCATTTTTGGCTAGTTCCTTGGTCCGACTTATATTTCTCAAGATCTATAGGCGCCTTCCTATATAGTCCTAATAATAACAGGGTTTTAATCTATTGCCTGTAGCTTCCAAGGCGTTTCCCTCTGTTATAGCTTCTTTTGTTTGCTGGTCTCTTCAGTGTCTGGTTTACGCCCTGACACAAAGGGGACGGTGGAGGACACTTTTTTTTTTTAGGCTCACTTGTTCAGTTGCGCTGTGGGGAGGGAGGGAGGGAGTGATGCTGCAAACAAATAACACTGGTGTGCGTTCGCAGTGCCTCAGCCACACTGGGTCTGCCCCCGCTCACGGCGCGTGTAGCCTTCCTGCCCACACTGCTCGGGCTCTAGGTTGTTCCACCGGGAACAATCCGAGGCTGGCCCTGGGCTGCATGCACCTCCCAGGTCCAAGCCGCTCAGGTTCAGGCACTCGGGTATTCCTCAGAGGCACAGACTCAGTTCGGCCTGCGTTTTGTGCTCTTCCCAGGTTCGAGCAGCTCAGGTGATGAGGTGTTTGGCGAGCGCCAATGTTGTGACTTATCGCCTCCCCGCCACTTGGTTATCTGGGTGTAAAACAGGCGCACTTTCTCAGGCAGATGTTGACCGTCCAGATCCCCAAGAAGTTTTAGTTAGCAAAGAAGCCTGCTTACAGTTTTATAGATAATGTCTCTCTGGGGCTGCAATTGCCCCCTTCCGGCTCTGGCTGCCTGTCACCGGAGGGGGAAGGTCTGCAGCCGGCTATCTCTGTTCAGTCCTTTGTTCCGTGCGCGGGCCTGGCGGTGTCTTAGGTTAGGGCTGGCTTTTTGCGTGGTAGATATCCCAGAGTCTGGTTTGCTAGCCCAAGTTATTTCGTTCAGATAGCGCTCATGGTATTCAGGCCAGATTCTTACTCTAAGCGATGCAGCCCGCGCTGCGCCTCCCTGCCCAGCCCCTGCTTGCTAATGGTGTGAGCAGGCGTCTGCACTGCTTCGCGGCTGGGGGAGTTACCGTAGGTCTTGCAATCTGCGAATTTTAATTGTTTATTTATTTTTATCCCCCTTATGTTGCCCTTTGTGCTTCCAAAGCTTGGCAAAGATTTGGCAGTGAAAAGCTTTCCTGGTGTTTGGAAACTTTTCTCTTTTTAAGACTATCTTCCTGGGACGGAAATCCCTCCCTCCCTCTTTTGTCTCTTTTTTTGTCTTTTATACTTTTTCCTACCTACTTTCCAAGAGTTGGGTTGCTTTTCTGGGTGCCTGATGTCCTCTGGCAGCATTCATAAGTTGTATTGTGGAATTTACTCGACGTTTAAATGCTCTTTTGATGAAATTGTTTGGGGGGGAAAGAGTTCTCCCCGTCCTACTCCTCAGCAATCTTGGCTCCTATCTTGTGGAGTTTGGAGAGAGCACGCAGGATTGCTCTCCAGGCCATGCAGGAAAAGAAGGCCCTCATCTCGCGATGTCGGGGGAGTCTCGTGGTTTTTCTGGAGCTGCGGTGCCAGTGTGGGGTTTCTCACAAGGTACGACCGGGAGCTCAGGGAGCCTCTCGTGTGGTGTCAGGGAAGTCAAGTCTCCATACGAGTGGCGAGGGGGCACACGTCATTGCTCTCGAGTCATGGTAGAGGAATCAGGGCTCAGCACAATGAAAAAGGACGCTCGAGGTCTTTCTCGGGTTGCGGCAGGAAACCCTGGGTTCCCTCGACTTGTGCCTGTGACCTCAGGTAGCTTCTCAGGGTGCCTCTGAGAAGTCAGGGATACTATGGAGCTGGGAGAGGCCTCTCGGGACTCCACTGGGTTTGCTGCAATGGAAGAGGGCCTAATCTTGAGATCAGGAAGGAACCTCAGGGTTCCTCTCCATTTCGGACTCAGATCGCAGGGTCCTTGCAGAGTTGGGACAGGAGAGTCAGGCCTCGTCTTGTGTGGAGGAATGGAACTCCGCTTGCCTCTCAAGTTGTTCAAGGAGTGACAGGCCACTTGTCGAGCTGTGTGTGGAACCTGCGGTTTTTTCCAGACAATGCACGGCGGTGTCAGTGCCCCTTCGTGATGTGCTTTCATCCACAGGGTTGCCTTCGAAGTGGTGTGCGGGCATCGGGTTCTTATCAAGAGCGGACCAGGAAATCGGGGTCTTTTGGAATGCGGCACCACACACGAGGCTACATCTCGAATTTCCTCGTGAGACGGGCCTCATGCTGAGGTGCCCCTGGAAGGTCGGGAAAGCCTTCCAGACAAAGCAGGTTAATCGACCCTACTGTCGCGATCAGGAGGGGAGAAGGGGCTCAGATGAAGTGGTGCCGGGAACCTCGGTGTTCCCCTTGAGTGAGACTGGTATGTCAGGGAACTTTTGGGGTCTCATGAAGCTTGCCAAATACTGTTTCAAACTTCAAGACGAAACGTGGGACTTCTCTTGAGACGCTGTGGTGGGCAAGGGCCTCATCTTGTGATGAAGGGGAAACCACGTGGTTTTTTTCGAGTTGTGATGGGATTGTTGACTTACGACGGGGAATTCAGGCTTCCTCTTCTGTTGGCCCAGGGAAGTCCATTCTTCCATTCGAGTTGCCAGAGAGAGCTGGGTGGGAATTGCTCTCGAGTCACGGCAGGTCAAAATAGACCTCATCTAGGCTTGTGTCCAGGACCTAATGTTCCTCTCCAGGGGCGATAGGGATCACGGGGACGCATTCCAGACTCACCCAGTGAGTCAGGCCTCGGCTCGAGGGGAAGCAAAGGATTCTGATATCCTCCTGGGTCACGATAGGTATCTCTTGGAGCCCACTGAGTGGCCTCCAGGGAGTCAAGCCTCCTGTGGAGTTGGAGAGAGGACTCGGGATTGCTCTCCAGGCCATACAGGAAGAGAAGGCCCTCAGCTCGCAATGACGGGGGCATCTTGTGGGTTTTCTCGAGTTGGGGCGCAAGTATGAATTTTCTCACGAGGTACAACGGGGATCTCAGGGAGCCTCTCATGTGGCGCCAGGAAAGTCAGGTGTCTATGCGTGTGATGAGGGGGAGCCCATAAATGCTCTCGAGTCATGGTAGGGAAATTGGGACTCAAGACGCGTTGAAGAAGGAGTCTCAAGGTCTTTCTCAGGTTGTGGCAGGAAACCCTGGGTTCCCTCGACTTGTACCGGTGACCTAGGGAGCTTCTCAGGGTGCCTCTGAGAAGTCAGGCATACTGTGGACTTGGGAGGGGCTCTCGGAACTCCACTGGGTTTGGTGCAATGGCAAAGGTTCTCATCTCGAGTTGAGGCAGGAACCTAAGGGTTCCTCTCCATTTAAAACTCCGACCACAGGGTCCCTGAAGAATTGGGACAGGAGAGTCAGGCCTCGTCTTGTGTGGAGGAATGGAACTCCACTTGCCTCTCGAGTTGTTCACAGGATAACAGACCATTTGTCGAGCTGTGAGTGGAACCTTCGGTTTTTTCCGTAAGATGCATGAGGGGGTCAGTGCCCCTTCGTGTTGTGCCTTCATCCACAGGGTTGCCTTCAAAGAGGTGTCTGGACATCGGGTTCTTATCAATAGCGGAGCAGGAAATCAGGGTCTTTCAGAACGTGGCACCATCCATGAGGCTACGTCTCGAATTTCTTCGTTAGACTGGTGTCATCCTGAGGTGCGCCATGAAGATCGGGAACCCCTTCCAGACAAAGCAGGGGAATCGACCATCTTGTCGCGATCAGGAGGAGTGAAAGGGCTCAGTTGAAGTCGTGCCGGGAACCTCGGTGTTCCCCTCGAGTGGAACCGGTGTGTTGGGAAACTTTTGGGGTCGCTTCAAGGATGCCAAGTACCGTTTTGCACTTCAATACGGACTTGGGGCTTCACTTGACACGCTGTAGAGGGCAAGGGCCTCATCTTGGGATGACGGGGGAATCACGTGGTTTTTCTCAAGGTGCGGCGGGATTCTCGAGTTACGACGGGGAATTCAGGCTTCCTCTTGTGCTGGCCCAGGGAAGTTCAATCTTCCATTCGAGTTTCGAGGGAGAGCTGGGGTTTTCTCTTGAGTCACTGCAGGGCAAAAGAGACCTCATCTAGGCTTGTGTCCAGGACCTAATATTCCTCTCCAGGGCCGACAGTGATCTCGGGTTTGCATTCCAGACGCATCCTGGGAGTCCGAGCTCGACTCGAGGGGAAGCAAAGGACCCCGCTCTCCTCTCGAGTCGCCACAGATGTCTCTTGGAGCCCACTGAGTGGCCTAAAGGGAGTCAAGCCCCCTGTGGAGTTTGGAGAGAGGACTCGGGATTGCTCTCCAGGCCATGCAGGAAAAGAAGATCCTCATCTCGCGATGACAGGGGCGTCTTGTTGGTTTTCTCGAGCTGTGGTGCCAGTGTGCGGTTTCTGACGAGGTGCAACGGGAAGCTCAGAGAGCCTTTCGTGTGGCGCCAGGGAAGTCAGGTCTCCATGTGCATGGCAAGGAGGGAGCGCGTCATTGCTCTCCAGATATGGTACGGGAATCGGGCCTCAAGATACGTTAAAGCAGGACTCTCAAGGTCTTTCTCAGGTTGGGGCAGGAAACCCTGGGTTCCGTCGACTTCTGCCGGTGACCTTAGGGAGCTTCTCAGGGTGCCTCTGAGAAGTCAGGCATACTGTGGATTTGGGACGGGCCTCTCGGGACTCCTCTGGTTTTGCGGCAATGGAAAAGGCCTCGTCTTGAGTGGAGGCAGGAACCTCAGGCTTCCTCTCCATTTCTGACTCGGTGCGCAAGGTCCCTAGAGTTGTGACAGGAGAGTCAGGCATCGTCTTGTGTGGAGGAATGGAACTCCGCTTGCTTCTCGAGTTGTTCACGAGGTGACAGACCACTTGTGGAGCTGTGTGAGAACCTGCGGGTTTTTCCGGAAGATGCACGGGGTGTCAGTGCCCCTACGTGTTGTGCCTTCATCCACAGGCTTGCCTTCGAAGAGGTGTCCAGGAGTCTGGTTTTGATCAAAAGTGGACCATGGAATCGGGGTCTTTCGGCATGTAGTATGGCCCTCGAGGCTACGTCTCGAATTTCCTCGTGAGACCGGCCTCATCCTGAGGTGCGCCGGGAAGGTCGGGAACCCCTTCGAGACAAAGCAGTGGAATCGACCCTCCTATCGCGATCATGAGAGGAGAAAGGCCTCAGATGAAGTGGTGCCGGAAACTTCAGTGTCCCCTCTAGTGAGATCGGTATATAGGGGAACTTTTGGGGTCGCATCAAGGGTGCCAAGTACTGTTTTGCACTTCAAGACGGAATGTGAGACTTCTCTTTAGACGCTGTAGCTGGCAAGGGCCTCATCTTGCGATGACGGGGGAACCACGTGGTTTTCCTCGAGTTGCGGCGGGATTTTCGAATTACGATGGGGAATTCAGGCTTCCTCTTGTGTTGTCCCAGGGAAGTCCATTCTTCCATTCGAGGTGCGAGGGACAGCAGGGGATTGCTCTCGAGTCACTTCAGGGCAAATGAGACCTCATCTATGCTTGTGTCTAGGACCTAATGTTCCTCTCCAGGGGCGACAGGGATCTCGGGGTTGCATTCCAGACTCACCTGAGGAGTCAGGCCTGGTATATAGGGGAAGCAAAGAATTCCGCTCTCCTCTCGAGTCCCAACGGGTATCTCTTGAACCCACAGAGTGGCCTAAAGGGAATCAGGCCTCCTGTGGAGTTTGAAGAGAGGCCTCGAGATTGCTCTCCAGGCCATGCAGGAAAAGAAGGCCTTCATCTCGCGATGACGGAGGCGTCTCGTGGGTTTTCTCGAGCTGGGGAGCCAGTGTGGGATTTCTCACGAGGTATGACGGGGAGCTCAGGGAGCCTCTCCTGTGGCGCCAGGGAAGTCAAGTCTCCATGCGAGTTTCGAGGGGGAACGCGTCATTGCTCTCGAGTCATGGTAGGGGAATCGGGATTCAAGACGCGTGAAGGAGGATTTTCGAGGTCTTTCTCGGGTTGCGTCAGGAAACCCTGTGTTCCCTCGACTTGTGCCGGTGACCTCAGGGAGCTTCTAAGGGTGCCTCTGAGAAGTCGCGATACTGTGGATTTGGGAGGGGCCTCTCGGGCCTCCACTGTTTTTGGTGTAATGGAAGAGGGCCTCATCTCGAGTGGAGTCAGGAACCTCAGGGTTCCTCTCCATTTCGGACTCCGATCGCAGGGTCCCTTCAGAGTTGGGACCGGAGAGTCAGGCCTCGTCTTGAGTGGAGGAATGGAACTCTGCTTGCCTCTCGAGTTGTTCATGGGATGACAGGCCTCTTGTCCAGCTGTGTGTGGAACCTGCGGCTTTTACCGAATGATGCACGGGAGTGTCAGTGACCCTTCGTTTTGTGCCTTCGTCCACAGGGTTGCCTTCGAAGAGGTGTCCGGGCATCGGGTTCTTCTCAAGAGTGGGCCGGGAAATCGGGGTATTTCGGCATGTGACACCACCCCCGATGCTATGTCTCGAATTTCCTCGTGAGACCGGCCTCATCCTGAGGTGCACCGGGAATGTGGGGAACCCCTTCCAAACAAAGCAGGGGAATAGACCCTCCTGTCTCGAACAGGAGGGGAGAAGGTGCTCAGATGAAGTGGTGCGGGAACCTAGGTGTTCCTGTCGAGTGAGACCGGCGTGTCCAGGAACATTTGGTGTCGCATCAAGGGTGCAAAGTACCGTTTCGCACTTCAAGACGGAACGTGGTTCTTTTCTTGAGACGCCATAGCAGCAAGGGCCTCATCTTGGGATGACGTTGGAAACACGTGGTTTTTCTCGAGTTGCGGCGGGATTCTCGAGTTACGAAGGGGATTTCTGGCTTCCTCTTGTGTTGGCCCAGGGAAGCCCAATCTTCCATTCGAGTTGCGAGGGAGAGCTGGGGGTTGCGCTCGAGTCACTGCAGGGCAAAAGAAACCTCATCCAGGCTTGTGTCTAGGACCTAATGTTCCTCTCAAGGGGTGACTGGGATCTTGGGGTTGCATTCCAGACTCACCCAGGAGTCAGGCGTCGTCTCGAGGGGAAACAAAGGACTTCTCTCTCTTCTCGAGTCGCGACGGGTATTTCTTGGAGCCCACTGAGTGGACTAAAGAGAGTCAAGCCTCCTCTGGAGTTTGGAGAGAGGACTCGGGATTGCAATCCAGGACATGCAGGAAAAGAAGGCCCTCATCTCACGATGACGGGGGGGGGTCTCAGTGGTTTTACCGAGCTGCAGCGCCTGTGTTGGTTTCTCAGGAGGTACGACGGGGAGCTCAGGGAGCCTCTTGTGTGGCGCCAGGGAAGTTAGGTCTCGATGCGTGTGGCAAGGGGGAGCGCGTCATTGCTCTCGAGTCATGGTAGGGGAATCAGGCCTCTAGACGCGTTGAAGAAGGACTCTCAAGATCTCTCTCGGGTCTTGGCAAGAATACCTGAGTTCCCTCAACTTGTGCCGGTGACATCAGGGAGATTCTCCGGGTGCCTCTGAGAAGTCAGGGATACTGTGGAGTTGGGAAAGACCTCTCGGGACTCCACTGGGTTTGGTGAAATGGAAGGGGGCCTCATCTCGAGCGGAGGCAGGAACCTCAGGGTTCCTCTCCATTTCTGATTCCAATCGCAGCCCCCTGCATAGTTGGGAGAGGTGAGTCAGGCCTTGTCTTGTGTGCAGGAATGGACCTCCGCTTGCCTCTCGAGTTGTTCACTGGGTGACAGGAACTTGTTGAGCTGTATGAGTAACCTGCGGTCTTTTCCGGACGATGCACGGGGGTGTCATTGCCCCTTCGTGTTGTGCCTTCATCCACACTATCTTCGAATAGGTGTCTGGGCATCGCGTTCTTATCAAGAGCGGATTGGGAAATCGCGGTCTTTCGGCATGTGGCACCACCATCGAGGCTACGTCTCGAATTTCCTCGTGAGACAGCCTCATCTGAGGTGCGTGGAGAAGGTCGGGAACCCCTTGCAGACAAAGCAGGGGAATCGACCCTCCTTTCGCGATCAGGAGGGGAGAAGGGGCTCAGATGAAGTGGTGCCAGGAACCTCGGTGTTCCCCTCGAGTGCGACCCGTATGTCGGGGAACTTTTGGGGTAGCATTAAGGGTGCCAAATATCATTTCGCACTTGAAGACAGAACGTGGGACTACTCTTGAGACGCTGGAGCGGGCAAGGGCCTCATCTTGCAATGAAGGGGAAACCACGTGGTTTTTCTCAAGTTGAGGTGGAATTCTCGAATTACTACTGGGAATTCAGGCTTCCTCTTGTGTTGGCCCAGGGAGGTCCAATATTCCATTCGGGTTGCGAGGGAAAGCTGGGGAGTGCTCTTGAGTTACTGCAGGGCAAAAGCGACCTCATCTAGCCTTGTGTTCAGGACCCAATGATCCTCTCCAAGGGCGACAGGGATCTCGGGTTTGCATTACAGACTCACCCAGGGAGTTAGGCCTCGTCTCGAGGGGAAGCAAAGGACTCGGCTCTCCTCTCGAGTTGCGACGCGTATCTCTTGGAGCCCACTGAGTGGTCTAAAGGGAGTCAACCCTCCTCTTCAGTTTGGAGAGAGGACTCGGGATTGCTCTCCAGGCCATGCAGGAAAAGAAGGCCCACATCTCGAGATGACGGGGGCGTCTCGTGTGTTTTCTCGAGCTGCGGCGCCAGTGTGGGGTTTCTCACGAGGTACGACGGGGAGTTCAGGTAGCCTCTCATGTGGCAACAGGGAAGTCAGGTCTCCATTGGCGGGGCAAGGGGGAGCGCGTCATTGCTCTCAAGTCAGGGTAGGGGAATCGGGCCTCATGACGGGTAGAAAAAGAACTCTCGATGTCTTTCTAGGGTTGCGGCAGGAAACCCTGGGTTCCCTTGACTTGTGCCGGTGACCTCAGGGAGCGTCTCAGGGTGCCTCTGAGAAGTCAGGGATACTGTGGATTTGGGAGAGGCCTCTCGGGACTCCTCTGGGTTTGGTGCAATGGAAGAGGGCCTCATCTCGAGTTGAGGCAGGAACCTCAGGGTTCTGCTCCTGACTTCCTGGAGGCCGGATCTGACTCAGATCGCAGGTTCCCTGTTGAGTTTGCTCAGGAGTGTCAGGTCTCGTGTTCTGCGGAGGAATGGAACTCCGCTTACATCTCAAGTTGTTCAAGGATGACACCACTTTTCGTGATGTGTGTGGAACCTGCGGGTTTTTCGGAGATGCACGGGGGCGTCAGTGCTCCTTCCTGTTGTGCCTTCATCCACAGGGTTGCCTTCGAAGAGGTGTCCGGGCATCGGGTTCTCCTCAAGTGCGGACCGGGAAATTGGGTTCTTTCAGCATGTTGCACCACCCACGAGGCTACGTCTCGAACTTCCTCGTGAGACCGGCCTCATCCTGAAGCGCGCAGGAAAGTCCGGGAACCCTTTCCAAACAAAGCAGGGGAATCGACCCTCCTTTCGGGATCAGGAGGAGAGAAAGGGCTCAGATGAAGTAGTGCCGGGAACCTCGGTGCTCTCCTTGAGTGAAAGTCGGGTAACTTTTCGCGTTGCATCAAGGGTGCCAAGTACCGTTTCGCACTTCAAGACGGAACCTGGGACTTCTCTTTAGATGCTGTAGTGGGCAAGGGCCTCATCTAGCGCTGACGGGGGACCCACGTGTTTTTTCTCGAGTTGCGGCAGGATTCTTGAGTTATGATGGGGAATACAGGTTTCTTCTTGTGTTGGCCCAGGGAAGTCCAATCTTCCATTCGAGTTGCAAGTGAGAGCTGGAGATTGCTCTCGAGTCACTGCAGGGCAAAATAGAGCTCATCTAGGTTTGTGTCCAGGACCGAGTTTTTCTCTCCAGGGGCGACAGGGATCTCGGGGTTGCATTCCAGACTCCCCCGGGGATCAGGTCTCGTCTCGAAGGGAATGAATGGACTCCGCTCTCCTCTCGAGTCGCGACGGGTATCCCTTGGAGCCCAAGAGTGGCCTAAATGGAGTTAAGCCTCCTGTGGAGTTTGGAGAGAGGACTCGGGATTGCTCTCTAGGCCATGCAGAAAAAGAAGGCCCTCATCTCGCGATGACGGGGGCGTCTCGTGGGTTTTCTCAAGGTGAAGTGCCTGGTTGGGGTTTCTCACGAGATAGGACGGGGAGCTCAGGGAGACTCCTGTGGTGCCACGGAAGTCAGGTCTCCATGGACGTGGCGTGGGGGAGCGCCTCATTGCTCTCGAGTCATGGTAGGGGAATCAAGCCTCAAGACGCTTCGAAGAATAACTCTCGAGGTCTTTCTCGGGGTGTGGCAGGAAACCCTGGGTTCCCTCGACTTGTGCCCATGACCTCAGGGAGCTTAGCGGGGTTCCTCTGAGAAGTCAGGGATACTGTGGAGTTGAGAGGGGCTTCTCGGGACTTCACAGGGACTGGTGCAATTGAAGAGGACCTAATCTCAGATTAAGGCAGTAACGTCAGGGTTCCTCTCCATTTCTGACTCGGATAGCAGGGTCCCTGCAGAGTTGGGACAGGAGAGTCAGACCTCGTCTTGTGTGGAGTAATGGAACTCCGCTTGCCTCTCGAGTTGTTCACGGGATGACAGGCCACCTGTCGAGTTGTATGTGGAACCTGCGGTTTTGGGGGACGATGCACAGGGGTGTCAGTGCCCCTTCGTGTTGTGCCTTCATCCACAGGGTTACCTTCGAAGAGGTGACCGGGCATCGGGATCTTATCAATAGCGGACCAGGAAATCGGGGTCTTTCGGCATGTGGCACAACCCACGAGGCTACGTCTCGACTTCCCTCGTGAGACTGGCCTCATCCTGAGGTTCGCCGGGAAGTCTGGGAACCCCTTCCAGACAAAGCAGGGGAATCGACCCTCCTGTCGCCATCAGGAGGGGAGAAGAGGCTCAGCTGAAGCGGTGCTGGGAATGTCCATGTTCTCCTCGAGTGAGACCGGGGTGTCAGGGAAATTTGGGTGTCGCATCAAGGGTGCCAAGTACCGTTTCACACTTCAAGACGGAACATGGGACTTCCCTGGAGACGCTATAGCTGACAGGGGCCTCATATTTCGATGACGGAGGATCCACGTTGTTTTTCTCCAGTTGCCGCGGGATTCTCGAATTACAACGGGGAATACAGGCTTCCTCTTGTGTTGGCCCAGGGAAGTCCAATCATCCATTCGAGTTGGGAGGGAGAGCTGGGGATTGCACTTGAGTCAATGCAGGACAAAAAAGACCTCATTTAGGCTTGTGTCCAGGACCGAGTTTTCCTCTACAGGGGCGACACGGATCTCGGGATCCCATTCCAGACTCACCCAAGTAGTCAGGCCTCTGCTCGAGGGGAAGCAACGGACTCCGCTCTCCTCTAGAGTAGCGACGTGTATCTCTTGGAGGCTACTGAGTGGCCTAAAGGGAGTCAGGCCTCCAGTGGAGTTTGGAGAGTGGACTCGGGATTGCTCTCTAGGTCATGTAGGAAAAGAAGGCCCTCATCTTACGATGATGGGGGCGTCTCGTGAGTTTTCTCGAGCGGCGGTGCCAGTGTGGGGTTTTCATGAGGTAGGACGGGGAGCGCAGGGAGCCTCTCGTGTGGCGCCAGGGAAGTTAGGTTTCAATGGGCGTGGCGAGGGGAATGCGTCATTGCTCTCCAGTCATGGTAGGGTATCGGGCCTCAAGATGCGGTAAAGAAGGTCTCTCGAGGTCTTGCTCAGAATGCAGCAGGAAACCCTGGGTTCACTCGACTTGTGCCAGTGACCGCAGAGAACTTCTGAGGGTGCCTCTGAGAATCAGGGATACTGTGGATTTGGGAGGGGCCTCTCGGGACTCCACTGGGTATGGCACAATGGAACAGGGCCTCATTTCGAGTTGATGCAGGAACGTCAGGTTTCATCTACATTTCTGACTCCGATCGCACGGTCCCTGCAGAGTTGGGAAAGGAGAGTCAGGCCTTCTCTTGTGTGGAGGAAAGGAACTCCGCATGCCTCTCTAGTTCTTCAAGGGATGACAGGACACTTGTCAATCTGTGTTTGGAATCTGCGTGTTTTTCCATACTATGCATGGGGATGTCAGTACCCCTTCGTGTTGTGCCTTCACCCACAGGGTTGCCTTCGAAGAGGGGTCCGGGCCTCAGGGCCTTCTCAAGAGCGGACCGGGGCATCGGGGGCGTTCGGCATGTGGCACCACCCACGTGGTTCGTCTCGAATTTCCTCGTGAGACCGGCCTCATCCTGAGGTGCGCTGGGAAGGTCGGAACCCCTTGCAGGCAAAGCAGGGGAATCGACCCTCCTGTCTCGATCAGGAGGGGAGAAGGGGCACAGATGAGGTGATGCCGGGAACCTCGGTGTTCCCCTCCAGTGAGACCAGTGTGTTGGGGAACTTTTGGGGTCGCATCAAAGGTGCCAAGTACCGTATCGCACTTCAAGATGGAACGTAAGACTTCTTTTGAGACGCTGTAGCGGCAATGGCCGCATCTTGCGATGAATAGGGAATGATGTGGTTTTTCTCGAGTTGTGGCGGGATTCTTGAGTTATAACGGGAAATTCAGGCTTCCTCTTCTGTTGGCCCAGGGAAGTCCAGTCTTCCATTTGAGTTGCGAGGGAGAGTTGGGGATTGCTCTCGAGTCACTGCAGGAAAAAAGAGACCTCATCTAGGCTTGTGTCCAGGACCTAATGTTTCTCTCCAGGGGCGACAGGGATCTCCGTTTCGCATATCAGACTCACCCGAGGAGTCAGGCCTCACCTTGTGGGGAAGGAAAAGACTCCACTCTCCTCTCGACTCGCGACGGGTATGTCTTGGAGTCCACTGAGTGACCAAAAGGGAGTCAAGCCTACTGTGGAGTTTGGAGAGAGGACTCGGGATTGATCTCCAGGCCATGCTAGAAAAGAAGGCCGTCATGTCGCGAAAACGGGGGCGTCTCGTGGGTTTTCTCTATCTGCGGCGCCAGTGTCGGGTTTCTCACGAAGTATGACGGGGAGCTCAGGGAGCCTCTCGTGTGGCGCCAGGGAAGTCAGGGCTTCATGAGTGTAGCAGAGGGAGCGCGTCATTGCCCTCGAGTCATGGTAGGGGAATCAGGCCTGAAAACGCGTTGAAGAAGGACTCTTGAGTTCTTTCTATGGTAGCGGCAGTAAACCCTGGGTTCACTCGAATTGTGCTGGTGGCCTCAGGGAGCTTCTCAGGGTGCCTCTGAGAAGTCAGGGGTACTGTGGAGTTGGGAGGAGCCTCTCTGGACTCCACTGGGTTTGGTGCAATGGATGAGAGCCTCATCTCGAGTGGAGGCAGGAACCTCATGTTTCCTCTCCTGGGTTTCCTTGCGCCGGTACTGACTCGGATCACAGTTTCCCTGCAGAGTTGGTACAGAAAATCAGGTCTCGCCTTGTGTGGAGGAATGGAACTCCACTTGCCTCTCGAGTTGTTCACGGGGTGACAGACCACTTGTTGAACTGTGTTTGCAACCTGCGGGTTTTTCTGGATGATAAACGGGGGTGTCAGTGCCCCTTCGTGTTGTGCTTTCATCCACAGGTTTTCCTTCGTAAAGGTGTCAGGGCATCGCGTTCTTATCAAGAGTAGACCGGGAAATCGGGATCTTTCGGCTTGTGGCACCACCCACGAGGCTATGTCTCGAATTTCCTCCTGAGACCTGCCTCATCCTTAGGCGCGCTGGAAAGGACGGGAACGCCTTCCAGACATAGCAGGGGAATCGACACTCCTGTCGCGATCACGAGGGCAGAAGGAGCTCAAATGAAGTGGTTCCGGGAACCTCGGTGTTCCTTTTGAGTGAGACCGGTATGTCGGGGAATTTTGAGATTGCATCAAGGGTGCCAAGTACCGTTTCGCACTTCAAGACAGAACGTGGGACTTCTCTTGAGTCGCTGTAGCGGGCAAGGGCCTCATCTAGCGCTGATGGGGGAACCACGTGGATTTTCTCGAGTTTCGGCGGGATTCTCGAGTTACGATGTCGAATTCAGGCTTCCAATTGTATTGGCCCAGGGAAGTCCAATCTTCAATTCGATTTGCAAGGGAGAGCTGGCGATTGCTCTCTAGTAACTGCAGTGCAAAATAGACCTCATCTAGGCTTGTGTCCAGGACCGAGTTTTCCTCTCCAGGTTTGACAGGAACTCGGGGCTGCATTCCAGACTCACACGGGGAGTCAGGCCTCATCTCGAGGGGAAGCAAAGGACTCCTCTCTCCCTTCAAGTCCTGACAGCTATCTCTTGGAGCCAACTGAGAGGCTAAAGAGAGTCAAGCCTCCTGAGGAGACTGGAGAGAGGACTCGGTTTTGCTCTCCATTCCAGGCAGGAAAGAAGTCCCTCATCTCGTGATGACGGGGGCGTATCGTGGGTTTTCTCGAGCTGCGGTGCCTGAATGGGGTTTCCGAAGAGGTACGACGGGGAGCTCAGGGAGACTCTCTTCAGGCATCAGGGAAGTCAGGTCTCCATGCGCATGGCGATGGGGAGCGGGTCTTTGCTCTCGAGTCATGGTAGGGGAATCGGGCCTCAAGACACGCTGAAGGACTCTCAAGGTCTTTCTCGGGTCGCAGCAGGAAACCCTGTGTTCCCTCGACTTGTGCCGGTGACCTCAGGTAGATTCTCAAGGTGCCTCTGAGAATTCAGGGATACTGTGGAGTTGGGAGGGGCCTCTCGCGACTCATCTGGGTTTGGTGCAATGGAAGAGGGCCTCACCTCGAGTTGAGACAGGAACCTCAGGTTTCCTCTCCATTTCTAACTCGGATGGCAGGGTCCCTGAAGAGTTGGGACAGGAGAGTCAGGCCTCATCTTGTGTGGAGGAATCGAACTCCGCTTGCCTATAGAGTTGTTCATGGGGTGACATTCCACTTGTCGAGCTGTGTGTAGAACCTGTGGGTTTTTCTGGACGATGCACGGGAGTTTTAGTAACCCTTCTGTGGTGCCTTCATCCACAGGGTTGCCTTCGAAGTGGTGTCCGGGCATCGGGTTCTTATCCAGATTGGACCGCACCATCGGGGTCTTTCGGCATGTGGCACCACCCACGAGGCTACGTCTCGAATTTCCTCCTGAGAAAGGCCTCATCCTTAGGTGCGCCGGGATGGGCGGGAACTCCTTCCAGACAAAGCAGGGGAATATACCCTCCTGTCGTGATCAGGAGGGGAGAAAGTGATCAGATGAAGTGGTGCCGGGAACTTCGGTGTTCCCCTCGGTGAGAACGGTGTGTCGGGGAACTTTTGGGGTTACATCAAGGGTGAAAAGTAGCATTTCGCACTTCAAGACGGAACGTGGGACTTCACTTGAGACGCTGTAGCGGGCCAGGGCCTCATCTTGGGATGACGAGTGAACCACGTGCTTTTGCTCGCATTGCGGCGGGAGTCTCGAGTTTCGACGGGGAATTCAGATTTCCTCCTGTGTTGGCCCATGGAAGTCCAATCTTCCATTCGAGTTGCGAGGGTGAGCTGGGATCCCACTCAAGTCACTGCGGGGCAAAATAGACCATATCTAGGCTTGTGTCCAGGACCGAATATTCCTCTCCAGGGGTGACAGGGATCTCGGGGTGGCATTCCAGACTCACCCAGGAAGTCCGGCCTTGTTTCTAGGGGAAGCAAAGTATTCCGCTTTCCTCTCGAGTCGCGACGGGTACCTATTTAGCGCAATGGGTAGCCTTAGTGAGTCAAGCCTCCCGTGGAGTTTGGAGAGACGACTCGGGATTGCCCTCCAGGCCATGCAGTTAATGATGGCCCTCATCTCACGATAACGGGGGCGTCTCGTGGGTTTTCTCGAGCTGCGGCGCCAGTGTGGGGTTTCTCCCGAGGCACGACGGGGATCTCAGGGAGCCTCTCGTGCGGCGCCAGGGAAGTCAGGACTCCATGCGCGTGGCGAGGGGGAGCGCGTCCTGGCTCTCGAGTCACGGGAGGGGCCTAGGGCCTCGAGACGCGTTGAAGAAGGACTCTCGAGGTCTTTGTCGGGGGGCGGCGGGAAACCCTCGTTTCCCTCGCCTTCTGCCGGGGACCTTAGGGAACTTCCCAGGGTGCCTCTGAGAGGCGAGGGATCCTGAGGAATTTGCGGGGCCTCTCGGGACTGCACTGGGTCTGGCGCAACGGAAGAGGGCCTCACCTCGAGGGGAGGCAGGAACCTCAGGCTTCCTCTCCGTTTCGGACTCCGACCGCAGGGTCCCTGCAGAGTTGGGACAGGAGAGTCAGGCCTCGTCTTGTCTGAGGAAGGGAACCCCGCTTGCCTCGCGAGTTGCTCAGGGGGTCTCAGGCCCCTCGTCGAGCTGTGTGTGGAACCCGCGGGCCTTTGCGGATGATGCACGGGGGTGGCTGTGCCCCTTCGTGTTGTGCCTTCACCCACAGGGTTGCCTTCGAAGAGGAGTCCAGGACTCGGGTCCTTCTCAAGAGCGGACCCGGGAATCGGGGGCGTTCGGCATTTGGCACTACCCAAGTGGCTCGTCTCGAATTTCCTCGTGAGACCGGCCTCATCCTGAGGTGCGCCGGGAAGGCCGGGAACCCCTTCCAGACCACGCAGGGGAATCGACACTCCTGTCGCGATCAAGAGGCGAGAAGGGGCTCAGATGAAGCGGTGCCGGGACCCTTGGTATTCCCCTCGAGGGAACCCGGCGTGTCGGGGAACTTTTGGGTGTCGCAGGAAGGCTGTCAGGGACCGTTTCGCACTTCAGGGCGGAACAGGGGACTTCTTGAGACGCCGTCACGGGCAAGGGCCTCATCTTGCCAAGAGGTGGGAACCACGTGGTTTTTCTCGAGTTGCGGTGGGAATCTCAAGTTACGACGGGGATCTCAGGCTTCCTCTTGGGTTGGCCCTGGGAAGCCCAATCTTCCCCTCGAGTTGCGAGGGAAAGCTGGGGGTTGTGCTCGGGTCACTGCAGGGCCGAAGAGACCTCACCTAGGCCTGTGTCCGGGACCTAATATTCCTCTCCAGGGAAGGCAGGGATCTCGGGGTTGCATTTCAGGCTCCTCCGGGGAGTCAGGGCTCGTCTCGAGGGGAAGCCAAGGACTCCGCTCTCCTCTCGAGTCGTGACAAGGATCTGTTGGATCCCCCTGAGCGGCCTCAACGGAGTCCAGCCTGCTCTCCAGTTTGGAGAGAGGACTCGTGATTGGTCTCCAGGCCATGCAGGAATATAAGGCCCTCATCTCGCGATGACCGGGGTGTCTCATGTGTTTCCTCGAGCTGCCGCGGCAGTGTGGGTTTCCTCACGAGGTACGATGAGGATCTCAGGGAGCCTCTCGTACAATGCCAAGTTAGTCAGGTCTCCATGCGCGTGAAGAGGGGGCGCGTGTCATGGCTCTCGAGTCATGGTAGGGGAATCGCGACTCAACACATTTTGAAGCACTCTCGAGGTCTTTCTCGAGTCATGGCAGAAAACCCAGGGTTCCCTCGACTTGTGCCTATGACCTCAGGGAGCTTCTCATTGTGCCTCTGAGAACTCAGGGATACTGTGGAGTTGGTAGGGGCCTCTCGGGACTCCACTGGGTGTGGTGCAATGGAAGAGGGCCTCATCTCGAGTGGACGCAGGAACCTCAGGCTTCCTCTCCGTTTCTGACTCGGATCCCATGGTCCCTGCAGAGTAGGGACAAGAGAGTCACACCTAGTCTTCTGTTGAGGAATGGACCTTCGTTTGCCTTTCGAATTGTTTACAGGGTGACAGGCCACTTGTCGAAATGTCTGTGGGACCTGCGGGTTTTTCTGGACGATGCACGCGGGTGTCAGTGCCCCTTCGTGTTGTGCCTTCATCCACAGGTTTTCCTTCAAAGAGGTGTGCTGGCATCGGGTTCTTTTCAAGAGTGGACCGTGAAATTGGGGTCTTTCGGCATGTGGCACCACCCACGAGGCTACGTCTCGAACTTCCTCATGAGACCGGCCTCATCCTGAGGTGCGCCCGGAAGGTCGGGAACCCCTTGCAGACAGAGAAGGGGAGTCGACCCTCCTGTCGCAATCAGGAGAGGAGAAGGGGTCAGATGAAGTGGTGCCGGGAACCTCGGTGTTCCCCTTGAGTGAGTCTGGTATGTCGCGGAACTTTTGGGGTCGCATCAAGGGTGCCAAGTACCGTTTCGCACTTCAGGATGGAACGTGGGACTTCTCTTGAGATGCTGTAGCGGACAAAGGGCCTCATCTTGCGATGACGAGGGAAGCACGTGGATTTTCTCGAGTTTCGGTGGGATTCTCGAGTTACGACGGGGAATTCAGGCTTCCTCTCGTGTTGGCCCAGGAAGTCTAATCTTCCATTCGAGTTGCCAGGGAGAGCTGTGGATTGGGCTCCATTCACTGAAGGGCAAACTAGACCTCATCTAGGCTTGTATCCAGGACTTAATGTTCCTCTCCATAGGCGACAGGGATTTCGGGTTGCATTCCATACTCACCCGGGGAGTCAGGCCTCATCTCGAGGGGAAGCAAAGGACTCCACTCTCTTCTCGAGCCGCGACAGGTATCTCTTGGAGCCCACTGAGTGGTCTTTGCTCTGTAGGAGAGCTCTAGTGTACATAAGCCTGTACATAAGTGAACACAGACACTCTGTGTGCATGTTGCTGCGTACCCAAAATAGGGCCACAAGGATCCTCCCGCTCTCCATGCAGCGCGGAAGCTGTGCAGCCACGCAGCAGCTGAAAAATCCAACCAATTGCTCTTTTCTTACCTCTGACAGAGCTCGCATTGCCGTAGCCCTTGGCAGTTTGGAAACACTGGACCCTAACCCCTCTCAAAGTAGGCCTGGGTTCTAGTTCGAATAGAAAGTCAATAGCGGAGCTGAGGACAGGAACGCGGCAGTCATTTATCACACGCTCCTGCAGCCTGCTACTACAGGGACACTAATGCTAGAAGCTAGGAATGTCTTTGCAAGGTGCGCAAAGGACAAGGGAGAACCTCGACCCTGACTCTAGTATTTCAGCCCCCTGAGCAGATCTGAGGTTCTCCCGCTGTAGAAGCTAACCCATTCCTTTCAAATACAGGCTTCCTAACACAGGGCCAGTTGGCTGCTTGCTCTTCCACGAAGCAGGCTTCCTTAACTTGCAAACTGCGAATTCCGCTTAACAGCCTGGAGGAAAAATCGCTTCTTGGAAGATTTTTTTCAGAGGCTGTATCCCCGGAGCTGGGGCCAAGCTAGGGGACCCATACTGGCAAGGGAAGGCAAAACCACATCCAATGTCTTTGCTCTGGAGGACAGCTTTGGTGAGCCTAAGTCTTTCAGGAATATTTCTGGCTCCAACCGAGTCAAATTCTGTGTGTGAAGCTGCACAGCCAAAATAGGGGAACAGAGAGCCTGATTCTCTCTGTGTAGCTTTGAAGCTGTCATTCAAACAACAGCTTGAGAATCCATACAATGCTCTCCCTTACTGCTAAGAGAATTCTCATTGCTGTAGTCCTTGACAGTTTGTAGAAATCCGCACCCTAACCCTTCTCCAAGTAGGCCTGGGTCCTAGCTCGGAACAACAGGCAACGGCGGAGCTGAGGCCAGTAAGGCACAAGTGAGGTCTCACACACTCTTGCAGCCTGATCGTCCAGGAGCAGTAAGGCCTCTTTTTCCCTGCAGGAGGCTCGCTTGCCTTGCCTCCTGTGAACTGCATTTCCCAGCCTGGGCGCAAAGCTGTTCCTAGAGATTTTTTCTCAGGAGCTGTTTCCCTGGAGCTGGGTCGGACCTCGGGGGCCCAACTCACAGGGGAAGACAAAACCACATGGACAGGTCTATGCTCTGTAGGAGAGCTCTAGTGAACCTCATCTCTCAGGAACATTCTTGGCTTCTACAGAGACACCTCTGTGCATGAAGCTACACACCCAACATAGTGGCAAAGGGAGTCTGATTCTCTCCGTGGGTGCTGATGCTTTGTGGCAAAGCACCTGCTAAGAATCCATCCGCATAGGCTTCCCTCACCTTGACAGAGGTCTCATTGCTGTAGTCCTTGGCAGTTTGGAAAGAAGCTGACCCTTACCCTTCACCAAGTAGGCCCTTGTCCTTGTTTGAATGGAAAGGCAGTAGCTGAGCTGAGGCCAGTAAGGCGCCAGTCAAGTCTGACATATTCCCGATGCCTGCTCCTTCATGGAAAATAACGTTAGAATCTGGGAATGTCTTTGCAAGGCTGGCAAAGGGCAGTCAGGAACCTCGACCCTGCCTCTGGAATTTCTATCTTCTCAGCACATCTGGCGGTCTCAGTCAGGAGAAACTAACCCATTCCTTGCAAATATAGGCTTCCAAACACAGGCCGGTTGGCTGTCTCTTCTTGCCGAAGGAAGCTTGCTTATCCCACCTCCTGCGAACTCCGCTTCTCAGCCTGGGGGATAAGAGGTTCTTGGAGATCTTTTCTCAGAGGCTGTTTCCACGGAGCAGGGGCCGATCCCGGAGACCCACACGCACAGGGGAAGGGAAAACCGCATGGATAAGTCTTTGCTCTCTAGGAGTGCTCTAGTGAACCTCACTCTATGGGGAATGTTCGTGGCTCCAACGGGGACATCTCTGTGTGGGAAGCTGCATTGCCAACATAGAGACACAGAGACCTGATTCTCTCTGTGCAGCTTTGATGCTGTCTCGTTCAAACAACAAATTGAGAATCCACACAATGCTCTCCCTTACCACTGAGAGAGTTATCATTGCTGAAGCCCTTTGCAGTTTCTGGAAATCGGCACACAAACACTTCTCCAAGTAGGCCTGGGTTCAAGTTCAGATGAACATGCAATAGCGGAGCTGAGGCCAGTAAGGCACCAGTCAGGTGTCACACACTCTGGCAGCCTGCTCCTCCAGGGACAGTAAGGCCTCTATTTCCCTTCAGGAGGCTCGCTTGCCTTACTTCCTGTGAACAGCGTTTCCCAGCCTGGGCGGAAAGCAGTTCCTGGAGATCTTTTCTCAGGGGCTGTTTCCCCGGAGTTGGGGCGGACCTCGGGGACCCAACTCACAGGGGAAGGCAAAACCAAATGGACAGGTCTATGCTCTGTAGGAGATCTCTAGTGAACTGCCGGGGTCCAGCCCCAGCTGATCCAGGGTATTCGAAGCAGAGACGGCGTAGGCGAGGGTCAGGGAACAACTGCTTAATTAAACGTTAATTAAGGATATAAAGAGTAATAAAATGAGGATAGCTCAGTAGGAAAATTCAGTGGAGAAAAGAGGCTGAGTAGCTTGGTTTACGCGGGGGACCAATAAAACTTCAAGACAAGAAGTTTGCACCACTTAGGTAGGCCGCAGGCGTCCTTCCGTTCTCCCGAAGGAGAGGAGACACTGAGGCCTCCCCGGTCGGATCTTAGAAGCCCAGGCAAAATTAGTAAGCTTGGTGGGTTCCGCGCTCCAGATGGAGACTCAACCAGAGTGAGAGAGAGAGAGAGAGACATGGGGAGACCAGTATTTCGAGAAACTGATCCCAATTCTTTATTTTCCATGGTCTACTTTTATACACTGAGATGTTATGCAAAAGTCACGTGGGGTCAGCAGTCCTGACTTTTATCAAAGTCAGGTGCTTCATACAAAAGTATACAGAGGTCTTAGGGGTGTTACATCATCTTCTGGCCGGGGGGCCTGCTGACAATTTACGACCCTCTCCTTGTGACAGCAGTCAGTCAACCAGGACACTTATTTCTCCAGGGGTGATTATTCTTAAAACAGACGCCACCCAAATAAAGTTACATTCCTATAGGGTGAGGGTGTAGTGGGTTTTAGTTAAGGAAAGAATTTACTTAGCCTAAGGTCTAACGTGATTTATATCAAAGGTTAATACTTATTTCTTCTATATATTCATTAATGTGTATAAGGGCAGGGGATGTGGAGACTTAGCAGTAAACATCAGCTCAACAAATGAAAAACCCTTCACCAATATGATTTCTAATCAGCCCATTATACTTATACTAATAATTTTCTAATTTTCCTAAGGAACCTGTTTTTAGAAGGTTTAAAGCATCTCGTGCCTCTCATGGTTGAGAGGCTGTGAGCAATCACATGTGGCCGGACAAGCCTGTCAGGCAGGCTAGAGAACCTTCAGTGGAGTTTGTAGGTTAAAACACTCTTGTCACACCCAGGGGTTTTTATCAACTGGAGCTCTAGGTTAACTCCTTCTCCGAAAGAGGTGGTGGGGGACAGCCCCCCATAAAGTCAGAGGTGTAGGTGAGAGCACAAAGTAGTAAGGTAGGCAGGCTCTGGTTATGGGGGTAGATGCTCGAGGATTTCCAGGGGGACTCCTGAGGCTCGATCCCGCCTTTGCGTATGTCGAGCCTCCTTCCTCATGACCTTTGCCATGGGCGGAGTGCCTCACTCTGGCCCCCAACAGTGAACCTCCTCTCTCAGGAACATTCTTGGCTCCTATCGAGACACCTCTGTGTGTGTAGCTACACACCCAACGTAGGGGCAAAGGGAGCCAGATTCTTTCCGTGGGGTGCTGATGCTTTGTGGCAAAGCACCTGCTTGAGAATCTATCAGCTTACGCTTCCCTCGCCTTGACAGAGGTCTCATTGCTGTAGCCCTTGGCAGTTTGGAAAGAAGAGGACGCTTACCTTTCATAAAGTGGGCCCTTGTCCTAGTTTGAAAGGAAAGGCAAGAGCTGAGCTGAGGCCAATAAGGCGCCAGTCAAGTCTGACATATTCCCGAAGCCTGCTCCTTCATGGAAAATAACGCTGGAATCTAGGAATGTCTCTGCAAGGCTGGCAAAGGGCAGTCAGGAGCCTGCACCCTGCCTCTGGAATTACCGATTTCTGAGCAGATCTGGAGGTCTCCTTTAGGAGAATCTAACTCATTCCTTCCATATTGAGACTTCCAAAAACAGGCCGGTCGGCTGCCTCTTCGTGCCCGAAGGAGGCTTGCTTTTCCTGCCTCCTATGAACCCAGCTTCCCAGGCTCTGGGAAAAGCGGATATTGAAGATCTTTTCTCAGGGGTTGTTTCCACGGAGCTGGGGCTAAGCCTGGAGACCCAAACTAACAGGGGAAGAATAACCACATGTACAAGTCTTTGCTCTCTAGGAGAGCTCTAGTGAACCTCACTCTGTCACGAACATTCTTGATTCATATGGAGACACCCCTGTGTGCGAAGCTGCGTACCCAACAAGGGGGCACAGAGAGACTGATTCTCTCTTTGCAGCTTTGAAGCTGTCATTCAAACAACAGCTTGAGAATCCATACAATGCTCTCCCTTACCTCTGAGAGAGTTCTCATTGCTGTAGCCCTTGGCAGTTTTTAGAAATCCGCACCCAAACCCTTCTCCAAGTAGGCCTGGGTCCTGGTTTGGATGGCCATGCAATGGCGGAGCTGAGGTCAGTAAGGCACCAGTCAGGTGTCACACATTCTGGTAGCCTGCTCCTCCAGGGACAGTAAGGCCTCCTTTTCCCTGCAGGAGTCTCGCTTGCCTTGCCTCCTGTGAACTGCGTTTCCCAGCCTGGGCGAAAAGCGGTTCCTGGAGATCTTTTCTAAGGAGTTGTTTCCCCGGAGCTGGGGTGGACCTCGGGGACCAAACTCACAGGGGAAGGCAAAACTACACGGACAAGTCTATGCTCTGTAGGAGACCTTAGTGAATCTCAAGTCTTAGCAACATTCTTGGCTCGTACAGAGACACCTCTGTGTGTAAAGCTACACACCGAACATAGGGGCACAGGAGCCTGATTCTCTCCGTGGGGTGCTGATGCTTTGTGGCAAAGCACCTGTTTGAGAATCCATCCGCTTACGCTTCCCTCGCCTTGACAGAGGTCTCATTGCTGTGTCCCTTGGCAGTTTGGAAAGAAGCAGGCCCTTACCCTTTACCAAGTAGGCCCTGATCCTAGTTTGAAAGGAAAGGCAATAGCTGAGCTGAGGCCAGTAAGGCACCCGTCAACTCTGACATATTCCCGATGCCTGCTCCTTCATGGAAAATAGCGCTGGAATCTAGGAATGTCTTTGCAAGGCTGGCAAAGGGCAGTCAGGAACCTCGACCCTGCCTCTGGAATATCTATCTTCTGAGCAGATCTGGAGGTCTCCTTCTGGAGAAGCTAACCCATTCCTTGCAAATATAGGCTTCCAAACACAGGCTAGTTGGCTGCCTCTTCTTGCCCGAAGGAGGCTTGCTTTTCCTGCCTCCTATGATCCCTGGTTCCCAGCATGGGGGAAAAGCAGATCTTGGAGATCTTTGCTCAGGGGTTGTTTCCACGGAGCTGAGGTTATGCCCGGAGACCCACACATACAGAGGAAAGCAAAACTACATGAACAAGTCTTTGCTCTCTAAGAGAGCTCTAGTGAACCTCAGTCTTTGACGAACGTTCTTGGTTCCTACAGGGACAACTTATGGGGTCAGAGAGCCTGATTCCCTCTGTGAAGGTTTAACGCTGTCGTTCAGAAAACAGCTTGAGAATCCATACAATTCTCTCCCTTATCTCTGAGAGAGTTCTCATTGCTGTAGCCCTTGGCAGTTTTTTAGAAATCCGCACCCAAACCCTTCTCCTAGTAGGCCTGGGTCCTAGTTCAGAGGAACATGCAATGGCGGAGCTGAGGCCAGTAAGGCACCAGTCAGGTCTCACACACTCTTGCAGCCTGCTCCTCCAGGGGCAGTAAGGCCTCTTTTTCTCTGCAGGAGGCTCGCTTGCCTTGCCTTCTGTGAACTGCGTTTCCCAGTCTGGACGAAAAGCAGTTCCTGGAGGTGTTTTCTCAGGGGTTTCTTCCTCGGAGCTGGGGCGAACATCGGGAACCCAACTCACAGGGGAAGGCAAAACCATATGGACAGGTCTATGCTCTGTAGCAGAGCTCTAGTGAACCTCATCTCCCAGGAACATTCTGGGCTCCTATAGAAACACCTCTGTGTTTGAAGCTACACACCCAACATAGGGGCAAATGCAGCCTGATTCTCTCCGTGGGGTACAGATGCTTTGTGGCAAAGCACCTGTTTGAGAATCCATCCGCTTCCACTTCCCTCTCTTTGACAGAGGTCTCTTTGCTGTAGCCTTTGGCAGTTTGGAAAGAAGCAGACCCTTACCCTTCACCAAGTAGGCCCTTGTCCTAGTTTGAACGGAAAGGCGATAGCTGAGCTGACGCCAGTAAGGCGCCAGTCAAGTCTGACATATTCCTGAAGCCTGCTCCTTCATGGAAAATAACGCTAGAATCTAGAAATGTCTTTGCAAGGCTGGTAAAGGACAGTCAGGAACCTCGACCCTGCCTCTGGAATTTCCATCTTCTGAGCAGATCTGGAGGTCTTCTTTTGGAGAAGCTAACCATTCCTTCCAAATAGAGGCTTCCAACCACAGGCTAGTTGGCTGCATCTACTTGCCCGAAGGAGGCTTGCTTGTTCCGCTTCCTGTGAACTCCGCTTCCCGCCTGGGGGAAAAGTGGTTCTTGGAGATCTTTTTCCAGGGGCTATTTCAACGGAGTTGGAGCCGAGCCCGGAGACCCACACGCACAGAGGAAGGCAAAACCACATGGACAAGTCTTTGCTCTGTAGGAGAACTCTAGTTAACCTCAGTATGTGAGGAAAGTCTTGGATTCCACGGGGATACCTCTGTGTGTGGAGCTGCGTACCCAGCAAGGGGGCACACAGGGCCTGATTCTCTCTTTGCAGCTTTGAAGCTGTCATTCAAACAACAGCTTAAGAATCCATACAATGCTCTCCCTTACCTCTGAGAGACTTCTCATTGCTGTAACCCTTGGCAGTTTTTACAAATCCGCACCCAAACCCTTCTCCAAGTAGGCCTGGGTCCTGGTTTGGATGGCCATGCAGTGGCGGAGCTGAGGTCAGTAAGGCACCAGTCAGGTGTCACACACTCTGGCAGCGTGCTCCTCCAGGGACAGTAAGGCCTATTTTTCCCTGTGGGAGGCTCGCTTGCCTGGCCTCCTGTGAACTGCGTTTCCCAGCCTGGGCAAACAGCGGTTCCTGGAGATCTTTTCTCAGGGGCTCTATCCCCAGAGCTGGGGTGGACCTCGGGGACCCATCTCACAGGGGAAGGAAAAACCACATGGACAGGTCTATGCTCTGTAGGAGACGTTAGTGTGTCTCATCTCTTAGGAACATTCTTGGCTCGTACAGAGACACCTCTGTGTGTAAAGCTACACACCGAACATAGGGGCACAGGGAGCCTGATTCTCTCCATGGGGTGCTGATGCTTTGTGGCAAAGCACCTGTTTGAGAATCCATCCGCTTACGCTTCCCTCGCCTTGACAGAGGTCTCATTGCTGTGTCTCTTGGCAGTTTGGAAAGAAGCAGACCCTTACCCTTCACCAAGTAGGCCCTGATCCTAGTTTGAAAGGAAAGGCAATAGCTGAGCTGAGGCCAGTGAGGCACCCGTCAACTGTGACATATTCCCGATGCCTGCTCCTTCATGGAAAATATTGCTAGAATCTAGGAATGTCTTTGCAAGGCTGGCAAAGGGCAGTCAGGAACCTCGACCCTGCCTCTGGAATATCTACCTTCTGAGCAGATCTGGAGGTCTCCTTCTGGAGAAGCTAACCCATTCCTTGCAAATAGAGGCTTCCAAACACAGGCCGGTTGGCTGCCTCTTCTTGCCTGAAGGAGGCTTGCTTTTCCTGCCTCCTATGATCCCTGGTTTCCAGCATGGGGGAAAAGCAGATCTTGGAGATCTTTGCTCAGGGGTTGTTTCCACGGAGCTGGGGTTATGCCCAGAGACCCACACATACAGGGGAAGGCAAAACCACATGAACAAGTCTTTGCTCTCTAAGAGAGCTCTAGTGAACCTCAGTCTTTGACGAACGTTCTTGGCTCCTATGCGGACACCTCTGTGTGTGAAACTGCGTACCCAACATGGCGGCAGAGAGCCTGATTCTCTCTGTGCAGGTTTAATGCTGTCGTTCAGAAAACAGCTTGAGAATCCATACAATTCTCGCCCTTACCTCTGAGAGAGTTCTCATTGCAGTAGCCCTTGGCAGTTTGTAGAAATCTGCAGCTAAACCCTTCTCCAAGTAGGCCTGAGTCCCAGTTCGGAGGAACAAGCAATGGCAGAGCTAAGACCATTATGGCACCAGTCAGTTTTCACACACTCTGGCAGCCTGCTCCTCCAGGGACAGTAAGGCTTCTTTTTCTCTGCAGGAGGCTCACTTGCCTTACTTCCTGTGAACAGCTTTTCCCAGCCTGGGCGAAAAGCGGTTCCTGGAGATCTTTTCTCAGAGGCTGTTTTCTCGGAGCTGGGGCGGACCTCGGGGACCCAACTCACAGGGGAAGGTGAAACCACATGTACAGGTGAGCACTCTGTAGGAGAGCTCTTGTGAGCCTCATCTCTCAGGAACATTCTTGGCTCCTGTAGAGACACCACTGTGTGTGAATCTACACACCCCACATAGGGGCAAAGGGAGCCTGATTCTCTCCGTGGGGTGCTGATGCTTGGTGGCAAAGAACCTTCCTGATAATCCATCCGCTTATGCTTCCCTCGCATTTACGGAGGTCTCATTGCTGTAGCCCTCGGCAGTTTGGAAAGAAGAAGACCCTTACCCTTCATAAAGTAGGCCTTTGTCCTACTTTGAATGGAAAGGCAATAGCTGAGCTGAGGCCAATAAGGCGCCAGTCAAGTCCGACATATTCCCAAAGCCTGCTTCTTCAGGAAGATAACTGTAGAATCTAGGAATGTCTTTGCAAGGTTGGCAAAGGGCAGTCAGGACCCTGCACACTGCCTCTGGAATTACCGACTTCTGAACAGATCTGGAGGTCTCCCTTAGGGGAAGCTAACCCATTCTTCCAAGTAGAGGCTTCAAAACGCAGGCCGCTTGGCTGCCTCTTGCTCTCTGAAGGAGGCCTGCTTTTCCCGCCTCCTATGAACCCCACATCCCAGCCTCTGGGAAAAGCGGATCTTGAAGATCTTTTCTCAGGGGTTGTTTCCACGGAGCTGGGGCCGAGCCTGGAGCCCCAAACACACAGGGGAAGAAAAACCACATGGACAAGTCTTTGCTCTCTAGGAGAGCTCTAGTGAACCTCACTCTGTCAGGAACGTTCTTGTTTCCTATGGAGACACCCCTGTCTGTGAAGCTGTGTACCGAACATGGAGACACAGAGTCTGATTCTCTCTGTGCAGCTTTGAAGCTGTTGTTCAAACAACAGCTTGAAAATCCATACAATGCTCTTCCTTACCCGTGACACAGTTCTCATTGCTATACCCCTTGGCAGTATTTAGAAATCCATAGCCAAACCCTTCTCCTAGTAGGCCTGGGTCCTAGATCGGAGGAACATGCAATGGCGGAGCTGAGGCCAGTAAGGCACCAGTCAGGTCTCACACACTCTGGCAGCCTGATCGTCCAGGGACACTAAGACCTGTTGTGCCTTGCAGGAGGCTCGCTTGCGTTACCTCCTGTGAACTGCGTTTGCCAGCCTGGGGGAATAGTGGTCCCTGGAGATCTTTTCTCAGGGGCTCCTTCCCCTGAGCTGGGGCGGACCTCGGGGACCCAACTCACAGGGCAAGGCAAAACCATATGGACAGGTCTATGCTCTGTAGCAGACTTCTAGTGAATCTCATCTCTCAGGAACATTCTTGGCTCCTATAGAGACACTTCTGTGTGTGAAGCCGCGTACCTAACATAGGGGCACAGAGAGCCTGATTCTCTCAGTTCATTTTGACGCAGTCGTTCAGAAAACAGCTTGAGAATCCATAAAATGCTCTCCATTACCACCGAGAGAATTCTCACTGCTGTAGCCCTTGGCACTTTGTAGAAATCCGCAGCCAAACGCTTCTCCAAATAGGCCTGGGTCCTAGTTCGGAGGAACAGGCAATGGTGGAACTGAGGCCAGTAAGGCAACAGTCAGGTTTCACACACTCTGGCAGCCTGCTCCTCCAGGGACTGTAAGGCCTCTTTTTCTCTGCAGGAGATTCGTTTGCCTTACTTCCTGTGAACAGCGTTTCCCAGCCTCAGCGAAGCGGTTCCTGGAGATCTTTTCTCAGGGACAGTTTCCCCGGAGGTGTGGTGGACCTCGGGGACCCAACTCACAGGGGAAGGAAAAACCACATGGACAGGTCTATACTCTGTAGGAGAGGTTTAGTGAACCTAATCTCTCAGGAACATTCTTGGCTCCTATAGAGACAACTCTGTGTGTGAAGCTACATTCCCAACATTGGGGAACAGGGATCTTGGTTCTCTCTGTGGGGTGCTGATGCTTTGTAGCAAAGCACCTGCTTGAGAATCCGTCCTCTTAGGCTTCCCTCACCTTGACAGAGGTCTCATTGCTGTAGCCCTTGGCAGTTTCAAAGAAGAAGACCCTTACACTTCATAAAGTAGGCCCTTGTCCTAGTTTGAATGGAAAGGCAATAGCTGAGCTGAGGCCAATAAGGAGCCAGTCCCCTCTGGCCCATTCCCGAACCCTGCTCCTTCATGGAATATAACTCTAGAATCTTGGAATGTCTTTGCAAGGCTGGCAAAGGGCAGTCAGGAACCAGCACCCTGCCTCTGGAATTACCGACTTCTGAGCAGATCTGGAGGTCTCCTTTAGGAGAAGCTAACCCATTCCTTCCAAATAGAGGCTTCAAAACACAGGCAGGTTGGCGGCCTTTCGTGCCCGAAGGAGGCTTGCTTTTCTCTCCTCCTATGAACCCCAGTTCCCAGCCTCTGGGAAAAGCGGGTCTTGAAGATATTTTCTCAGGGGTTCTTTCAACGGAGCTGGGGCCGAGCCCGGGGCCCAAAGGCACAGGGGAAGGCAAGACCACATGGACAGGTCTATGCTCTGTAGCAGACCTCTAGTGAACCTCATCTCTCAGGAGCATTCTTGGCTCCTATAGAGACACCTCTGTGTGTGAAGCTGCGTACCTAACATAGGGGCACAGAGAGCCTGATTCTCTCTGTTCATTTTGACGCTGTCGTTCAGAAAACAGCTTGAGAATCCATAAAATGCTCTCCCTTACCACCGAGAGAATTCTCACTGCTGTAGCCCTTGGCACTTTGTAGAAATCTGCACCCAAACGCTTTTCCAAGTAGGCCTGGGTGCTAGCTCGGATGAACAGGCAATGGCGGAGCTGAGGCCAGTAAGGCAACAGTCAGGTTTCACACACTCTGGCAGCCTGCTCCTCCAGGGACTGTAAGGCCTCTTTTACTCTGCAGGAGATTCGCTTGCCTTACTTCCTGTGAACAGCATTTCCCAGCCTCGGCGAAGCGGTTCCTGGAGATCTTTTCTCAGGGACAGTTTCCCCGGAGGTGTGGCGGACCTCGAGGACCCAACTCACAGGGGAAGGCAAAACCACATTGACAGGTCTATGCTCTGTAGGAGAGGTTTAGTGAACCTAATCTCTCAGGAACATTCTTGGCTCCTATAGAGAGAACTCTGTGTGTGAAGCTACACTCCCAACATTGGTGCACAGGGAGCTTGATTCTCTTCGTGGGGTGCTGATGCTTTGTGGCAAAGCACCTGCTTGAGAATCCATCCTCTTAGGCTTCCCTCACCTTGACAGAGGTCTCATTGCTGTAGCCCTTGGCAGTTTGCAAAGAAGAAGACCCTTACCCTTCATAAAGTAGGGCCTTGCCTTAGTTTGAATGGAAAGGCAATAGCTGAGCTGAGGTCAATAAGGAGCCAGTCCCGTCTGACACATTCCCGAAGCCTGCTCCTTCATGGAAAATAACTCTAGAATCTAGGAATATCTTTGCAAGGCTAGCAAAGGGCAGTCAGGAACCAGTACCCTGCCTCTGGAATTACCGACTTCTGAGCAGATCTGGAGGTCTCCTTTAGGAGAAGCTAACCCATTCCTTCCAAATAGAGGCTTCAAAACACAGGCAGGTGGACGGCCTTTTCGTTCCCGATGGAGGCGTGCTTTTCTCTCCTCCTACGAACCCCGGTTCCCAGACACTGGGAAAAGTGGATCTTGAAGATATTTTCTCAGGGGTTGTTTCCACGGAGCTGGGGCCGAGCCTGGAGACCCAAAGGCACAGGGGAAGGCAAGACCACATGGACAAGCCTTTGCTCTTTAGTATAGCTCTAATGAACCTCACTCTGTCAGGATCTTTCTTGATTCCTACGGAGACACACCTGTGTGTGAAGCTGCGGCCACAGAGAGCCTGATTACCCCTGTGCAGCGCTGAGTCTGGGCGGCTAAACAACAGCTTGGGAATGCAGCCTGGGGCGCTTCCCTTCCCTCTGACAGAGCTTTCCTTCGGTCTCTAAGCCCTCTGCAAGGAGGCATGGATCATAGGTGCAAAGGGAAAGGAAGAGCGGAGCTGAGGCCAGTAAGGCGCCCGCCAGTCACGTCTCCCCCACTTCCGCAGTCTGTTCCTTCCCCTGCGCGAAAGCTAGAAGCTGGGAAGGGCTTGGCGAGGCTCGCCCAGGCAGAGCAGCCTCTAGGCCGGGGCTCTGCGATATCGCGCCTGGGTGCAGATCTGGAGCTCCGCCGGAGTGGAAGCTCATTCGGTCCTTCCCAATACAGGCTTGCAAGCACCCGACGGCGGCCTGACTCTATTCTCCCGCGTGCTGGGAGTGGGCTTCCAATCCAGAGCACAGAGCACTGCCTGGAGCTCTCTGCTCAGGGGCTGGTTCCCCTGTGCTGGGACTGTGCTAGGGAGCCCAAAGGCACAGGGGAAGGCCCCAAACCACATGCACATGACTCTGCTCTGGAGCTGAGCTCCGGGGAAGCCCAGTCTGTAAGGCGGTTTCTGAACACAAACGGAGGAACACTCTGGCTGTGGAGCTCCCTCCCCACGACAGGGGCACTGGGACCCTGATTCCCTCCGTTCAGCGCTGAGTCTGGGCTACCAAGCAACAGCTTGGGAATGCAACCTGGGGCATTTCCCTTCCCTCAGACAGAGGTCACCTTGCGGGAGGCTTTCGCAGTTTGCACACCCCCGTGCCCTAAGCCGTCTGCAAGGAGGCCTGGCTCCTAGGTCCAAAGGGAAGGCAAGAGCGGAGCTGAGGCCAGTCAGGAGCCAGTCATGTCACCCACACTCCCGCAGCCTGCTCCTTTGCAGGCGCAAACGCTAGAAGCTGGGAAGGGCTTGGCGAGGCTCGCCCAGGCAGAGCAGCCTCTCGACAGGGGCTCTGTCCTATCGCGCCTGGGCGCAGGTCTGCAGCTCCGCCGGTGTGGAAGCTCACTCGGTCCTTTCCAATACAGGCTTGCAAGGACCCGCCGGCAGCCTAACTCATCTCTCCCGCGTGCTGGGACTGGGCATCCAGGCCTGGCACAAAGCACTGCCTGGAGCTCTTTGCTCAGGGGCTGGTTCCCCTACGCTGGGGCTGTGCTAGGGAGCCCAAACGCACATGTCAAGGCCCCAAAACACATCCACACGTCTCTGCTCTGCAACAGAGCTCCGGGGAAGCCCAGTCTGGCAGGCGCTTTCTGGGCACAAAGGGAGGAACACTCTGGCTGTGGAGCTTCCTCCCCAAGTCAGGGGCACTAGGACCCTGATTCCCTCCGTTTACCGCTGAGTCTGCATTGCCAAGCAACAGCTTAGGAACGCAGCCTGGGGCGCTTCCCTTCCCTCGGACAGAGCTCTCCTTGCGGTAGGCCTTGGTAGTTTGCATACAATGGGGCCCTAAGCCCTCTGCAAGTTGGCCTGGCTCCTAGGTCCAAAGGGCAGGCCAGAGCGGAGCTGAGGCTGTCAGGCTCCAGACACATCTCCCATACTCCTACATCCTGCTCCTACCCGGGCGTGAACGCTAGAAGCTGGGAAGGTACCTGGACCGTGCAGGGCCGGGGTGAACGCGGGCGGCATGGGGCGGGAGTCGGCTTCTGGCGGGGGTGGGGGCGGGCTTCCCAGTTGTGCTCTCGGAGGTGGACACTGAGGCTGAAAACGCGCCGGGAGCGCGGCAGGGGCGGGGCTAACACTGGCGGCGCGGGGCGGGGGTCGGCTCATGGGGGGGTTGGGGAGGGGTTCCCAGTTGCGCTCTCGGGGGTTGCAACTGCGGCTGGGAACTCCCATTCGTCCACTCCTGGGTCCCCAAGGATCGCCATCCCATGGGTGCAGCGGAGGGCTGCGGACCACAGGTAAGGGAACTGGGACTGCGTGGAGCAGGGAACCAAGTATTCCGCCGTCTGTTGGCACATTCTCGGAGCTCCCCAAACTGGCGGTCGCAGAAAGGCCTTGCCTTTGGGGTCAAGGCCTTTACCGCTCCACCCCTCTGCTGAAAAATCTCAGAGTCTGCGCGGTTCTTCCAAGCAGCCTAGTGTCCGCTGGAAGTCCAAGGGACAGAACACTGAATTCTTGCCGGCTGGCCCAGCCCTGCTTCTGGCACTTTGTAAGCCAGCGGGCCCTTGAGCACCTGCTGGGATGGGAAAGGGAAGGGTCCACGAATTGCACCCTAGAAACTTAGTAGGGTGCATGGATTTCAAACCCTGGTGGCCGCCCAGGCAGCAAAGAAGGGGGGAGGGCACCTTGCTGCCCTTTCATGGCAGAATATGTGGTTGTCCAGCTGCGTGGGCCTTTTCATGAGGACACTGTGCAATAAAAGTTTGGTGTTTTGGAACTGAATAATTAGAACGTGTAAAAGCTTTAAATTATGTGGTGGTGTAATTAAAAAACAAAACAAAACAAAACCAAGCCCCAAGTGTTTTGCAAATGGAGGTTTAAATATTGAAGGACTGTATTCCTTGCACTGTGGCATTCTATCAAGAAGTGTGCAGGATTTTTTTTTTTTTTTTAAGAAAAGTGTTCGAAGTGAGGGAAACAGGAAACCCAGAGGTGCCCCTGTATTTTGGGGAAGGCCTTAGGAGGTCACTTGGAAATGCTGCTGGCTGTTCGGGAGAGGGGCAGATGGGCTGTGCAGGCTTGTCCTTTGCATGGATGTTCTTGTGTGTGGAAACCCAGCTCGGAGCCATCTCCTGATGTGTAAGAATTTCGCAGACAAACCTTGAGCTAAGCAATGCATTTTTTCCTAAGAAAATGTTTGTCTTAAGCGATGTAAATATCTTATGTATTTCCGCTAGACTCTGGCTTCAGGTCGGTTCCCCCAAAAGGCTCAGAAGCGATTTGAACAAAACAGCATGTTTTCCTCCTAGCTTGTTCTCCTTATCTATGTTAAGGAAATGATATATTTGCCTGCAATACTGCCTTTCTTCAAGATTCATGTCAACCAAGTTTTGGCCCGGGATGACTCACCTGCTGCCAATATTATCTCAATGCATGTCGTGGGGGAGGGGCCTGGTGCCATTCCCTGAAACAGTTCCTTTCTTTCCTTAGCTGACTGCTAGTGCCTGTAGAATATCTGGCTAAAGACCAGCAGGGGGTACTCTTACTACCCCCCCCCCACCCCACCTTGAGTCTAAGTCAGCAGCTTTCTCTATCTCTTTCATACTTTAATAACAGTTGATGGCACAAAAGCTCTGAGCGATCAAATCATATCAAATCTTCATTTCAGATTGAAGATGCATTCCATGGTATTGCCATCTTAAGTCTTTCCATCATTATGGAATATCTGTCCATGTATTCAGGATAGTTTTCAGCCAGGGTGTATAATTTCCAGTGTGCCAGTCTTGTCATCCTCGTTACATCCATGGCAAAGTGTTTTATTCATGTTGATATTATTGAAAGGGAATTTTTTAAAATTCCTTTTCAGATTATTATCTGCTAATGTATACAGATAAAACTGTGTAATCATTCATTTTTATCAGTTTGGACAGCTTGATAGTTGTCTTTAATTTCTTTACTTTCTGACACTTTAAGATTATCCTGGGACACATATGTAATGCCTCACCCCTAAATTCAGACATGTGTTCAAAGAACTTCTGTCCTTTTATTTATTTATTTATTTATTTATTTATTTATTTATTTATTCTTTAACATTGAAATCGTTTTGACTATGCTGGGTGTTTGTTGCTAGATGGAAGTAGCTAGGACCTCTGGACTGCAGTCTCTCATCTCTTGCTGACCTCTTGTTGACCTCTGCAGATTCCTGGTAGGTGGGAGCTTGTTAGTTCCTTGTTCCTTATCAGAACCTCCTGTGGTAAGTGTTTTTCTCTTCTCTGTTGCCTGGTAAGGGTGGGTGGTCATGGGCATCCCAAAGTTGGCTAGAAGTCAATTATTTAGGCAGGCTTGTGCACAGATATGGGAGAAGGCAATGGCACCCCACTCCTGGAAAATCCCAAGGATGGAGGAGCCTGGTAGGCTGCAGTCCATGGGGTGGCTAAGAGTCGGACACCACTGAGTGACTTCATTTTCACTTTTCACTTTCATGCATAGGAGGAGGAAATGGCAACCCACTCCAGTGTTCTTGCCTAGAGAACCCCAGAGACTGCGGGGCCTGGTGGGCTGCCATCTATGGCGTGGCACAGGGTCGGCCTCAACTGAACCACTTAGCAGCTGCAGCAGCAGCAGCAGCAGTGCATAGATATCAAAGGGGATGAGAACAGTCAGGTAGGATCACATATGTCATCGTGAAACAATACTTCTCCTCTTAGCCAAAGCTAACGAAAGATTTCTGTTCTAGGTCAACCTAGAAGAGACCACTTAAGAGGTAAAGAAACTTAAACTCCATTAGCAAAGGCAGTTCAACATCTCAAGAAAACTTGTGCTAGGCACAAAACTCTTTTCTGGGGGCCTACTTTCCCTACAACCTCCTTATCCCATTCTGTACCCATTCCTTTGCTTCTCCCGTCCTGAAAATGCCACCTGTAAGACAGAACTACTTCGTTTTCCTTCTTAAAGTGTGATTGCATTCCATACATTCTTGTAATAACAAGTCATACATTTCCCTTCAGCAACCAAGAACTGACTCTTATATTGGCATTTGATAGATTGGTGAGCATACCTATCAGTGATAATAGCGCCCACCCCGCTTCCTGCAAGAACAGAACAAAACAAAACAAAACAAAAAAATTGCTTTCTTACATTTAATATGTTCGGATGGTGCCAGTCACTATTCATGCAGAGTCAAAAATCTCTTTTGTTTCTGTGTAAAAGGGAGGTCCTTTCAAGTCGTGAATGTTTCAGAAGTTTCATTTATTTGGAAGTGACCTAGCTATTCAATACACTGTCGTCACTTAGTTTAGCACCAGGATAGAAACTCAGGTAACCAAAACACCTGGAGGAACGATTGTAAGTTCAGTTCAGTTCAGTTGCTCAGTCGAGTCTGACTCTTTGTGACCCCGTGGCCTGCAGGACGCCAGGCTTCCGTGTCCATCACCAACTCCAGGGGCTTGCTCAAACTCATGTCCATCGAGTCAGTGATGCCATCCAACCATCTTATCCTCTGTCATCCCCTTCTCCTCTGCCTTCAATCAAGACTATGAGAGGCAGATATTTTAGAGTATAATTATTGTTAAGAGTTTATCTAAAAGCTCATATCACATTTACATATTTTACATTGGTTGTTGCGGTTTCCAGGTACTTTCTTGCTGACAAGCTTGTGACACATATAACAATAGAGCAATTTTTACCTCAGAAGAAACCTAGGCACTATGAACATGTTGTGCTTAATGTTGTTGACTCTTAGACATGTCTATAGTGGAGGAGCAAAACCAAAAATACTAGATATTTAATATTGACTAGTTCCCAGTTCACGGGACTCTGACATTCATTTAGGTCAATGTTTTCTTGTATTTCCAGCAGTTTGATTTGGAAGGGCTGCCTTGTCTTGAGACCATTGAAATCAGAACTCAGAACTTGAGCAATATTATCAAAAAACACAAGGCTCACACTGACACATACCTTAATCCAGACAGACAGACAAGACATCTTCCAGTTTTCCGCCTGAGATTTAAAATATTTCTTTGAGCCGTTTTCCTGGGAAGTGGTGGTGGTGGGGGGGGAGTGGGGGTGGCAGCGAGGCAGGCTTGGGTAACAAGCTAATTGTTGGTCATTGCATATGCAAAGAACCAGCTTTCCGGGTTCCAAGGAAAAAAGTTTCCTTGGTACCCAATTTTGTTTGGATCTATAGACTCTCATGGCCCTCCTAGGTCAGGACATCTTTCCTTTTTGTAGTCCTCGTTTTATCCCTAAATCATAGACAGCTTGGATTGTCTCTGTGGGGTGGATGTATTGTCCTTGTGTTTGACGTGGCGGCAGAAGCGAGGTCCGAGAGCCTCTCCTGGAACCGGGCGTGGGGACGGGGCTCACCGGGAGCCCCTGGTGGAAGTGGGCAACGCGCCGGCAGCGCGCCAGGGGTGGGGCGATCCCGGGCGGCGCGGGTCGGGGTTCCGGTCGGGAGGGGGTGGGGGGCGGTAACAGTTGTGCTCTCGGGGGTCCCCACTGCAGCTGGAAACGCGCTGGGAGTGCGGCAGGGGCGGGGTGAACCCGGGTGGCACGGAGCGGGGTTCGGCTCCTGGCGGGGGTAGGGGAGGGCTTCCCAGTTGTGCTCTCGGTGGTGGCCACTGCGGCTGGAAATGCGCCGGGAGCGCACCCGGGGCGGGGTAAACCTGGGCTGCGCGGGTCGAGATTTCGATGGCTGTGGGTGAGGGGTTGGTCCCAGTTGTGCTCTCGGGGGTCGACACTGCGGCTAGGAACGCCCATTTCCTACGCTCCTGTGTCCCCAAGGATCCACATCTAGTGGGTGCAGTGGAGGGCTGCGGGCCACAGGTCAGGGAACTGGGACTGCTTGGAGCAGGGAACCACGTATTCCGCCCTCTGTTGGCACATTCTTGGAGCTCCCCAACCTGGCGGTTGCAGAAAGTCCTTGCCCTTGGTGTCAAGGCCTTTACCGCTCCACCCCTTTGCTGAAAAATCTCAGTCTGCACGGTTTTCCAAAGCAGCCTAGTGTCGCCTGGAAGTCCAAGGGACAGAACCCTGAACTCTGGCCGGCTGGCCCAGCCCTGCTTCTGGCACTTTGTAGGCCAGCGGGCCCTGGAGCACCTGCTAGGATGAGAAAGGGAAGGGTCCGCGAATTGCACCCTAGAAAGTTAGTAGGGTGCATGGATTTCAAACCCTGGTGGCCGCCCAGGCAGCAAAGAAGTGGGGAGGGCACCTTGCTGCCCTTTCATGGCAGAATCTGTGGCTGTCCTGATGCGTGGGCCTTTTCATGGGGACCTTGTGCAATAAAAGTTTGGTGTTTTGGTACTGAATAATTAGAAATTGTAAAAAGTTTAAATTATGTGGTGGTGTAATTAAAAAACAAAACAAAACAAAACCAAGCCCCAAGTGTTTGGCACAGGGAGGTTTAAGTATTGAAGGCCTGTTTTCCTTGCACTGTGGCATTCTATCAAGAAGTGTGCAGGATTTTTTTTTTTTTTTAAGAAAAGTGTTCGAAGTGAGGGAAACAGGAAACCCAGAGGTGCCCCTGTATTTTGGGGAAGGCCTTAGGAGGTCACTTGGAAATGCTGCTGGCTGTGGGGAAGGGGGGCAGATGGGCTGTGCAGTCTTGTCCTTTGCATTCATGTTCTTGTGTGTAGAAACCCAGCTCGGAGCCATCTCCTGATGTGTAAGAATTTCGCAGACAAAACTTGAGCTAAGCAATGCATTTGTTCCTGAGGAAATGTTTGTCTTAAGCGATGTAAATATCCTATGTATATCTGCTGGACTCTGGCTTCAGGTCGGTTCCCCCAATAGGCTCAGAAGCGACTTGAACAAAACAGTATGTTTTCCTCGTACCTTGTTCTCCTAATCTATGTTAAGGAAATGATATATTTGCCTGCAATACTGCCTTTCTTCAAGATTCATGTCAATCAGTTTTTGGCCCAGGATGACTCACCTGCTGCCAATGTGACCTCAAGGCATGTCGTGGGGGAGGGGCCTGGTGCCATTCCCTGAGTCAGTGCCTTTCCTTCCTTAGCTGACTGCTAGTGCCTGTACAATATCTGGCTAGAGACCAGCAGGGCGTACACCCCGCCTCAAGTCTAAGTCAGCAGCTTTCTCTATCTCATTTATACTTTAATAACAATTGATGACACAAAAGCTCTGAGCGATCAAATCATATCAAATCTTCATTTCAGATTGAAGATGCATTCCATGGTATTGCCATCTTAAGTCTTTCCATTGTTATGGAATATCTGTCCATGTATTCAGGATAGTTTTCAGCCAGGGTGTATAATTTCCAGTGTACCAGTCTTGTCATCCTCGTTACATCTATGGCAAAGTGTTGTATTCATGTTGACATTATTGAAAGGGAATTTTTTTTAATTCCTTTTAAGATTATTATCTGCTAATATATACAGAAAAAACCGTGTAATCTTTCGTTTTTATCAGTTTGGACAGCTTGATAGTTGTCTTTAATTTCTTTCCTTTCTCATACTTTAAGATTTTCCGGGCACCATACATGTATTGCCTCACCCCTAATCTCAGTCATGTGTTCAAAGGACTTCTGTCCTTTATTTGTTTACTTATTTTTTGCAACATTGAATTCGTTTTGATTATGCTGGGTCTCTGCTGCAAGATGGAAGTTGCTAGGACCTCTGGACTGCAGTCTTCCATCTCTTACTGACCTCTTGTTGATCTCTGCAGAATCCTGGTTGGCGGGAGCTTGTTAGTTCCTTGTTCCTTACCAGGACCTCCTGTGGTAAGTGTTTTTCTCTTCTCTGTTGCCTGGTAAGGGTGGATGGTCATTGGCATCCCAAAGCTAGCTAGAAGTCAATTATTTAGGCAGGCTTGTGCATAGATATGGGAGAAGGCAATGGCACCCCACTCCAGTACTCTTGCGTGGAAAATCCCATGGATGGAGGAGCCTGGTAGGCTGCAGTCCATGGGGTGGTTAAGAGTCGGACACCACTGAGCGACTTCACGTTCACTTTTCACTTTCATGCATGGGAGGAGGAAATGGCAACCCACTCCAGTGTTCTTGCCTAGAGAACCCCAGGGACTGCGGGGCCTGGTGGTCTGCCGTCTATGGAGTCGCACAGAGTCGGACACGACTGAAACGACTTAGCAGCAGCGGCGGCGGCAGCAGCAGCAGAAGCAAGGCATCGATATCAAAAGGGCTGCAAACAGTCAGGAAGGATCACATATGTCACCGTGAAACACTACTTGTCCACTTAGCCAAAGCTAACCAAAGATTTCTGTTCTAGGTCAACCTAGAAGAGATCACTTAAGAGGTAAAGAAACTTAAACTCCATTAGCAAAGGCAGTTCGACATCTCAAGAAAACTTGTGCTAGGCACAGAACTCTTTTCTGGGGGTCCACTTTCCCTACAACCTCCTTATCCCATTCTGTACCCATTCCTTTGCTTCTCCCATCCTGAAACTGCCACCTGTAAGACAGAACTACTTCGTTTTCCTTCCTCAAGTGCCATTGCATTCCACATACTTTCTTGTAATAACAAGTCATACATTTCCCTTCAGCAACCAAGAACTGACTTTTATATTGGCATGGGCTATAGCCCGCCCCCCTCCCCCCACCCCCAAGAACAGAACAAAACAAAACAAAACAATTGCTTTCTTACATTTAACATGTCAGGATGGTGCCAGACACTATTCATGGAGAGTCAAAAATCTCTTTTGTTTCTGTGTAAAAGGGAGGTCCTTTCAAGTCGTAAATGTTTCAGAACTTTCATTTATTTGGAAATGACCTAGCTATTCAATACACTGTCGTCACAAGGATAGAAACTCGGGTAACCAAAACACCTGGAGAAACGTTTGTTAGTTCAGTTCAGTTCAGTTGCTCAGTCGTGTCTGACTCTTTGGGACCCCGTGGCCTGAAGGACGCTAGGCTTCCGTGTCCGTCACCAACTCCAGGGGCTTGCTCAAACTCATGTCCATCGAGTCAGTGATGCCATACAACCATCGTATCCTCTGTCATCCCCTTCTCCTCTGCCTTCAATCAAGACTATGAGAGGCAGATATTTTAGAGTATAATTATTGTAAAGAGTTTGTCTAAAAGCTCATATCACATTTACATTTTTTACTTTTGTTGTTGTCGTTTCCAGGTAGTTTCTTGCTGACAAGCTTGTGACAGATATAACAATAGAGCAATTTTTACCTCAAAAGAAACCTAGGCACTATGAACATGTTGTGCTTAATGTTGTTGACTCTTAGACATGTCTATAATGGAGGAGCAAAACCAAAAATACTAGATATTTAATATTGACTAGTTCCCAGTTCACGGGACTCTGACATTCATTTAGGTCAATGTTTTCTTGTATTTCCAGCAGTTTGATTTGGAAGGGCTGCCTTGTCTTGAGACCATTGAAATCAGAACACAGAACTTGAGCAATATTATCAAAAAACACAAGGCTCACACTGACACATACCTTAATCCAAACAGACAGACAAGACATCTTCCAGGTTTCCGCCTGAGATTTAAAATATTTCTTTGAGCCAGTCTTCTGGGGAGTGGGGGGATGGGGGTGACAGTAAGGCAGGCTTGGGTAACAAGCTAATTGTTGGTCATTGCATATGCAAAGAACCAGCTTTCCGGGTTCCAAGGAAAAAAGTTTCCTTGGTAACCAACTTTGTCTGGTTCTATAGAATATCATGGCCCTCCTAGGTCAGGTCATCTTGCCTTTCTGTAGTCCTCGTTTTATCCCTAAATCATAGACAGCTTGGATTGTCTCTGTGGGGTGTATGTATTGTCCTCATGTTTGACCTGGCGGCAGCAGCGAGGTCCTAGAGCCTCTCCTGGAACCGGGCGTGGGGACGGGGCTCACCGAGAGCCGCTGGTGAAGGTGGGCAGCGCCCCTGGAGCGCGGCAGGGGCGGGGCGAACCCGGGCGGCACAGGGCGGGTGTCGGCTCCTGGCGGGGGTAGGGGAGGGCTTCCCAGTTGTGCTCTCGGAGATGGCCACTGCGACTGGAAACGCGCCGGGAGCGCAGCCAGGGTGGGGTAAACCTGGGCTGCACAGGTCGAGATTCCGCTCGCTGTGGGTGGGGGGTCGGTCCCTGTTGTGCTCCCGGGGGTCGCCAATGTGGCTGGGAACCCGCCGGGAGCCCAGCAGGGCCGGGGCAAAACCTGGCGGCGCAGGGCGGGGTGGGGGTCCGTTCGCAGCGGGGGTTGGCTCCTGGCGGGGGTGGGGGAGGGCTTTCCAGATGTGCTGTTGGGGGTCACCATTGCGGCTGGGAATGCCCATTTCGTGAACTCCTGGATCCCCAAGGATCGGCATCCATTGGCCACAGCGGAGGGGTGCGGAACACAGGTAAGGGAACGGGGACTGCGTGGAGCAGGGAACCATGTATTCCGCCCTGTGTTGGCACAGTCTCAGAGCTCCCCAACCTGGCGGTCGCAGGAAGGCCTCGTCTTTGGGGTCAAGGCCTTTACCACTCCACCCCTCTGCTGAAAAACCTCAGAGTCTGCGCGGTTTTCCCAAGCAGCCTAGTGTCCGCTGGAAGTCCAAGGGACAGAAGCCTGAATTATGGCCGGCTGGCCAAGCCCTGCTTCTGGCACTTTGTAGGCCAGCGGGCCCTGGAGCACCTGCTAGGATGGGAAAGGGAAGGGTACGCGAATTGCACCCTGGTGGCCGCCGAGGCAGCAAAGAAGGGGGGAGGGCACCTTACTGCCCTTTAATGGCAGACAGAATCTGTGGCTGTCCTGCTGCGTGGGCCTTTTCATGTGGATCTTGTGCAATAAAAGTTTACCGGTGACCTTAGGGAACTTCCCAGTGTGCTTCTGACAGATGAGGGATGCTGTGGAGTTGGCGGGGCGTCTCAGGACTATGCTGGGTTTGGCGCAATGGAAGAGGGCCTCATCTCCAGGGAAGGCAGGCACCTCAGGCTTCCTCTCCGTTTCGGACTGCGACCGCAGGGTCCCTGCAGAGTTGGGACAGGAGAGTCAGGCCTCGTCTTGTCTGAGGAAGGAAACCCCGCTTGCCTCTCGAGTTGTTCAGGGGGTCTCAGGCCCCTCGTCGAGCTGTGTGTGGAACCCGCGGGTCTTTGCGGACGATGCACGGCGGTGTCAGTGCCCCTTCGTGTTGTGCCTTCACCCACAGGGTTGCCTTCGAAGAGGGGTCCGGGCCTCGGGTCCTTCTCAAGAGCGGACCGGGGAATCGGGGGCGTTCGGCATGTGGCACCACCCACGTGGCTCGTCTCGAATTTCCTCGTGAGACCGGCCTCATCCTGAGGTGCGCCGGGAGGGCCGGGAACCCCTTCCGGACCACGCAGGGGAATCGACTCTCCTGTCGTGATCAGGAGAGGAGAAGGGGCTCAGATGAAGCGGTGCCGGGACTCTCGGTGTTCCCTTCGAGGGAACCCGGGGTGTCGGGGAACTTTTGGGGTTCTCACGAAGGGTGTCAGGTACCGTTTCGCACTTCAGGGCGGAACAATGGACTTCCCTTGAGACGCCGTAGTGGGCAAGGGCCTCATCTTGCGAAGACGTTGGAACCACGTGTTTTTTCTCGAGTTGCGGCGGGATTGTCGAGTGACGACGGGGAATTCAGGCTTCCTCTTCAACTGGCCCAGGCAAGTCCAGTTTTCATTCGAATTGCGAGTTAGAACTGGGGATTGCTCTCGAGACACTGCAGGGCCAAATAGAGCTCATCTAGGCTTGTGTCCAGGACCTAATGTTCCTCTGCTGGGGCGACAGCTATCTCGGCATTGCATTCTCGACTCACCCGGGGAATCAGGCCTCGTCTCGAGGGGAAGCCAAGGACACTGCTCTCCTGTGAAGTTGCGACGGGTATATCTTGGAGCTCACTGTGTGGCCTAAAATGAGTCAAGCCTCCTGTGGAGTTTGGAGAGAGGACTCAGGATTGCTCTCCAGGCCATACAGCAAAAGAAGGCCCTCATCTCGTGAGGACTGGGGTGTCTCGTGGGTATTCTCGAGCTGCGGCTCCAGTGTGGTGTTGCTCACGAGGTATAATGGGGAGCTCAGGGAGCCTCTCCTGTGGCGCCAGGGAAGTCAGGTTTCTATGCGCGTGGCTAGGGGGAGCGCGTCATTGCTCTCGAGTCATGGTAGGGGAATCGCACCTCAAGACGCGTTGAAGAAGGACTCTCGAGGTCTTTTACGGGTTGGGGCCGGAAACCCTTGGTTCCCTCGACTTGTGCCGGTGATCTCAGGAAGGTCTAAGGGTGCCTCTGAGAAGTCAGGGATACTGTGCAGTTGGGAGGGGCCTCTCGGGACTCCACTGGGTTTGGTGCAATGGAAGAGGGCCTCATCTCGAGTGGAGGCAGGAAACTCATGTTTCCTCTCCTGACTTCCCCTGGGCCAGATCTGACTCGGATCGCAGTTTCGCTGCAGAGTTCGAACAGGAGAGTCAGGCCTCGTCTTGTGTGGAGGAATGGAACTCTGCTTGCCTCTCCAGTTGTTCACGGGGTGACAGGTCACTTCTCGAGCTGTGTGTGGTACCTGCGGGTTTCTGCGGACGATACCTGGGGGTGTCAGTGCCCCTTCGTGTTGTGCCTTCATCAAAATGGTTATCTTCAAAGAGGTGTCCGGGCATTGGGATCTTATCAAGAGCAGACCGGGAAATCGAGGTCTTTCGGCATGTGTCACCATCCACGAGGCTATGTCTCGAATATCCTCGTGAGAACGGCCTCATCCTGAGATGCACCGGGAAAGGCGGGAACCCCTTCAAGACAAAACAGGGGAATCGACCCTCCTGTCGCGATCAGGAGGGGAGAAGGGGCCCAGATGTAGTGGTGCTGGGAACCTCGGTGTTCACCTTGAGTCAGACTGGTGTGGCGAGGAACTTTTGAGGTCGCATCAAGGGTGCCAATACCGTTTCGCACTTCAAGACGGAACGTGGGAATTCTCTTGAGACGCTGTAGGGGGCAAGGGCCTCATCTTGCGATGACGGGGGAACCACGTGGCGTTTCTCGAGTTGTGGCGGGATTCTCGAGTTTTGACAGGGAATACAGTCTTCCTCATGTGTTGGCCCAGGGAAGCCCTATCTTCCATTCGAGTTTCAAGGGAGAGCTGGGGATTGCCCTCGAGTCACTGCAGGGCGAAATAGACCTCATCTAGGCTTGTGTCCAGGACTTAATGTTCGTCCCTAGGGGCGACAGGGATCTCGGGCTTGCATACCAGACTCACCCGGGGTATCAGGCCTCATCTCAAGGGGAAGCAAAGAACTCTGCTGTCTTTTTGGGTCGCGATGGGTATCTCTTGGAGCCCACTGTGTGCCATAAAGGGAGTCAAGCCTCCTGTGGTGTTTGGATAGAGGACTTGGGATTCCTCTCCAGGCCATGCAGGAAAAGAAGGCCCTCATCTCGCGATGACGGCGGCGTCTTGTGGGTTTTCTAGACTGCCGCGCTAGTGCCGGGTTTCTGACGAGGTACGAGAGGGAGCTCAGGGAGCCTCTCGTGTGGCGCCAGGGAAGTCATGTCCCCATGAGATGGCTAGGGGGAGATCGTCATTGCTCTCGAGTCATGGTAGGGTAATCGGGCCTCAAGACGGGTTGAAGAAGGACTCTCGAGGTCTTTCTCGGGTCACTGAATAAAACCCAGGGTTCCCTTGACTTGTGCCTGCGACCTCAGGGAGCTTCTCAGAGTGCCTCTGAGAAGTCAGGGATACTGTGCAGTTTGGAGGGGCCTCTCGAGACTCCTCTGCATTTGGTGGAATGTAAGAGGGACTCATCTCGAGTTGAAGCAGTAACCTCAGTGTTCCTCTCCATTTCTGACTCAGATCGCAAGGTCCCTGCATGTTGGTACAGGAGAGTCAGGCCTCGTCTTTTCTGGAGGATGGGACTCCTCTTGCCTCTCGAGTTGTTCTCGAGGTGACAGGCCACTTGTCGAGCTGTGTGTGTAACCTGCCCGTTTTTCCGGATGATGCACAGGTGTGTTAGTGCCCCTTCGTGTTGTACCTTCATACTCAAGGCTGCCTTCCAAGAGGTGTCCGAGCATCGGATTCTTATCAAGAGCGGACCGGGAAATTGGAGTCTTTCAGCAAGCGGCACCACCCACAAAGCTACGTATCGAATTTCCCCATGAGACCGGCCTCATCCTGAGTTGTGCAGGGAAGGTCGGGCCCCCTTGCAGACAAAGCAGGGGAATCGACCCACCGGTCACGATCAGGAGGGGAGAAGGGGCTTAAATGAAGTGGTGCCGGGAACCTCGGTGTTCCCCTTGAGTGAGACCGGCGTGTTGGGGGACTTTTGGGGTCGCATCAAGGGTGCCAAGTACCGTTTCACATTTCAAGATGGAACCTGGGACATCTTTTGAAACGCTGTAGCGGGCAAAGGCCTCATCTTACGATGACGGGAGAACCACGTGGTTTTGCTCAAGATGCGGCGGGATTCTCGAGTTATGACCGGGAATTTAGGCTTCCTCTTGTTGGCCTTGAAATCCAATCTTCCATTCGGGTTGCGAGGGGGAGCTGGGGATTGCGCTAGAGTCACTGCAGGGCAAAAGAGACCTAATCTAGGCTTGTGTCCAGGATCTAATGTTGCCCTCCAGGGGCGACAGGGATCTCGGGTTTGCATTCCAGACTCATCCGGGGAGTCAGTTCTCACCCCGAGGGTAAGCAAAGAATTCCGCTCTCGACTCGAGTCGTGATGGGTATCTCTTGGAGCCCAATGTGTGTACTAAAGGGAGTGAAGCCTCCTGTGGAGTTTGGAGAGAGGACTCGGGATTGGACTCCAGGCCATGCAGGAAAAGAAGGCCCTCATCTCGAGATGACGGTGGCATCTCGTGGGTTTTCTCGAGCTGATGCGCCAGTGTGGGGTGTCTCATGAAGTACCACGGGGATCTTAGGGAGCCTCTTGTGTGGCGCCAGGAAAATCCAGTATTCCATTCGAGTTGCGAGTTAGAACTGGGGATTGCTCTCCAGTCACTGCAGGGCAAAATAGACATCATCTACGCTTGTGTCCAGGACCTATTGTTCCACTACTGGGCCGACAGGGACCTCAGGGTTGCATTCTCGACTCACCCGGAGAGTCAGGCCTCGTCTTGAGGGGAAAAAAAGGACTCCGCTCTCCTGTCAAGTCGCGACGGGTATCTCTTGGAGCCCACTGCGTGGCGTAAAGGGAGTGAAGCCTCCTATGGAGTTTGGAGAGATGACTCGGGATTGTTTTCCTGGCCATGCAGGAAAAAAGGCCCTCATCTTGCGATGACGGGGGCGTCTCGTGGGTTTTCTCCAGCTGTGGCGCCAGTATCAGATTTCTCACGAGGTACAACGGGGAGCTCAGAGAGCCTCTTGTGTGGTGCTAGGGACGTCAGGTCTCCGTGCGTGTGGTGAAGGGGAGTGCGTGATTGCTCTCGAGTCATAGTAGGCGAATCGGGCCTCAAGACGCATTGAAGAAGGACTCTCGAGGTCTTTCTCGGGTTGCGGCAGGGAACCCTGGGTTCCCTCGACTTGTGTCGGTGACCTCAGGCAACTTCTCAGGGTGCCTCTGAGAAGTCAGGGACACTGTGGATTTGGGAGGGGCCTTTCGTTACTCAACTGGGTTTGGTGCAATTGAAGAGGGCCTCATCTCGTATGCAGGCAGGAACCTAAGGGGTCCTCTCCATTTCTGACTCGGGTCGCAGAGTACCTGCCGAGTACGGACAAGAGAGTCACGCCTCGTCTTCCGTGGAGGAATGGATCTCCGCTTTCCTTGCGAGTTGTTCATGGAGTGACAGGCCTCTTGTTGAGCTGTGTGTGGAACCTGTGGGTTTTTCTGGATGATGCAGAGGGGTGTCAGTGCCCCTTCGTGTTGTGCCTTCATCCACAGGGTTGCCTTCAAAGAGGTGTCCGGGCATCGGGTTCTTTTCAAGAGCGTACCAGAAAATTGGGGTCTTTCAGCATGTGGTACCACCCACGAGGCTACATCTCGAATTTCCTCAGGAGACCGGCCTCATCCTGAGGTTCGCCGGGAAGGTAGGGAAACCCTTGCAGACAAAGCACGGGAATTGACCTACCGGTCGCGATCAGAAGGGGAGAAGGGGCTCAGATGAAGTGGTGCCGGGAACTTCGGTGGTCCCCTCGAGTGAGACCGGTATGTCACGGCAGTTTTGATGTCGCATCAAGGGTGCCAAGTACAGTTTCGCACTTCAAGACGGAACGTGGGAATTCTCTGGAGATGCTCTAGCGGGCAAGGGCCTCATATTGCGATGACGAGCGAAACACGTGGTTTTTCTCGAGATGTGGCGGGATTCTCGAGTTACGACGGGGAATTCAGGCTTCCTCTTGTGTTGGCCCAGCAAGTCCAATCTTCCATTCAACTTGTCAGAGAGAGCTGGGGGTTGCTCTCGAGTCACTTCAGGGCAAAGAGTCCTCATCTAGGCTTGGGTCCAGGACGTAGTGTTCCTCTCCAGGGGCAACAGGGATATCGGGGTCGCATTCCAGCCTCACCCGGTGGGTCACGCCTCGTCTCGAGTGGAAGCAAAGGACTCCACTATCCTCTCGAGTCGCGACATGTAACTCTTGGAGCCCAATGAGTGGCCTAAAGGGAGTCAAGCGTCCTGTGTAGCTTGGACAGAAGGTTCACGCTTGATCTGCATACCATGCAGTTAAAGATGGCCCTCCTCTCGTGATGACGGGAGTGTCTCATGGGTTTTCTCGAGCTGCGGCGCCAGTGTGGGGTTTCTCACGAGATATGATGGGGAGATCAGGGAGCCTCTCGTGCAGCGCCAGAGAAGTCAGGCCTCCATGCGTGTGGCCAGGCAGATCGCGTCATTGCTCTGGAGTCATGGGAGGGACTAGGGCCTCAAGACGCATTTAAGAAGGACTCTCGAGGTCTTTCTTGGGTTGGGGTGGGAAACACTCGTTTCCCTCGACCTCTACCGGGGACCTTAGTGAACTTCGCAGGTGCCTCTGAGAGGTGAGGGATACTGAGGAGTTAGAGGGGCCTCTCGGGACTCCACTAGGTTTGACGAAATGAAAGAGGGCCTCATCTCGATTGGAGGCAGGAACCTCAGCTTCCTCTCCATTTCTGACTCCGACCGCAGGGTCCCTGCAGGGTTGGGACAGGAGAGTCAGGCCTCATCTTGTCTGAGTAATGGAACTCTGCTTGCCTCTCGAGTCGTTCAGTGGGTCTCAGGCCCCTTGTCGAGCTGTGTGTGGAACCTGCGGGTGTTTCCAGAAGATGCACGGGGGTGTCATTGCCCCTTCATTTTGTGTCTTCCCCCACAGGGTTGCCTTCAAAGAGGTGTCCGGGTATCGGGTTCATTTCAAGAGTGGACCGGGAAATCGGGGTCGTTCGGCATGTGGCACCACACACGTGGCTCATCTCGAATTTCCTCGTGAGACCAGCATCATCCTGAGGTGCGCCGGGAAGGCCGGGAACACCTTCCACACAAAGCATGGGAATCGAATCTCCTGTCGCGATCAGGAGGGGAGATGGGGCTCAGATGAAGTGGGGCCGGGACTCTAGGTGTTCCACTCGAGGGAACCCGGCGTTTCAGGGAACTTTAGGGGTCGCATCAAGGGAGCCAAGTACCGTTTCCCACTTCAGGACGGAACATGGGACTTCCCTGGAGACGATATAGCGGGCAAGGGCCTCATCCTGTGAAGACGTTGGAACCACGTCGTTTTTCTCGAGTTGCGTCTGGATTCTCGAAAACGACGGGGATTTCAGGCTTCCTCCTGGGTTGGCCCTGGGAAGCCCAATCTTCCCCTGGAGTTGCGAGGGAAAGCTGGGGGTTCTGCTCGAGTCACTACAGGGCCAAAGAGACCTCATCGAGGCGTGTGTCCAGGACCTAATATTCCTCTCAAGGGAAGACAGGGATCTCGGGTTTGCATTCCAGACTCCCCCGGGGAGTCAGGCCTCGTCTCGAGAGGGAGCCAAGGACTCCGCTCTCCTCTCGAGTCGCGACGCGGGTCTCTTGGAGCCCCCTGAGCGGCCTCAAGGGAGTCCAGCCTCCTCTTGCGTTTTGAGAGAGGACCCGGGATTGCTCTCCAGGCCATGCAGGAAAAGAAGGCCCTCAGCTCGCGAGGACAGGGCCGTCTCAGGGGTTTCCTCGAGCTGCGGCGCCCGTGGGGGTTTTCTCCCGAGGCACGACGAGGATCTCAGGGAGCCTCTCGTGCGGCGCCAGGGAAGTCAGGTCTCCATGCGCGTGGCGAGGGGGAGCGCGTCCTGGCTCTCGAGTCACGGGAGGGGAATAGGGCCTCGAGACTCGTTGAAGAAGGCTCTCGAGGTCTTTCTCGGGGGGCGGCGGGAAACCCTCGTGTCCCTCGCCTTCTGCCGGGGACCTTAGGGAACTTCCCAGGGTGCCTCTGAGAGGCGAGGGATCCTGTGGAGGTGGCGGGGCCCCTCGGGACTCCGCTGGGTCTGGCGCAACGGAAGAGGGCCTCACCTCGAGGGGAGGCAGGAACCTCAGGCTTCCTCTCCGTTTCGGACTCAGACCGCAGGGTCACTGCAGAGTTGGGACAGGAGAGTCAGGCTACGTCTTTTCTGAGGAATGGAACTCCGCTTGCCTCTCGAGTTGTTCATGGGGTTTCAGGCCCCTTGTCAAACTGTGTGTGGAATCTGCAGGTTTTTCCAGACGATGCACGGGGGTGTCAGTGACCCTTCGTTTTTGTCTTCATCCACAGGGTTGCCTTCGAAGAGCTGTCCGGGCATCGAGTTCTTATGAAGAGCGGACCGGGAAATCGGGGTCGTTCAGGATTTGGCACCACCCACGTGGCTAGTCTCGAATTTCCTTATGAAACCGGCCTCATCCTGAGTTGTGCCGCGAAGGTCATGAAACCCTTCCAGACAAAGCAGAGGAATCGACCCTCCTGTGGCGATCAGGAGGGGAGAAGTGGCTCAGATGATGTGCTGCTGGGAACCTCGGTGTTTCCCTCAATTGAGACAGGTATGTCGGGTAACTTTTGGGGTCGCATAAACCGTTCCAAGTACCGTTTCGCTCTTCAAAATGGAACGTGGGACTTCCCTTGGGGTGCTCCAGTGGGCAAGGGCCTCATCTTGGAATGACTGGGGAACCACTTGGTTTTTCTCGAGTTGCGGTGGGATATTTGAGTTACCACAGCGAATTCATGCTTCCTCTTGTGTTGGCCCACAAAAGTCTTATCTTCCATTCGAGATTTGAGGAAGATCTGGAGGTGCGCTCTAGTCACTGCAGGGCAAAGGAGACCCCACCAAGGCTTGTGTCCAGGACCTAATGTTCCTCTCCAAGGGCCACAGGGATCTCAGGTTTGCATTCCAGACTCACCCAGGGAGTCAGGCCTCGTGTCGAAGGGAAGCAAAGGACTCCGCTCTCCTTTTGAGTCGCGACGGGCACCTCTTGGAACCCACTTTGTGGCCTAAAAGGAGTCAAGCCTCCTGTGAAGTTTGGAGAGAGGACTTGGGACTGCTCTCCAGGCCATGCAGGAAAAGATGGCCCTCATCTCGCGATGACGGAGGGGTCTTGTGGGTTTTCTCGAGCTGCGGCGCCAGTGTGGGGTTTCACACGAGCTACGACAGGGAGCTCAGGGATCCTCTCGTGTGGCGCCAGGGAAGTCAGGTCTCCTTGTGCGTGGCGAGGGGGAGCGGGTTATTGCTCTCGAGCCATGGTAGGGGAATCTGACCTCAAGACGCATTGAAGAAGGACTCTCGAGGTCTTTCTTCGGTTGTGGCAGGAAACCCTTATTTCCCTCGACTTTTGCCGGTGGCCTCAAGGAGCTTCTCAGAATGCCTATGAGAAGTCAGGGATACTGTGGAGATGGGAGGGGCCTCTCGGGACTCCACTGGGTTTGTTTTAATGGAAGAGGGCCTCATCTTGGGTTGAGGCAGGAACCTCAGGTTTCCTCTCCATTTCTGACTCAGATCGAAGCGTGCCTGCAGAGTTGGGATTGGATACTCAGGCCTCGTCTTGTCTGAGGAAGGGAGCTCCGCTTGCCTCTCTCGTTGTTTAAGGGGTGACAGGCCAGTTGTGGAGCTGTATGTGGATCCTGCGGGATTTTCCGGACGATGAACAGGGTTGCCAGTGCCCCCTCGTGTAGTGCCTTCATCCACAGGTTTGCCTTAGAAGAGGTGTCCGGGCATCGGGTTCTTATCAAGAGCAAGACCGAGAAATCGGGGTCTTTCGGCACGTGGCACCAACATGAGGCTACATCTCGAATTTCTTCGTGAGACTGGCCTCATCCTGAGGTGCGCCATGAAGGTTGTGAACCCCTTCTATACAAAGCAGGGGAATCGACCTTCCTGCCGTGATCAGGAGGGGAGAAGGGGCTCAAATGAAGTGATGCCAGGAACTTTGGTGTTCCCTTGGAGTGAGACCGGTATATTGGGGAACTTTTGGGGTCGCATCAAGGGTGCCAAGTAGCATTTCGAACTTTATGACGAAACATGGGACTTCTCTTGAGACTCTGTAGCGGGCAAAGGTCTCATATTGCGATGAATGGGGAACCACGTGGTTTTTAAGAGTTGCAGCGGGATTCTCGAGTTACAACGGGAAATTCAGACTTCCTCTTGTGTTGGCCCAGTGAAGACTAATCTTCCATTCGAATTGCGAGGGAGAGATGGGTGTTGCTCTCGAGTCACTGTAGGGCAAAATAGACCTCATCTAGGCTTTTGTCCAGGACATAATGTTCCTCTCCAGGGGCAACAGGGATCTCGGGGTTGCATTCCAGACTCACCCGAGGTAAGGCCTCATCTCGAGGGGAAACAAAGTACTCTGCTCTCCTCTCAAGTCGCGACAGGTATCTCTTGGAGCCCATTGAGTGGCCTAAAGGGAGTAAAGCCTCCTGTGAAGTTTGGAGAAAGGACCAGGGATTGCTCTCCAGGTCAGGCAGGAAAAGAAGTCCCCAATCTCGCGATGACGGTGGCGTCTCGTGGGTTTTCCCGAGCTGCGGCGCCAGTGTGGGGTTTCTCACGAGGTATGACGGGGAGCTCAGGGAGCCTCTCATGTGGCGCCAGGGAAGTCAGGTGTCCATGCGCATGGCGAGGGGGAGCGTGTCAATGCTCTCGAGTCATGGTAGGGGAATCCGGCCTCAAGACGTGTTGAAGACGGACTCTTGAGGTCTTTCTCGGGTTGCGGCAGGACACCCTGTGTTCCCTCGACTTGTGCCGGTGACCTCAGGGAGTTGCTCAGGGTGCCTCTGAGAAGACACTGATACTGTGGTGTTGGGAGGGGCCTCTCGGGACTCCACTGCGTTTGGTGCAATGGAAGATTGCCGGGAGCCAGCGAGAGACATTCCACTCGTGACAAATGTCATGAGGAAAGAGTCTCGGCATACGCAAAGGCGGGATCGAGCCTCCGGGAGTTCCCCCGTATATTCTTCAGCATCTACCCCCAAAAACCAAAGTCTGCCTTCTTTATTGCTTTGTTCTCTCACCTCTGACATTACTGGGGATGTCTCCCACCACCATCTCACTCTCTCTGTCAAAGAGCTAACTTACAGCTCCAACTAATAATGTTCCTGTGCAATTAGTAGTGTTTAAATCCAAACCCCTCAGATGGTTTTCTAACTCGCCTGACAAGTTTACCCGGTCTCCTACAGCTATGCATACGATTGTGTACAGTCTCCCAGCCTCGAGACGCACGGGAAGTTTAAGATATTCAAATAGCTTAGAGCCTCTCAGAGAGTTAAAAACTGTCAGAATAAAACTAGTAAAAGATTTCATTGATGAACCAGTGCTTTTTGCCAAGTTTCCGCATCCCCTGAATTGTATCCTTGAATATGTGTTAATTAATATAGTTGGTATGTAGAAAAAATAAGTAGTGGCCTTGATGTTGGTAACTTTAGACCCTTAAGGTAATAAATTCTTTTCTTTGTTGTAAACCCATTACACATCCGCCCTATAGGAATGCAATTTTATCTTCGAAAGATGGCTCCAAACCTTAAACAATTACTCTTAGAGAAAATAACTCTTATGGTTGATAAGTCTTTGTCAAGAGTCATAAAATGTTAATAGGTCTTCTGGCCAGAAGATGATGTAAATCATCTAAACCATTTTTATACGATAAATCTGCAGAAAAGAAACCCTGGTTTTTGATAAGGATTAAAGACTGCTGACTTTGCATCCCCTATTATCCTCTATGTGTAACTTAGGGTATTAAAACCTGTGTTGAAAATAAAGCTACGGGCCCTGCTCGCCAACGCTTGGTCTCCCGATGTCATTATTCCCCTCAATTTTCAGATGAGTGTCCATCTGGAGCGCGGATATCCTCTGCGGCCATTTATTTGCCTGGGCTTCGAAGACCCACTCGATAAGGTGTCTAAGGTGGGGCACCTTCCTCTATTCTAGAGGGCACTTGCAGCCTCCGTGGTCAGAGCTAACCTGGTGTCACGGGTTATATTGATTTTCCGCGTAAACCAAGCTACTCAGCTGCTTTTCTCCACTGAATTTTCCTACTGAGCTATCCTCATTCTATTACTCTTTATATCTTGGATGAATAAATAAATAAATACATAGGTCGCCTACTCCATCTTCCCTTCGAATACCCTGGATCAGCTGGGGCTGGACCTCTGCAGGTGGCGCCCGAGACAGGCATTTCGAAGGTAAATCCCCAACCCCATTCCCCCAGTGTTCAGTTTTCGGGACAGATAGGATCCCACTTAGGGGGCTGCAGATCCCCCTGTAGAATAGACAGGGCGAGAGGAGTGGGAAGTGTTGAAGAGTTAGAGAGAAAAAACGGTTTCTAAAAAGGCTGACAAAAAAGGCCTAATCTTTAGATAGCTAAAAGCAAAATCTTTTACTATCCTTAAGTTTCTGACATGGGCAACACTGAATCAAATGAAAGACAGCTCTTTATAGGAGTAATTTTACAGTTATTAAGTAAAGAAGAATCAAGGTTAAAACATCTTCCATTCAATCATTTTTTACATTTGTACAAGACCACTGCCCTTGGTTTCTACAACAAGGCACTGTTAACCTAGATATCTTGAAAAAACTAGGAAGACAGCTAAGAGCTTATTGTGCTCAGCAAGGTTTGGAAAAAATCCCTACTTACACCTTTCCTCTGTGGAATATGACTAGAGATGTTTTAGATCCAGCTCATGAATTTGAAAAGGTACCTGTTAAAGAGGAAAGTAAAGTTGGAAAAGTACCTGTTAAACAAAAAAGCAAATCTGAAAAGGTACCTGTTATAAAGAAAAGTGAAAATGAAGAGGCTATACCTAGCTATCGACAGCTAAATGAATGGCTAGCCGCTATGACTGCCAATGAGCATGTAAAAGATAGGGATGAAAAGAAAGATCAGCTCTCCCCTCAATTTGAAAAAGGTTTAGAGGAAAGAGCAGCTGATGCCATTCTGATGAGGATTGTTTTTTTTTTAGCTAAAGATGCTCCTAAAAGTTTAAGAAAACATCCCTAATCAGACCATCCGCTCCTAGGAGGTTGAGGGAAACATCCCCGATCAGACAGTTCGTAAGATTTAGTTACCAAACAGTTAAAGGATCTCCGGAACAGAAGAGGAAAACTTCGGGACGCTCCCATCCCCCTATGCCTCCTCCTCCATGTCAGGGTAAAGGGCCACCGCTAGGTGTTTCCCGGAGAAGGATTTTCTCTAGTCCCAAGGATGAACTTGATCCTCACCTTGAGGCTTCTTTTCTAGTCCCCTCTGCAGTTTAGCCAGGGTAAAGAGGTTACAAAATAAATAAAAATATTCTCTAAAATTAAAAAAAAAAATTAAAAATGGATTTCTCTGCATCAAAGAATAGACAAATATTTATTGACTGTGGAATATGATTAGAAATGTCCTGGACCTCCGTCACGAGGCTGTTAAATAGCCTATGGGGGAGGCTATAGAGGTGGATGGTGGTGAGTCCCCATTTACTGCACAGATCATATTTTCTGCCATTGAAAAAAAAAAAGGAGGGAGAAAGTGGTCTACCTCCTGAGGAAGGAGAGGGCTTACAGGACGCTGCGGCCGAGAGCCCTGGCGAGCTCCCTCCCCCTCTGCGCAAACGTTTAAAAAACTTATCCACCACTTTCTGATTTAAGGAGACCGCCACCGCCTTCGATTGTGCCTCCCAGGACCCAGGAGTTCCCCACTTTGCCCCAAATGCCTCCCAAAGTGTTGCCTAAGACTGAGGAAGATAAAAAGTTTTTTAAACAAAGGAGCTTTTAGTACACAATATTCAGAGCGTGCTCCTTGGAGAAAACTCCCTCAGGGGGGTCTCACCCAGGCTAGGAGAAAAGCGAAAAGGCAAGGAGATTTAATAACAATATTAACCCCTGATGTGCCGCTTACTCCAATTCCAACCGGAGTGGCTGGCCCCCTATCTGAGGACATTGTAAGATTTGTCCTGGGGCGTAGCTCGCTTTCTTTTAAAAAAAAAATTAAACAAAAAAAAAAAAAAAGAAAGAAAAGAAATTTCGCTGGTGCATGGTGTAGTAGATTCTGATGATATTGAGAAATTAAAGTCTTGATCTCACTGCCTATCAAAACTGTACAAATTAATAAAGGTCAAAGAGTAACACAGCTTTTACTTTTACCTTACTATCAGACAAGGAAAAACTTGACTTCTCAAGCTAAGAGCCACAAAACATTTGGATCTAGTGATCTAGCCTTTTGGGTGCAGGAAATTACAGTTCCAAGGCCTTTAAAAGATCTTTTACTTCAAGAGAATAAAACGCCAGGGCTATTAGACACAGGAACAGACGTCTCTTAACATTGCTGGGAAAGACTGGCCCAGCTCCTGGCCAACACATAATACTGAAAATGAGTTGGTGGGATTAGAGAAAGTGGTATGTGGGGTGGAGATGCTGTACAGGTGGTACACTTAACAATACTTTATATATTTTTATAAATACATAATATAAATATATTTGCCTAATTACAGTTTGCCTAATTAGGTATGGGTATAAATAAAATATAATAAAGGTATACCTAATTCTATTTATACATCTATACTTAATTAATTTGTATATAAATTAATATGTATACTATATACACACACATATATATATACTGTATAATTAAATATATATGGCAGTAATATAATGTGTGTGTGGCTGATATTAATTGGTATGGATTGATGTGCTGTGATGATATATGTTCTATATACTGTATAATTATAAATGTGTGACATGTATTATTACAGTATATTGGTTTGTGTTGGTTGGTATTAGCTGTGTATGTGTTGTATTGCTGTAATATATATTAATTAATATATTAACTATAAAGATTAATTCAAGTATATTGATTTATATATATTATATGTCAATAACTTTATACTTGTTGCCATATATAAATACATATATAAATGCATTTTGCATTTAGGTATATCTGTATACCTGTATACCAAAATGAGATAAGGAGGTTATACATTTATTACTTTAATTTATACAGAGACCTAAACTAAACATTAGACCTAAATTAACATATCCATAGGGAAACAGCTAGACAAATAGTGAAGTTATGTTCCAATTGTAATTAATCACTTAAACGTAAACACACAGGGGCAGACTACAATGATGAGACACTAGATGCCTGAATTACAGGCTACGACTCGGCCCCTGGTCAAGTAAAAAGGCCTCCTTACGGGAGAGTGAAAAAGCCAGATGTGTTGCTAACTTGTGGGAGAGGGTATGCTTGTATATTTCTACAGAATGCAGATTCTCCGGTTTGGATCTCAGACAAATTCGTCATGTCACATTCCCCAAAGACCAGGTTTGCGGCGCGCGCACTCGCTCGCTCCCCCTCCCCCAGCCAGCTCTCGCCTCCATGCCACCAGCAGCACCTCGCACCCTCCTCGCTGCACCCCGTGACCTAGAGCAAAGAAGTCTGTGCAGCGAGTGAGGGCCAGAGAGGAAAGCGCGCCTGCGGAGTGCCATCCAGACCAGCGTGGCCCCACTGGCAAGAGGGGACCGCCTTGAGCCCAAGCGGTGGCGGCTAGCCCTAAACCATGAACCCTGCCCCTCCGCCCGCCATAGGCGTCTTGGCCCACAGCCTGCCGCTCGCGTTCTGCCTCCTGATGCTGGGGACACTGCTCCCCCGGGCCGACGCCTACAGCTGCTCCCTGGTTCATCTTGTTTAAACCCTCAATATAATGTTTGCTCCTTTGTAATGCTACAACATCCACCTTATCTTATGATGTAACCACTTATTGAATTATGGTCTTGCTGTATTACAACAACTACAGGATTTAATGCAAACACGACGGTTTGTGGGCTTACTTATCTTGGGAACAGCAGCTTTGATAAGTGCAATCACTTCTGTTACTGTGGCAGCAATATCATTGACTCAACAAGTACATACTGCTCAATATGTTGATTCTATGTCCAAAAATGTTTCTTTAACATTGGCAACACAGAAAGCTATAGAGAGAAAATTAGAAATGAGGGTAGATGCCTTAGAGGAAGCAGTAATACATATTGGGACTGAATTGCAGGCTTTAAAGGTGAAAATGGCATTGTCTTGTCATGCTGACTATCGGTGGATATGTGGAACACCCCTGAAAGTAAATGAGACAGATTTTGAATGGGAAAAGATTAAAAACCATATTTCAGGTATCTGGAACAGCTCTGACATTGGTTGAGACGTAGGGAAACTTCACTATCAAATAGCAACCATGGAGCACTCCCGATTAGATTTTACTGCTGCTGGAACAGCAAATGATTTCTTCCATACTTTCCCTAACTACATCTCAGGAAAGAATATTCTGTCTAATGTCTTTAGCTATGCTGGGGTGGCTGCTTTAATTCTGCTTCTCATAATCATTCTTCCTTGTATTGTCAGGATTCTTCAGCAGAGTATTCAGAGGTTCGCGACTGAGCTACATCTGGCTGTTTTAAGAAATAAAAAATGGGGAGATGCCGGGAGCCGGCGAGAGACATTCCACTCGTGACAAAGGTCATGAGGAAGGAGGCTGGGCATACACAAAGGCGGGATCGAGCCTCGGGAGTCCTCCCGGATATTCTTGAGCATCTACCCCCCAAAACCAGAGTCTGCCTACTTTATTGCTTTCTGCTCTCACCTCTGACTTTCCTGGGGGCTGTCCCCCACCACCATCTCCCTCTTTCTGTCAAAGAGCTAACTTACAGCTCCAATTAATAAAGTTCCTGGGCAATTAGGAGTGTTTAAATCCAAACACGTCAGATGGCTCTCTAACTCGCCTGACAAGTTTACCCGGTCTCCTACAGCAAGGCATACAATTGTTTACAGTCTCCGAGCCTCGAGAGGCACGGGAAGCTTAAGATATTCAAATAGCTTAGAGCCTCTCAGAGAGTTAGAAACTGTCAGAATAAAACTAGTAAAAGATTTCATTGATGAACCAATGCTTGTTGCCAAGTTTCCACATCCCCTGAATTGTATCCTTGAATGTGTATTAATTAATATAGTTGGTATGTAGAAGAAATAAGTAGTGGCCTTGGTGTTACTAACTTTAGACCCTTAAGGTAATAAATTCTTTCCTTTGTTGTAAACCCATTACACATCCGCCCTATAGGAATGCAATTTTATCTTCGAAAGATGGGGCCAAACCTTAAAATAATTACTCTTAGAGAAAATAAGTCTTACGGTTGATAAGTCTTTGTCAAGAGTCATAAAATGTTAATAGGCCTTCTGGCTAGAAGATGATGTAAATCACCTAAACCATTTGTATATGATACATTTGCAGGAAAGAAACCCTGGTTTTTGATAAGGATCAAAGGCTGCTGACTTTGCATCCCCATTATCCTCTATGTGTAACTTAGGGTAAAAAAAAACCCCTGTTGAAAATAAAGCTACGGGCCTTGATTGCCAACGCTTAGTCTCCTAATGTCATTCTTCCCCTCAATTTTCATATGAGTGTCCATCTGGAGCGCGGATATCTTCTGCGACCATTTATTTGCCTGGGCTTCGATGACCACTTGAGAAGGTGTCTAAGGTGGGGCACTTTTCGCTATTCGAGAGGGAGCCTGCGGCCTCCGTGGTCAGAGCTAACCTGGTGTCACGGGTTATACTGATTTTCTGCATAAACCAAGCTACTCAGCTTCTTTTCTCCACTAAATTTTCCTACTGAGATATCCTCATTCTATTACTCTTTATATCTTTGATAAATAAATCAATAGGTCGCCTACTCTGTCTCCCCTTCAAAAACCCTGGACCAGCCGAGGCTGGACCTTGTCAGAAGAGGGCCTCATCTCGATTTGAAGCAGGAACCTCAGGGTTGCTGTCCATTTCTGACTCTGAACACAGAGTCCCTACAGAGTTAGGACAGGAGAGTCAGGCCTCGTCTTGTGTGGAGGAATGGAACTCCGCTGGACTCTCGAGTTGTTCACCGGATAACAGGCCACTTGTCGAGCTGTGTGTGGAACCTGCGGTTTTATCCGGACGACGCATGGGGGTGTCAGTTCCCCTTTGTTTTTTGCCTTCATACACAGGGTTGCCTTCGAAGAGATATCCAGCCTTCAGGTTCTTATCAAGAGCAGACCAGGAAATCAGGGTCTTTCGGCATGTGGCACCACCCACAAGCCTACGTCTCGAATTTCTTCTTGAGACGGACCTCAACCTGAGGTGCACCAGGAAAGTCGGTAACCCTTTCAGACAAAGCAAGTGAATCGACCCTCTTGTCCCGATCAGGAGGGGAGAAGGGCTCAGATCAAGTGGTGCCGGGAACCTCGATGTTCCCCTCGAGTAAAACTGGGATATCGGGGAACTTTTGGGGTCGCATCAAAGGTGCTAAGTACCGTTTCAAACTTCAAGACGGAACGTGAGACTTCTCTTGAGACGCTGTAGCTGGCAAGGGCCTCATCTTGTGGTGACGGGTTAACCACGTCGTTTTTCTCGAGTTGTGGCGGGATTCTCGAGTTAGGTCAGGAAATTCAGGCTTCCTCTTGTGTTGGCCCAGGGAAGTCCAGTCTTCCATTCGAGTTGCGAGGGAGAGCTAGGGATTGCGCTTGAGTCACTGCAGGGCAAAAGAGACCTTATCTATGACCTTGTCCAGGACATAATGTTCGTCTCCAGGGGGGACAGGGATCTCGGGGTTGCTTTCCTGATGCACCCGGGGAGTCAGTCCTTGTCTCGAGGGGAAGCAAAGGACTCGGCTCTCCTCTCGAGTTGTGACGGGTATCTCTTGGAGCCCACTGAGTGGCCTAAAGGGAGTGAAGCCTCCTGTGGAGTTTGGAGAGAGGACTCGGGATTGCTCTCCAGGCGATGCAGGAAAAGAAGGCCATCATCTCGCGATGAAGGGGGCATCTCGTGGGTTTTCTCGAGCTGCAGCGCCAGTGTGGGGTTTCTCATGAGGTACTACGGGGAGCTCAAGGAGCCTCTCATGTGGCGCTTGGGAAGTCAGGTCTCCATGCGCATTGCGAGGGGGAGCGCGTCATTGCTCTAGAGTCATGGTAGGTGTATCGGGCCTCAAGAACCGTTAAAGAAGGACTTTCAAGGTGTTTCTTGGGTCACGGTAGTAAACCCTGGGTTCCCTCGACTAGTGCCGGTGGCCTCAGGGAGCTTCTCAGTGTGCCTCTGAGAAGTCAGGGATACCCTGGAGTTGGGAGGGCCCTCTCGGGACTCCACTGGGTTTGGTGCAATAGAAGAGGGCCTCATCTCGAGTGGAGGCAGGAACCTCAGGGTTCGTCTCCATCTCTGACTCTGATCGTAGGGTCCCTGCAGAGTTGGGACAGGAGAGTCATGCCTCGTCTTGTAAGGAGGAATGGAACTACGCTTGCCTCTCGAGTTATTCACGCGGTGACAGGCAACTTGTCGAACTGTGTTTGGAATCTGCGGGTTTTTCCAGACGATGCACGAGGGTGTCAGTGCCCCTTCGTGTTGTGCCTTCTTCCACAAGGTTGCCTTTGAAGAGGTGTCCGGGCATCGGGTTCTTATCAAGAGCGGACCGGGGAATCGGGGTCTTTCAGCATGTGTTACCACCCATGAAGCTACGTCTCAAATATTCTCATTAGACCGGCCTCATCCTGAGGTGCGCCGGGGAGGTTGGGAACCCCTTCCAGACAAAGCACGGGAGTCGACCCTCCAGTCGCAATCAGGAGGGGAGAAGTGACTCAGATGAAGTCGTACCGGGAACCTCGGTGTTCCCCTCGAGAGAGAACAGGGTGTCGGGGAACTTTTGGAATCGCATCAAGGGTGCCGAGTTTTCACACTTGAAGTGTGAAAACACTTCAAGAAGAAACGTGGGACTTCTCTTTAGATGCTGTAGCGGGCAAGGGCCTCATCTTGCGATGACGGGGTAACCATGTGGTTTTTCTCGAGTTTCGGCGGGATTCTCGAGTTACGATGGGGAATTCAGGCTTCCTCTTGTGTTGGCCCAGGGAAGTCCAATCTTCCATTCGAGTTGCGAGAGAGAGCTAGGGATTGCTCTCGAGTCACTTCAGGGCAAAAGAGACCTCATCTAAGCTTGTGTCCGGGACCTAATGTTCCTCTCCAGGGGCGACAGAGATCTCGGGGTTGCATTTTAGATGCACCAGAGGAGTCAGTCCTCATCTCGAGAGGAAGGAAAGGACTCTGCTCTGCTCTCGAGTCCCGACAGGTATTTCTTGGAGACCACTGAGTGGCCTAAAGGGAGTCAAGCCTCCTGTGGATTTTTTTTAAATTTTATTTTATTTTTAAACTTTACATAATTGTATTAGTTTTTCCAAATATCAAAATGAATCCGCCTCAGGTATACATGTGCTCCCCATCCTGAACCCTCCTCCCTCCTTCCCCCCCATAGCATCCCTCTGGGTCGTCCCAGTGCACTAGCCCCAAGCATCCAGTATCATGCATCAAACCTGGACTGGCAACTCTTTTCATACATGATATTTTACATGTTTCAATGCCATTCTCCCAAATCTTCCCACCTTCTCCCTCTCCCACAGAGTCCATAAGACTCTTCTGTACCTCAGTGTCTCTTTTGCTGTCTCGTACTCAGGGTTATTGTTACCGTCTTTCAAAATTCCATATATATGTGTTAGTATACTGTATTGGTGTTTTTCTTTCTGGCTTACTTCACTCTGTATAATAGGCTCCAGTTTCATCCACCTCATTAGAATTGATTCATTCTATTCATTTTAATGGCGGAGTAATACTCCATTGTGTATATGTACCACAGCTTTCTTATCCATTCATCTGCTGATGGACATCTAGGTTGCTTCCATGTCCTGGCTATTAGAAACAGTGCTGCGATGAACATTGGGGTACACGTGTCTCTTTCCTTTCTGGTTTCCTCAGTGTGTATGCCCAGCAGTGGGATTGCTGGATCATAAGGCAGTTCTATTTCCAATTGTTTAAGGAATCTACACACTGTTCTCCATAATGGCTGTACTAGTTTGCATTCCCACCAACAGTGTAAGAGGGTTCCCTTTTCTCCACACCCTCTCCAGCATTTATTATTTGTAGACTTTTGGATTGCAGCCATTCTGACTGGCGTGAAATGGTACCTCATAGTGGTTTTGATTTGCATTTCTATGATAATGAGTGATTTTGAGCATCTTTTCATGTGTTTGTTAGCCATCTGTATGTCTTCTTTGGAGAAATGTCTATTTAGTTCTTTGGCCCATTTTTTGATTGGGTCATTTATTTTTCTGGAGTTGAGCTGTAGGAGTTGCTTGTATATTTTTGAGATTAGTTGTTTGTCAGTTGCTTCATTTCCTATTATTTTCTCCCATTCCGAAGGCTGTCTTTTCACCTTGCTAATAGTTTGCTTTGATGTGCAGAAGCTTTTAAGGTTAATTAGGTCCCATTTGTTTATTTTTGTTTTTATTTCCAATATTCTGGGAGGTGGGTCATAGAGGATCCTGCTGTGATGTATTTCAGAGAGTGTTTTGCCTATGTTCTCCTCTAGGAGTTTTATAGTTTCTGGTCTTACGTTTAGATCTTTAATCCATTTTGAGTTTATTTTTGTGTATTGTGTTAGAAAGTGTTCAAGTTTCATTCTTTTACAAGTGGTTGACCAGATTTCCCAGCACCACTTGTTAAAGAGATTGTCTTTAATCCATTGTATATTTTTGCCTCCTTTGTCAAAGATAAGGTGTCCATATATGTGTGGATTTATCTCTGGGCTTTCTATTTTGTTCCACTAATCTATATTTCTGTCTTTGTGCCAGTACCATACTGTCTTGATAATTGTGGCTTTGTAGTGGAGCCTGAAATCAGGTAGGTTGATTCCTCCAGTTCCATTCTTCTTTCTCAAGTTTGCTTTGGCTATTCGAGGTTTTTTGTATTTCCATACAAATTGTGAAATTATTTGTTCTAGCTCTGTGAAGAATACTTTTGGTAGCTTGATAGGGATTGCATTGAATCTATAAATTGCCTTGGGTCGTATACTCATTTTCACTATATTGATTCTTCCAATCCATGAACATGGTATATTTCTCCATCTATTAGTGTCCTCTTTGATTTCTTTCACCAGTGTTTTATAGTTTTCTATGTATAGGTCTTTAGTTTCTTTAGGTAGGTATATTCCTAAGTATTTTATTCTTTCCATTTCAATGGTGAATGAAATTGTTTCCTTAATTTCACTTTCTGTTTTCTCATTATTAGTGTATAGGAATTCAAGGGATTTCTGTGTGTTGATTTTATATCCTGCAACTTTACTATAGTCATTGACTAGTTCTAGTAATTTTCTGGTGGAGTCTTTAGGGTTTTCTATGTAGAGGATCATGTCATCTGCAAACAGTGAGAGTTTTACTTCTTCTTTTCCAATTTGGATTCCTTTTGTTTCTTTTTCTGCTCTGATTGCTGTGGCCAAAACTTCCAAAGCTATGTCGAATAGTAATGGTGAAAGTGGGCACCCTTGTCTTGTTCCTGACTTTAGAGGAAATGCTTCCAATTTTTCACCATTGAGGATAATGTTTGCTGTGGGTTTGTCATATATAGCTTTGATTATGTTGAGGTATGTTCCTTCTATTCCTGCTTTCTGGAGAGTTTTTATCATAAATGGATGTTGAATTTTGTCAAAGGCTTTCTCTGCATCTATTGAGAAAATAATATGGTTTTTATTTTTCAATTTGTTAAGGTGGTGTATTACATTGATTGATTTGTGGATATTGAAGAATCCTTGCATCCCTGGGATAAAGCCCACTTGGTCATGGTGTATGATCTTTTTAATGTGTTGTTAGATTCTGATTGCTAGAATTTTGTTAAGGATTTTTGCATCTATGTTCATCAGTGATATTGGCCTGTAGTTTTCTTTTTTTGTGGGATCTTTGGCAGGTTTTGGTATTAGGCTGATGGTGGCCTCATAGAATGAGTTTGGAAGTTTACCTTCCTCTGCAATTTTCTGGAAGAGTTTGAGCAGGATAGGTGTTAGCTCTTCTCTAAATTTTTGGTAGAATTCAGCTGTGAAGCCGTCTGGACCTGGGCTTTTGTTGGCTGGAAGATTTTTGGTTACAGTTTCAATTTCCGTGCTTGTGATGGGTCTGTTAAGATTTTCTATTTCTTCCCTGGTCCAGTTTTGGAAAGTTGTACTTTTCTAAGAATTTGTCCATTTCTTCCACGTTGTCCATTTTATTGGCATATAATTGTTGATAGTAGTCTCTTATGATCCTTTGTATTTCTGTGTTTTCTGTTGTGATCTCTCCATTTTCATTTCTAATTTTATTGATTTGATTTTTCTCCCTTTTTTTCTTGATGAGTCTGGCTAATGGTTTGTCAATTTTATTTATCGTTTCAAAGAACCAGCTTTTGGTTTTGTTGATTTTTGCTATGGTCTCTTTTGTTTCTTTTGCATTTATTTCTGCTCTAATTTTTAAGATTTCTTTCCTTCTACTAACCCTGGGGTTCTTCATTTCTTCCTTTTCTAGTTGCTTTAGGTGTAGAGTTAGGTTACTTATTTGACTTTTTTCTTGTTTCTTGAGGTGTGCCTGTATTGCTAAGAACTTTCCCCTTAGGACTGCTTTTACCGTGTCCCACAGGTTTTGGGTTGTTGTGTTTTCATTTTCATCCGTTTCTATGCAAATTTTTATTTCTTTTTTGATTTCTTCTGTGATTTGTTGGTTATTCAGCAGCGTGTTGTTTAGCCTCCATATGTTGGAATTTTTAATAGTTTTTCTCCTGTAATTGAGATCTAATCTTACTGCATTGTGGTCAGAAAAGATGCTTGGAATGATTTCTATTTTTTCGAATTTACCAATGCTAGCTTTATGGCCCAGGATGTGATCTATCCTGGAGAAGGTTCCATGTGCACTTTAGAAAAAGGTGAAATTCATTGTTTTGGGATGAAATGTCCCATAGATATCAATTAGGTCTAACTGGTCTATTGTATCATTTAAAGTTTGTGTTTCCTTGTAAAATTTCTGTTTAGTTGATCTATCCATAGGTGTGAGTGGGGTATTAAAATCTCCAACTATTATTGTGTTAGTGTTAATTTCTCCTTTCATACTTGTTAGCATTTGTGTTACATACTGTGGTGCTCCCGCGTTGGGTGCATATATATTTATAATTGTTATATCTTCTTCTTGGATTGATCCTTTGATCATTATGTAGTGACCTTCTTTGTCTGTTTTCACAGCCTTTGTTTTAAAGTCTATTTTATCTGATATGAGTATCGCTACTCCTGCTTTCTTTTGGTCCCTATTTGCATGGAAAATCTTTTTCCAGCCCTTCACTTTCAGTCTGTATGTATCCCCTGTTTTGAGGTGGGTCTCTTGTAGACAACATATGTAGGGGTCTTGTTTTTGTATCCATTCAGCCAGTCTTTGTCTTTTGGTTGGAGCATTCAACCCATTTACGTTTAAGGTAATTACTGATAAGTATGATCCCATTGCCATTTACTTTATTGTTTGGGGTTTGAATTTATACCCCGTTTTTGTGTTTCCTGTTTAGTATTTGTTGGAGAGCTGGTTTGGTGGTGCAGAATTCTCTCAGCTTTTGCTTGTCTGAAAAGCTTTTGATTTCTCATTCATACTTGAATGAGATCCTTGCTGGGTACAATAATCTGGGCTGTAGGTTATTTTCTTTCATCATTTTAAGTATGTCTTGCCATTCCCTCCTTGCTTGAAGAGTTTCTATTGAAAGATCAGCTGTTATCCTTATGGCAATTCCCTTGTGTGTTATTTGTTGTTTTTCCCTTGCTGCTTTTCATATTTGTTCTTTGTGTTTGATTTTTGTTAATGTGATTAATATGTGTCTTGGGGGGTTTCGCCTTGGCTTTATCCTGTTTGGGACTCTCTGGGTTTCTTGGACTTGAGTGGGTATTTCCTTCCCCATTTTAGGGAAGTTTTCAACTATTATCTCCTCAAGTATTTTCTCACGGTCTTTCTTTTTGTCTTCTTCTTCTGGGACCCCTATGATTCGAATGTTGTAGCGTTTAATATTGTCCTGGAGGTCTCTGAGATTGTGCTCATTTCTTTTAATTCGTTTTTCATTTATCCTCTCTGATTCATTTATTTCTACCATTCTATCTTCGAGTTCACTAATCCTATCTTCTGCCTCTGTTATTCTACTATTTGTTGCCTCCAGAGTGTTTTTAATTTCATTTATTGCATTATTCGTTATATATTGACTCTTTTTTTTTTCTTCTAGGTCCTTGTTAAACCTTTCTTGCATCTTCTCAATCCTTGTCTCCAGGCTATTTATCTGTGATTCCATTTTAATTTCAAGATTTTAGATCCATTTCACTCTCCTTATTCGGAATTCTTTATCAGGTAGATTCCCTATCTCTTCCTCTTTTGTTTGGTTTGGTGGGCATTTATCCTGTTCCTTCATCTGCTGGGTATTCCTCTGTCTCATCTTGTTTAAATTGCTGAGTTTGGGGTGTACTTTCTGTATTCTGGCAGTTTGTGGAGTTCTTTACTGTGGCACTTCCTCGCTGTGTGTGGGTTTGTACAGGTGTCTTGTCAAGATTTCCTGGTTAGGGAAGCTTGTGTCCTTGTTCTGGTGGGTGGAGCTGTATTTCTTCTCTCTGGAGTGCAATGAAGTGTCCAGTAATGAGTTATGAGATGTCTGTGGTTTTGGGGTGACTTTGGGCAGCCTGTATCTTGAAGCTCAGGGCTGCGTTCCTTTGTTGCTGGAGAATTGGCTTGGTATGTCTTGCCCTGGAACTTGTTGGCCCTTGTGTGGTGCTTGATTTCAGTGTCGGTATGGAGGCATTTGATGAGCTCCTGTCAATTAATATTCCTTGGAGTCAGGAGTTCCCTGGAGGCAGGGTTTGGACTTAAGCCTCCTGCTTCCAGTTATCTGTCTTACTTTTACAGTAGTTTCAAAACTTCTCCTTCTATACAGCACCATTGATAAAACATCTACGTTAAAGAAGAAAAGTTTCTCTACTGTGAGTGTCACTCAGAAAGGTTCACAGCGTTACATGGAGAAGAGAAGAGGGAGGAGGGAGTTAGAGGTGACCCAAATGAGATGAGGTGGAATCAATAGTGGAGAGAGTGGGCTGGCCAGTAGTCACTTCCTTATGTGCACTCCACAACTGGACCGCACAGAGATGTTCACAGAGTTATACAGAGACGAGAAGAAGGAGGAAGGAGACAGAGGTGGCCAGAAGGATAAAAGGGGGGAATGAAAAGGAGGGAGACAGATCCAGCCAGTAATCAGTTCCCTAAGTGTTCTCCACCGTCTGGAATACACAGAAATTCACAGAGTTGGGTAGAGTAGAGAGGGGTTAGGGAGGAGACACAGGCGACCTGGTGGAGAAAAAGGAGAGTCCAAAGGGAGAGAGAGCAGTCAAGCCAGTAATCTCGCTCCCTAGTGAAAAATGGGTACTGAAGATTGGGTTCTTAAAGGTACAAAATTGGTAACAAATACATAAAAGCAAAAATTAAAAATCTAGAGTAGAGTTTGGACTTTCAAAAATATGATTTTACAGAAAAGAAGAAGGAAAAGAAAGAGAGAAAAAACGAACAAAGAAAAACAAACAAGGTCGCAAAAATTATCAAGAAAATACAGGTACAAAATTGATAACTAATACCAAAAAGCAAAAATTAAAAATCTAGAGTAGAGTTTGGAATTTCAAAAATACAATATTAAAAAAACGGAAGAAGAAAACTAAAGAGAAAACAAACAGACAAAAACAAGCAGTGTCGCAAAAATTATAAAGAAACTACAGGTACAAAATTGATATCAAATACCAAAAAGCATAAATTAAAAATCTAGAGTAGATTTTGGAATTTCAAAAATACAATGAAAAAGAAAAGAGGAAAAAAAAAACAAAACAAAAAAACACGGTCAAAAAATTATTTTATATATATATATATGAAGTTTGCTGAAGAAGAAAAAAATAGGGTCTTTTTTTTGCAAAGTAATAGGTTATAAAAGTGAAAATTAAAGGAACAATAGAGGACTTAAAATTAAAAAAATTAAAAAAAAGAAAGAATGATCATAAAAATATATCTAGGACTTTCTCTGGTTTTGTTGTGAGTATCGTGGGTTCAGTTCATTTTTGGCTAGTTCCTTGGTCCGACTTATATTTCTCAAGATCTATAGGCGCCTTCCTATGTAGTCCTAATAACCACAGGGTTTTAATCTATTGCCTGTAGCTTCCAAGGCGATTCCTTCTGTTATAGCTTCTTTTGTTTGCTGGTCTCTTCAGTGTCTGGTTTACGCCCTGACACAAAGGGGACGGTGGAGGACACTTTTTTTTTTTAGGCTCACTTGTTCAATTGCGCAGTGGGGAGGGAGGGAAGGATGCTGCAAACAAATAACACTGGCGTGCGCTCGCAGTGCCTCAGCCACACTGGGTCTGCCCCCGCTCACGGCGCGTGTAGCCTCCCTGCCCACACTGCTCGGGCTCTAGGTTGTTCCACCGGGAACAATCTGAGGCTGGCCCTGGGCTGCATGCACCTCCCAGGTCCAAGCCGCTCAGGTTCAGGCACTCGGGTAGTCCTCAGAGGCACAGACTCGGTTGGGCCTGCGTTTTGTGCTCTTCCCAGGTCCGAGCAGCTCAGGTGATGCGGTGTTTGGCGAGCGCCAATGTTGTGACTTATCGCCTCCCCGCCACTCGGTTATCTGGGTGTAAAAAAGGCGCACCTTCTCAGGCAGATGTTGACCGTCCAGATCCCCAAGAAGTTTTAGTTAGCAAAGAAGCCTGCTTACAGTTTTATAGATAATGTCTCTCTGGGGCTGCGATTGCCCCCTTCCGGCTCTGGCTGCCTGTCACCGGAGGGGGAAGGTCTGCAGCCGGCTATCTCTGTTCAGTCCTTTGTTCCGTGCACGGGCCTGGCGGTGTCTTAGGTTAGGGCTGGCTTTTTGCGTGGTAGATATCCCAGAGTCTGGTTTGCTAGCCCAAGTTATTTCGTTCAGATAGCGCTCAGGGTATTCAGGCCAGATTCTTACTCTAAGCGATGCAGCCCGCGCCGCGCCTCCCTGCCCAGCCCCTGCTTGCTAATGGTGTGAGCAGGCGTCTGCACTGCTTCGCGGCTGGGGGAGTTACCGTAGGGCTTGCAATCTGCGAGTTTTAATTGTTTATTTATTTTTATCCCCCTTATGTTGCCCTTTGTGCTTCCAAAGCTTGGCAAAGATTTGGCAGTGTAAAGCTTTCCTGGTGTTTGGAAACTTTTCTCTTTTTAAGACTATCTTCCCGGGACAGAAATCCCTGCCTCCCTCTTTTGTCTCTTTTTTTGTCTTTTATACTTTTTCCTACCTACTTTCCAAGAGTTGGGTTGCTTTTCTGGGTGCCTGATGTCCTCTGGCAGCATTCATAAGTTGTATTGTGGAATTTACTCGACGTTTAAATGCTCTTTTGATGAAATTGTTTGGGGGGGAAAGAGTTCTCCCCGTCCTACTCCTCAGCAATCTTGGCTCCTCTCTTGTGGAGTTTGGAGAGAGCACGCGGGATTGCTCTCCAGGCCATGCAGGAAAAGAAGGCCCTCATCTCGCGATGTCGGGGGAGTCTCGTGGTTTTTCTGGAGCTGCGGTGCCAGTGTGGGGTTTCTCACAAGGTACGACCGGGAGCTCAGGGAGCCTCTCGTGTGGTGTCAGGGAAGTCAAGTCTCCATACGAGTGGCGAGGGGGCACACGTCATTGCTCTCGAGTCATGGTAGTGGAATCAGGGCTCAACACAATGAAAAAGGACGCTCGAGGTCTTTCTCGGGTTGCAGCAGGAAACCCTGGGTTCCCTCGACTTGTGCCTGTGGCCTCAGGTAGCTTCTCAGGGTGCCTCTGAGAAGTCAGGTATACTATGGAGCTGGGAGAGGCCTCTCGGGACTCCACTGGGTTTGCTGCAATGGAAGAGGGCCTAATCTCGAGATCAGGAAGGAACCTCAGGGTTCCTCTCCATTTCTGACTCAGATCGCAGGGTCCCTGCAGAGTTGGGACAGGAGAGTCAGGCCTCGTCTTGTGTGGAGGAATGGAACTCCGCTTGCCTCTCGAGTTGTTCAAGGAGTGACAGGCCACTTGGCGAGCTGTGTGTGGAACCTGCGGTTTTTTCCAGACAATGCATGGGGGTGTCAGTGCCCCTACGTGATGTGCTTTCATCCACAGGGTTGCCTTCGAAGTAGTGTGTGGGCATCGGGTTCTTATCAAGAGCGGACCGGGAAATCGGGGTCTTTTGGAATGCGGCACCACACACGAGGCTACGTCACGAATTTCCTCGTGAGACGGGCCTCATGCTGAGGTGCCCCTGGAAGGTGGGGAAAGCCTTCCAGACAAAGCAGGTTAATCGACCCTCCTGTCGCGATCAGGAGGGGAGAAGGGGCTCAGATGAAGTGGTGCCGGGAACCTCGGTGTTCCCCTCGAGTGAGACCAGTATGTCAGGGAACTTTTGGGGTCACATGAAGCTTGCCAAATACTGTTTCAAACTTCAAGACGAAACGTGGGACTTCTCTTGAGACGCTGTGGCGGGCAAGGGCTTCATCTTGTGATGAAGGGGAAACCACGTGGTTTTTTTCGAGTTGCGATGGGATTGTTGACTTACGACGGGGAATTCAGGCTTCCTCTTGTGTTGGCCCAGGGAAGTCCATTCTTCCATTCGAGTTGCCAGGGAGAGCTGGGTGGGAATTGCTCTCGAGTCACGGCAGGTCAAAATAGACCTCATCTAGGCTTGTGTCCAGGACCTAATGTTCCTCTCCAGGGGCGATAGGGATCACGGGGACGCATTCCAGACTCACCCAGTGAGTCAGGCCTCGGCTCGAGGGGAAGCAAAGGATTCTGATATCCTCCTGGGTCGCGATAGGTATCTCTTGGAGCCCACTGAGTGGCCTCCAGGGAGTCAAGCCTCCTGTGGAGTTGGAGAGAGGACTCGGGATTGCTCTCCAGGCCATACAGGAAGAGAAGGCCCTCAGCTCGCAATGACGGGGGCGTCTTGTGGGTTTTCTCGAGTTGGGGCGCAAGTATGAGTTTTCTCACGAGGTACGACGGGGAGCTCAGGGAGCCTCTCGTGTGGCGCCAGGAACGTCAGGTCTCTATGCGTGTGATGAGGGGGAGCCCATAAATGCTCTCGAGTCATGGTAGGGAAATCAGGACTCAAGACGCGTTGAAGAAGGAGTCTCGAGGTCTTTCTCAGGTTGTGGCAGGAAACCCTGGGTTCCCTCGACTTGAACCGGTGACCTCAGGGAGCTTCTCAGGGTGCCTCTGAGAAGTCAGGCATACTGTGGACTTGGGAGGGGCTCCCGGAACTCCACTGGGTTTGGTGCAATGGCAAAGGTTCTCATCTCGAGTTGAGGCAGGAACCTAAGGGTTCCTCTCCATTTCAAACTCCGACCACAGGGTCCCTGAAGAGTTGGGACAGGAGAGTCAGGCCTCGTCTTGTGTGGAGGAATGGAACTCCACTTGCCTCTCGAGTTGTTCACAGGATAACAGACCATTTGTCGAGCTGTGAGTGGAACCTTCGGTTTTTTCCGTAAGATGCATGAGGGGGTCAGTGCCCCTTCGTGTTGTGCCTTCATCCACAGGGTTGCCTTCAAAGAGGTGTCCGGATATCGGGTTCTTATCAATAGCGGAGCAGGAAATCGGGGTCTTTCAGAACGTGGCACCATCCATGAGGCTACGTCTCGAATTTCTTCGTTAGACTGGTGTCATCCTGAGGTGCGCCATGAAGATCGGGAACCCCTTCCAGACAAAGCAGGGGAATCGACCATCTTGTCGCGACCAGGAGGAGTGAAAGGGCTCAGTTGAAGTCGTGCCGGGAACCTCGGTGTTCCCCTCGAGTGGGACCGGTGTGTCGGGAAACTTTTGGGGTCGCTTCAAGGGTGCCAAGTACCGTTTTGCACTTCAATACGGACTTGGGGCTTCACTTGACATGCTGTAGAGGGCAAGGGCCTCATCTTGGGATGACGGGGGAATCACGTGGTTTTTCTCAAGGTGCGGCGGGATTCTCGAGTTACGACGGGGAATTCAGGCTTCCTCTTGTGTTGGCCCAGGGAAGTCCAATCTTCCATTCGAGTTTCGAGGGAGAGCTGGGGTTTGCTCTTGAGTCACTGCAGGGCAAAAGAGACCTCATCTAGGCTTGTGTCCAGGACCTAATATTCCTCTCCAGGGCCGACAGCGATCTCGGGGTTGCATTCCAGACGCATCCTGGGAGTCAGAGCTCGACTCGAGGGGAAGCAAAGGACCCCGCTCTCCTCTTGAGTCGCCACAGGTGTCTCTTGGAGCCCACTGAGTGGCCTAAAGGGAGTCAAGCCCCCTGTGGAGTTTGGAGAGAGGACTCAGGATTGCTCTCCAGGCCATGCAGGAAAAGAAGGCCTTCATCTCGCGATGACGGATGCGTATCGTGGGTTTTCTCGAGCTGGGGAGCCAGTGTGGGATTTCTCACGAGGTATGACGGGGAGTTCAGGTAGCCTCTCGTGTGGCGCCAGGGAAGTCAGGTCTCCATGGGCGGGGCAAGGGGGAGCGCGTCATTGCTCTCCAGTCAGGGTAGGGGAATCGGGCCTCATGACGGGTTGAAAAGGACTCTCGATGTCTTTCTAGGGTTGTGGCAGGAAACCCTGGGTTCCCCTGACTTGTGCCGGTGACCTCAGGGAGCTTCTCAGGGTGCCTCTGAGAAGTCAGGGATACTGTGGATTTGGGAGAGGCCTCTCGGGACTCCTCTGGGTTTGGTGCAATGGAAGTGGGCCTCATCTCGAGTTGAGGCAGGAACCTCAGGGTTCTGCTCCTGACTTCCTGGAGCCGGATCTGACTCAGATAGCAGGGTCCCTGCTGAGTTTGCTCAGGAGTGTCAGGTCTCGTGTTCTGCGGAGGAATGGAACTCCGCTTACATCTCAAGTTGTTCAAGGATGACACCACTTTTCGTGATGTGTGTGGAACCTGCGGGTTTTTCGGAGATGCACGGGGGCGTCAGTGCTCCTTCCTGTTGTGCCTTCATCCACAGAGTTGCCTTCGAAGAGGTGTCCAGGCATCGGGTTCTCCTCAAGTGCGCACCGGGACATCGGGGTCTTTCAGCATGTTTCACCACCCACTAGGCTACGTCTCGAATTTCCTCGTGAGATCGGCCTCATCCTGAGGTGCCCAGGAAAATCCGGGAACCCTTTCCAGACAAAGCAGGGGAATCGACCCTCCTTTCGGGATCAGGAGGAGAGAAAGGACTCAGATGAAGTAGTGCCGGGAACCTCGGTGCTCCCCTTGAGTGAAACTGGTAAGTCGGGTAACTTTTCGGGTTGCATCAAGGGTGCCAAGTACTGTTTCGCACTTCAAGATGGAACCTGGGACTTCTCTTGAGACGCAGTAGTGGGCAAGGGCCTCATCTAGCGCTGACGGGGGACCCACGTGTTTTTCTTGAGTTGCGGCCGGATTCTTGAGTTACGATGGGGAATACAGGTTTCCTCTTGTGTTGGCCCAGGGAAGTCCAATCTTCCATTCGAGTTGCAAGTGAGAGCTGGAGATTGCTCTCGAGTCACTGCAGGGCAAAATAGAGCTCATCTAGGTTTGTGTCCAGGACCGAGTTTTTCTCTCCAGGGGCGACAGGGATCTTGGGGTTGCATTCCAGACTCACCCGGGGAGTCAGGCCTCATCTCGAAGGGAATGAATGGACTCCGCTCTCCTCTCGAGTCGCGACGGGTATCCCTTGGAGCCCAAGAGTGGCCTAAATGGAGTTAAGCCTCCTGTGGAGTTTGGACAGAGGACTCGGGATTGCTCTCTAGGCCATGCAGGAAAAGAAGGCCCTCATCTCGCGATGACGGGGGCGTCTCGTGGGTTTTCTCAAGGTGCAGTGCCTGGTTGGGGTTTCTCACGAGATAGGACGGGGAGCTCAGGGAGACTCCTGTGGTGCCACGGAAGTCAGGTCTCCATGGACGTGGCGAGGGGGAGCGCCTCATTGCTCTCAAGTCATGGTAGGGGAATCGAACCTCAAGACGCTTCGAAGAAGAACTCTCGAGGTCTTTCTCGGGGTGTGGCAGGAAACCCTGGGTTCCCTCGACTTGTGCCCATAACCTCAGGGAGCTTAGCGGGGTTCCTCTGAGAAGTCAGGGATACTGTGGAATTGAGAGGGACTTCTCGGGACTTCACAGGGACTGGTGCAATTGAAGAGGACCTAATCTCGGATTGAGGCAGTAACGTCAGGGTTCCTCTCCATTTCTGACTCGGATAGCAGGGTCCCTGCAGAGTTGGGACAGGAGAGTCAGACCTCGTCTTGTGTGGAGTAATGGAACTCCGCTTGCCTCTCGAGTTGTTCACGGGATGACAGGCCACCTGTCGAGTTGTATGTGGAACCTGCGGTTTTGGGGGACGATGCACAGGGGTGTCAGTGCCCCTTCGTGTTGTGCCTTCATCCACAGGGTTACCTTCGAAGAGGTGACCGGGCATCGGGATCTTATCAATAGCGGACCAGGAAATCGGGGTCTTTCGGCATGTGGCACAACACACGAGGCTACGTCTCGACTTCCCTCGTGAGACTGGCCTCATCCTGAGGTTCGCCGGGAAGTCTGGGAACCCCTTCCAGACAAAGCAGGGGAATCGACCCTCCTGTCGCCATCAGGAGGGGAGAAGAGGCTCAGCTGAAGCGGTGCTGGGAACCTCCGTGTTCTCCTCGAGTGAGACTGGGGTGTCAGGGAAATTTGGGGGTCGCATCAAGGGTGCGAAGTACCGTTTCACACTTCAAGACGGAACATGGGACTTCCCTGGAGACGCTATAGCTGACAGGGGCCTCATATTTCGATGACGGAGGAACCACGTTGTTTTTCTCCAGTTGCCGCGGGATTCTCAAATTACAATGGGAATACAGGCTTCCTCTTGTGTTGGCCCAGGGAAGTCCAATCATCAATTCGAGTTGCGAGGGAGAGCTGGGGATTGCACTTGAGTCAATGCAGGACAAAAAAGGCCTCATTTAGGCTTGTGTCCAGGACCGAGTTTTCCTCTACAGGGGCGACACGGATCTCGGGATCCCATTCCAGACTCACCCAAGTAGTCAGGCCTCGGCTCGAGGGGAAGCAACGGAATCCGCTCTCCTCTAGAGTAGCGACGTGTATCTCTTGGAGGCTACTGAGTGGCCTAAAGGGAGACAGGCCTCCAGTGGAGTTTGGAGAGTGGACTCGGGATTGCTCTCTAGGTCATGTAGGAAAAGAAGGCCCTCATCTTACGATGACGGGGGCGTCTCGTGAGTTTTCTCGAGCGGCGGTGCCAGTGTGGGGTTTTCATGAGGTAGGACGGGGAGCGCAGGGAGCCTCTCGTGTGGCGCCAGGGAAGTTAGGTTTCAATGGGCGTGGCGAGGGAAATGCGTCATTGCTCTCCAGTCATTGTAGGGTATCGGGCCTCAAGACGCGGTAAAGAAGGACTCTCGAGGTCTTTCTCAGAATGCAGCAGGAAACCCTGGGTTCACTCGACTTGTGCCAGTGACCGCAGAGAGCTTCTGAGGGTGCCTCTGAGAAGTCAGGGATACTGTGGAGTTGGGAGGGGCCTCTCGGGACTGAACTGGGTATGGCGCAATGGAAGAGGGCCTCATTTCGAGTTGATGCAGGAACGTCAGGTTTCATCTACATTTCTGACTCCGATCGCACGGTCCCTGCAGAGTTGGGAAAGGAGAGTCAGGCCTTCTCTTGTGTGCAGGGATGGAACTCCGCATGCCTCTCTAGTTCTTCAAGGGATGACAGGACACTTGTCGATCTGTGTTTGGAATCTGCGTGTTTTTCCGTACTATGCATGGGGATGTCAGTTCCCCTTCGTGTTGTGCATTCCTCCACAGGTTTGCTTTCGAATAGGTGCCCGGGCATCGGGTTCTTATTAAGAGCGCACCGGGAAATCGGGGTCTTTCCGCATGTGGCACCACCCACCAGGCTACGTCTCGAATTTCCTAGTGAGACCGGCCTCATCCTGAGGTGCGCCGGGAAGGTCGGAACCCCTTGCAGACAAAGCAGGGGAATCGACCCTCCTGTCTCAATCAGGAGGGGAGAAGGGGCACAGATGAGGTGATGCCGGGAACCTCGGTGTTCCCCTCCAGTGAGACCAGTGTGTTGGGGAACTTTTGGGGTCGCATCAAAGGTGCCAAGTACCGTATCGCACTTCAAGATGGAACGTAAGACTTCTTTTGAGACGCTGTAGCGGCAATGGCCGCATCTTGCAATGAAGAGGGAACGACGTGGTTTTTCTCGAGTTGTGGCGGGATTCTTGAGTTACAACGGGAAATTCAGGCTTCCTCTTCTGCTGGGCCCAGGGAAGTCCAGTCTTCCATTCGAGTTTCGAGGGAGAGTTGGGGATTGCTCTAGAGTCACTGCAGGAAAAAAGAGACCTCATCTAGGCTTGTGTCCAGGACCTAATGTTTCTCTCCAGGGGCGACAGGGATCTCCGGTTCGTGTATCAGACTCACCCGAGGAGTCAGGCCTCGCCTCGAGGGGAAGGAAAAGACTCCGCTCTCCTCTCGAGTCGCGATGGGTATGTCTTGGAGTCCACTGAGTGACCAAAATGGAGTCAAGCCTACTGTGGAGTTTGGAGAGAGGACTCGGGATTGCTCTCCAGGCCGTGCTAGAAAAGAAGGCCGTCATGTTGCGAAAACGGGGGCGTCTCGTGGGTTTTCTCTATCTGCGGCGCCAGTGTGGGGTTTCTCACGAGGTATGATGGGGAGCTCAGGGAGCCTCTCGTGTGGTGCCAGGGAAGTCAGGGCTTCATGAGTGTAGCAGAGGGAGTGCGTCATTGCCCTCGAGTCATGGTAGGGGAATCAGGCCTCAAAGCGTGTTGAAGAAGGACTCTTGAATTCTTTCTATGGTGGCGGCAATAAACCCTGGGTTCACTCGAATTGTGCTGGTGACCTCAGGGAGCTTCTCAGGGTGCCTCTGAGAAGTCAGGGATACTGTGGAGCTGGGACGCGTCTCTTGGGACTCCACTGGGTTTCGTGCAATGGAAGAGGTCCTAATCTCGAGTGGAGGCAGGAACCTCAGCGTTCCTCTCGTGACTTCACTGGCGCTGGTCTGATTCGGATTGCAAAGTCCCTGCAGAGTTGGGACAGGAGAGTCAGGCCTCGTCTTGTGTAGAGGAATGAAACCCCACTTGCCTCTCGAGTTCTTCAGGGGTGACAAGCCACTTGTTGAGCTGTATGTAGAACCTGCGGGTTTTTCCAGACGATGCACGAGGGTGTCAGTGCCCCTTTGTGTTGTGCCTTCATCCACAGGGTTGCCTTCGAAGAGGTGTCCAGGCATCGGGTTCTTATCAAGAGCATACCGGGAAATCATAGTCTTTTGGCATGTGGCACCACCCGCGAGCTACGTCTCGAATTTCCTCGTGAGACCGGCCTCATCCTGAAGTGCCCCGTGATGGTCGGGAACCCCTTACAAACAAAGCAGGGGAAGTGACCCTCCTATCTCGAACAGGAGGGGAGAAGGGGCTCAGATAAACTGGTGCCGGGAACCTCGGTGTTCACCTCCAGTGAGACTGATATTTCGGGGAACTTTTGGGGTCACATCAAGGGTGTCAAGTATCGTTTCACACTTCAAGATGGAACATGGGACTTTTCTTGAGAAGCTGTAGCGGGCAAGGGCCTCATCTTGCGATGACAAGGGAACCAAGTGCTTTTTCTCGAGTTGCGGCGGGATTCTCGAGTTACGAAGGGGAATTCAGGCTTCCTCTTGTGTTGGCCCAGGGAAGTCCAATCTTCCATTCGAGTTGTTAGGGAGAGCGGGGGATTGCTCTCGAGTTACAGAAGGGCAAAAGAGACCTCATCTAGGCTTGTTTCCAGGACCTAATGTTCCTCTCCAGGGGAGATAGGGATCTCGGGGTTGCATCCCAGACCCACCTGGTGAGTCAGGCCTTGTCTCGAGGAGAAGCAAAGGACTCCATTCTCCTCTCGAGTCGTGACGGGTATCTCTTGGAGCCCACTAAGTGGCCTAAAGGGAGTCAAGCCTCCTGTGGAGTTTGGAAAGAGGATTCGGGATTCCTCTCCAGGCCATGCAGGAAAACAAGGCCCTCATCTCGCGATGACAGGGGCGTATGGTGGGTTTTCTCGAGCTGCGGCGTCAGTGTGGGGTTTCTCACGAGGTACAACAGGGAGCTCAGGGAGCCTCTCTTATGGCGCCAGGGAAGTCAGGTCTCCATGTGTGTGGCGAGAGGGTGCGTGTCATTTCTATAGAGCCATGGAAGCAGATTCGGGCTTCAAGACACGTTGAAGTAGGACTCTCGAGGTCTTTTTCGCATTGTGGCAGGAAACCCTGGGTTCCCTTGACATGTGCCGGTGACCTCATGGAGCTTCTCCGGGTGCCTCTGAGAAGTCAGGGGTACTGTGGAGTTGGGAGGGGCCTCTCTGGACTCCACTGGGTTTGGTGCAATGGATGAGAGCCTCATCTCGAGTGGAGGCAGGAACCTCATGTTTCCTCTCCTGGGTTTCCTGTCGCTGGTACTGACTCGGATTGCAGTTTCCCTGCAGAGTTGGTACAGAAAATCAGGTCTCGTCTTGTGTGGAGGAATGGAACTCCACTTGCCTCTCGAGTTGTTCACGGGCTGACAGACCACTTGTCGAACTGTGTTTGTAACCTGCGGGTTTTTCTGGACGATGCACGGGGGTGTCAGTGCCCCTTCGTGTTGTGCTTTCATCCACAGGTTTTCCTTCGTAAAGGTGTCAGGGCATCACGTTCTTATCAAGAGCAGACCGGGAAATCGGGGTCTTTCGGCTTGTGGCACCACCCACGAGGCTATGTCTCGAATTTCCTCGTGAGACCTGCCTCATCCTTAGGCGCGCCGGAAAGGTCGGGAACCCCTTCCAGACATAGCAGGGGAATCGAGACTCCTGTCGCGATCACGAGGGGAGAAGGAGCTCAAATGAAGTGGTTCCAGGAACCTCGGTGTTCCTTTCCAGTGAGACTGGTATGTCGGGGAATTTTGAGATTGCATCAAGGGTGCCAAGTACCGTTTCGCACTTCAAGACAGAACGTGGGACTTCTCTTGAGTCGCTGTAGCGGGCAAGGGCCTCATCTAGCGCTGATGGGGGAACCACGTGGATTTTCTCGAGTTTCGGTGGGATTCTCGAGTTACGGTGTCGAATTCAGGCTTCCAATTGTATTGGCCCAGGGAAGTCCAATCTTCCATTCGATTTGCGAGGGAGAGCTGGCGATTGCTCTCTAGTAACTGCAGTGCAAAATAGACCTCATCTAGGCTTGTGTCCAGGACCGAATTTTCCTCTCCAGGTGCGACAGGAACTCGGGGTTGCATTCCAGACTCACACGGGGAGTCAGGCCTCGTCTCGAGGGGAAGCAAAGGACTCCGCTCTCCCTTCAAGTCCTGACAGGTATCTCTTGGAGCCAACTGAGAGGCCTAAAGAGAGTCAAGCCTCCTGTGGAGTCTGGAGAGAGGACTTGGTTTTGCTCTCCATGCCAGGCAGGAAAGAAGTCTCTCATCTCGTGATGACGGGGGCGTATCGTGGGTTTTCTCGAGCTGCGGTGCCTGAATGGGGTTTCCGAAGAGGTACGACGGGGAGCTCAGGGAGACTCTCTTCAGGCGTCAGGGAAGTCAGGTCTCCATGCGTATGGCGATGGGGAGCGGGTCTTTGCTCTCGAGTCATGGTAGGGGAATCGGGCCTCAAGACGCGCCGAAGGACTCTCAAGGTCTTTCTCGGGTCGCAGCAGGAAACCCTGTGTTCCCTCGACTTGTGCCGGTGACCTCAGGTAGATTCTCAAGGTGCCTCTGAGAATTCAGGGATACTGTGGAGTTGGGAGGGGCCTCTCGCGACTCATCTGGGTTTGGTGCAATGGAAGAGGGCCTCATCTCGAGTTGAGGCAGGAACCTCAGGTTTCCTCTCCATTTCTGACTCGGATGGCAGGGTCCCTGAAGAGTTGGGACAGGAGAGTCAGGCCTCGTCTTGTGAGGAGGAAACGAACTCTGCTTGCCTATCGAGTTGTTCATGGGGTGACATTCCACTTGTCGAGCTGTGTGTAGAACCTGCGTGTTTTTCTGTACAATGCACGGGAGTTTTAGTAACCCTTCTGTTGTGCCTTCATCCACAGGGTTGCCTTCGAAGTGGTGTCCGGGCATCGTGTTCTTATCCAGAGTGGACCGAACAATCGGGGTCTTTTGGCATGTGGCACCACCCACGAGGCTACGTCTCGAATTTCCTCCTGAGAAAGGCCTCATCCTTAGGTGTGCCGGGATGGGCGGGAACTCCTTCCAGGCAAAGCAGGGGAATTTACCCTCCTGTCGTGATCAGGAGGGGAGAAAGTGATCAGATGAAGTGGTGCCGGGAACTTCGGTGTTACCCTCGGTGAGAACGGTGTGTCGGGGAACTTTTGGGGTTACATCAAGGGTGAAAAGTAGCATTTCGCACTTCAAGACGGAACGTGGGACTTCACTTGAGACGCTGTAGCGGGCCAGGGCCTCATCTTGGGATGACGAGTGAACCACATGGTTTTTCTCGCATTGCGGCGGGAGTCTCGAGTTTCGACGGGGGATTCAGATTTCCTCCTGTGTTGGCCCATGGAAGTCCAATCTTTCATTCGAGTTTCGAGGGTGAGCTGGGATCCCACTCGAGTCACTGCGGGGCAAAATAGACCATATCTAGGCTTGTGTCCAGGACCGAATATTCCTCTCCAGGGGTGACAGGGATCTCGGGGTGGCATTCCAGACTCACCCGGGAAGTCCGGCCTTGTTTCTAGGGGAAGCAAAGTACTCCTGTTTCCTCTCGAGTCGCGACGGGTACCTATTGAGCGCACTGAGTAGCCTTAGTGAGTCAAGCCTCCCGTGGAGTTTGGAGAGACGACTCGGGATTGCCCTCCAGGCCATGCAGTTAATGATGGCCCTCATCTCACTATAACGGGGGCGTCTTGTGGGTTTTCTCGAGCTGCGGCGCCAGTGTGGGGTTTCTCACGAGGTACGACGGGGACCTCAGGGAGCCTCTCGTGAGGTGCCAGGGAAGTTAAGTCTCCATGCGCATGGGTACTGGGAGCGCTTCATTGCTCTTGAGACATGGTAGGGGAATCGGGCCTCAAGATGCATCAAAGAAGGACTATCCAATCTTTCTCGGTTGCGGCAGGAAACCCTGGGTTCCATCAACTTGTGCCGGAGATCTCAGGGAGCTTGTCAGGGTGCTTCTGAGAAGTCAGGGACACTGTGGGTTGGAGGGAACTCTCGGGACTCCAGTGGTTTTGGTGCTATGGAAGAGGGCCTCATCTTGAATTGAGGCAGGAACCTCAGGGTTCCTCTCCATTTCTGATTCGGATTGAAGGGTCCCAGCAGATTTGGGACAGGAGAGTCAGGCCTCGTCCTGTGTGGAGAATGGAACTCAGCTTGCCTCTCGAGTTGTGCACGGGGTGACAGACCACGTGTCGAGCTGTGTGTGGAACCTGTAGGTTTTTCCGGACGGTGCACGGGTGTGTCTGTGCCCCTTCGTGCTGTGCCTTCATCCACAGGGTTGCCTTCTAATGGGTGTCCAGGCATCGGGTTCTTATCAACAGCGGGCCGGGCAATCGGAGTCTTTCGGCATGTGGCACCACCCACGAGGCTACATCTCGAACTTCCTCGTGAGACCGGCATCATCCTGAGGTGCGCCGTTAAGGTCGGGAAACCCTTGCAGACAAAGCAGGGGAATCGACCCTCCTGTCGTGATCAGGAGGGGAGAAGGCGTTCAAAAGAAATGGTGCCGGGAACTTCGGTGTTCCCCTCAAGTGAGACCGGTATGTTGGGGAACTTTTGGGGTCGCATCAAGGGTGCCAAGTACTGTTTCGCACTTCAAGATGGAACGTGGGACTACTCTTGAGACGCTGTAGCGGGAAAGTGCCTCATATTGCGATGATGGGGCAACCACTTGGTTTTTCTCGAGTTACGGCGGGATTCTAGAGTTACGACGGGGATTTCAGGCTTCCTCTTGTGTTGTCCCAGGGAAGTCCAATCTTCAATTCGAGTTGCGAGGGAGAGCTGGGGATTGCGCACGAGTCACTGTAGGGAAAAAGAGACCTCATCTTGGCTTGTGTCCAGGATCTAATGTTCCTCTCCAGGGGCGACAGGGATCTCGGGGTTGCATTCCAGACTCACCCGGGGAGTCAGGCCTCGTCTCGAGGGGAAGCAAATGACTCCACTCTCCTCTCGAGTCGCGACGGATATCTCTTGGAGCCCACTGAGTGGCCTACAGGGAGCCAAGCTTCCTGTGGATTTTGGAGAGAGGACTCGGTATTGCTCTCCAGGCCATGCAGAAAAAGAAGGCCCTCATCTCGCGATGACAGGGGCATCTCGTGGGTTTTCTCGAGCTGAGTCACAAGTGTGGTGTTTCCCACGTGGTAAGGCTGGGAGCTCAGGGAGCATCTTGTGCGGCGCCAGGGAAGTCAGGTCTCCATGGGCGTGGCGAGGGGGAGTGCGTCATTGCTCTCTTGTCATGATAGGGGATTTGGACCTCAAGACGCATTGAAGAAGGACTCTCAAGGTCTTTCTCAGGTTGTGGCAGGAAACCATGGGTTCCCTCGACTCATGCATGTTACGTCAGGGAGCTTCTCAGGTGCCTCTGTGAAATCAGGGATACTGTGGAGTTGGGAGTGACCTCTCGGAACTCCACTGGGTTTGGTGAAATGGAAAAAGGCATCATCTTTAGATAAAGCAGGAACATCAGGTTTCCTCTTCATTTCTGCCTCGGATCGCATGTTCCTGCAGAGTTGGGAGAGGAGAGTCAGGACTCATCTTGTGTGGAGGAATGGAAATCCGCTTGCGTCTCGAGTTGTTCACGGGGTGACAGGCCTCTTGTAGAGCTGTATGTGGAACCTGTGGGTTTTTCTGGACGATGCACAGGGGTGTCAGTGCCCCTTTTGTTGTACCTTCATCCACAGGGTTGTCTTCAAAGAGGTGTCTGGTCATCGGGTTCTTCTCAAGAGTGTACTGGGAAATCGGGGTCTTTCGGCATGTGGCACCCCCCACGAGGCCACGTCTCGAAATTTCCCATGAGTCCGGCTTCATCCTGAGGTGCGCCGTGAATGTCGGGAACCCCTTTAAGTCAAAGCAGGGGAATCGACCCTCTTGTCGCTATCAGGAGGGGAGAAGGGGCTCAAAAGAAGTGGTGCCGGGAACCTCGGTGTTCCCCTCAAATGAAACCGGTGTGTCGGGGAACATTTGGGGTCGCATTAAGGGTGCCAAGTAACGTTTCGCACTTCAACACGGAACGTGGGACTTCTCTTGAGACGCTGTAGTGAGCACGGGCCCCATCTTGTGATGACGGGGGAACCACGTGGTTTTTCTCGAGTTGCGGCAGGGAATTCAGGCTTCCTCTTGTGTTGGCCCAGGGAAGTCCAAATTTCCATACGAGTTGAGAGCTAGAGCTGGGGGTTGGTTCGAGTTATTGCAGGGCAAAAGAGACCTCATCTAGGCTTGTGTCTAGGACCTAATGTTCCTTTCAAGGGGCAACAGGGATCTCGGAGTTGCATTCCAGATCCTCCCGAGGAGTCAGGCCTCTTCAAGAGGGTAATGAATGGACTCCCCTCTCCTCTTGAGTCGCGACGGGTATCTCTTAGAGCCCATTGTGTGGCCTAAAGGGAGTCAAGCTTCCTGTGGAGATTGGAGAGAGGACTCGGGATTGCTCTCCAGGCCATGCAGGAAAAGAAGGCCCGCATATCGTGATGACAGGGGCGTCTGTGCATTTTCTCGAGGTGCGGTGCCAGGATGGGGTTTCTCACAAGATACGATGGGGAGCTCAGGGAGTCTCTCGTGTGGTGAAAGGAAAGTCAGGTCTCCATGCACGTGTGGAGGGGGAGCGCATCATTGATCTCGAGTCATGGTAGGGGCATCGGGCCTCAAGAGACGTTGAAGAACGACTCTCAAGGTCTTTCTCCGGTTGCGGCAGGAAACCCTGGTTTTTCTCGACTTGTGCCGGTGACCTCAGGGAGCTTAACATGGTGCCTCTGAGAAGTCAGGGATTCTGTGGAGTTGGGAGGGGCCACTCGGGACACCACTGGGTGTGTTATAATGCAAGAGGGCCTCATCTCGTGTTGAGGAAGGAACCTCAGGGTTCCTCTCCATTTCAGACTCTGATCTCAGGATTCCTGCAGAGTTGGGACAGGAGAGTCAGGCCTCGTATTCTGTGGAGAAATGAAACTTAGCTTGCCTCTCGAGTTGTTCACGAGGTAACAGATCACTTGTCGAGCTGTATGTGGAACCTGCAGAATTTTCCAAAAGATGCATGGGTGTGCAGGGCCCCTCCTTATTGTGCCTTCATCCAACGGGATACATTCGAAGAAGTGTACGAGCATCGGGTTCTTATTAATAGCGGACCAGGAAATGGGGTCTTTCCGCATGTGGCACCACCCACGAGGCTACATCTCCAATTTCCTCGTGAGACCGGCCTCATTCTGAGGTGCGCTGGGAAGATCGGTAACACCTTCCAGACAAAGCAGGAGAATCGACACTCCTGTTGCAATCAGGAGGGGAGAAGGGGCTCAAATGATGTGGTGTGGGGAACATGGGTGTTCCCCTCGAGTGAGGCATGTACGTTGGGGAACTTTGCGGGTGCCATCATGGGTGCAGAGTACCATTTTGCACTTCAGTAGGTACGTGGGACTTCTTTTGAGACGCCGTGGCGGGCAAGGGGCTCATGCTGCGAAGACGAAGGAACCACGTGGTTTTTCTCGAGTTGCGGCGGGATTCTCGAGTTACGACGGGGATTTCAGGCTTCCTCTTGTGTTGGCCCTGGGAAGCCCAAACTTCCCTTCGAGTTGCGAGCGAAAGCTGGGGGTTGTGCTCGAGTCACTGCAGGGCCAAAGAGACCTCATCTAGGCGTGTGTCCAGGACCTAATAGTCCTCTCATGGGAAGACAAGGATCTCGGGGTCGCACTCCAGACTCCACCGGGGAGTCAGGCTTCGACTCGAGGGGAAGCAAAGGACTGCGCTGTCCTCTCGAACCACGACGCGGATCTCCAGGAGCCCACTGAATGGCCTCAAGGGAGTCAAGCCTCCTCTTCAGTTTGGAGAGAGGACTCGGGATTGCTCTCCAGGCCATGCAGGAAAAGAAGGACCTCAGCTCGCGAGGAAGGGGGCGTCTCAGGTGTTCCTCGAGCTGCGGCGCCCATGGGGGTTTTCTCCGGAGGCACGACGAGGATCTAAGGGAGACTCTCGTTCGGCACCAGGGAAGTCAGGTCTCCATGCGCGTGGCGAGGGGGAGCGCGTCATGGCTCTCGAGTCACGGGAGGGGACTAGGGCCTCAAGACGCGTTGAAGAAGGACTCTCGAGGTCTTTGTCGGGGGGCGGCGGGAAACCCTCGTTTACCTCGTGTTCTGCCGGGGAACTTAGGAAAATTCCCAGGGTGCCTCTGAGAGGCGAGGGATCCTGCGGAGGTGGCGGGGCCCCTCGGGACTCCGCTGGGTCTGGCGCAACGGAAGAGGGCCTCACCTCGAGGGGAGGCAGGAACCTCAGGCTTCCTCTCCGTTTCGGACTCCGACCGCAGGGTCCCTGCAGAGTTGGGACAGGAGAGTCAGGCCTCGTCTTGTCTGAGGAAGGGAACCCCGCTGGCCTCTCGAGTTGCTCAGGGGGTCTCAGGCCCCTCGTCGAGCTGTGTGTGGAACCCGCGGGTCCTTGCGGAAGATGCCCGGGGTTGGCAGTGCCCCTTCGTGTTGTGCCTTCACCCACAGGGTTGCCTTCGAAGAGGGGTCCGGGCCTCGGGTCCTTCTCAAGAGCGGACCGGGGAATCGGGGGCGTTCGGCATGTGGCCCCACCCACGTGGCTCATCTCGAATTTCCTCGTGAGACTGGCCTCATCCTGAGGTGCGCCGTGAAGGCCGGGAACCCCTTCCAGACCACGCAGGGGAATCGCCTCTCCTGTCGCAATCAGGAGGGGAGAAGGGGCTCAGAGGAAGCGGTGCCGGGACCCTCGGTGTTCCCCTCGGGGGACCCCATCGTGTCGCGGGACCTTTGGGGGTCGCAGGAAGTCTGTCAGGGAAAGTTTCGCCCTTCAGGGCGGAACAGGGGACTTCCCTTGAGACGCCGTCGTGGGCAAGGGCCTCATCTTGCCAAGAGGTGGGAACCACGTGGTTTTTCTCGAGTTGCGGCGGCATTCTCGAGTTACGATGGGCATCTCAGCCTTCTCCTTGGGTTGGCCCTGGGAAGCCCAATCTTCCCCTCGGGATGCGAGGGAAAGCTGGGGGTTGCGCTCGAGTCACTGCAGGGCCGAAGAGACCTCACCTAGGCGTGTGTCCGGGACCTAATATTCCTCTCCAGGGAAGGCAGGGATCTCGGGGTTGCATTCCAGGCTCCCCCGGGGAGTCAGGCCTCGTCTCGAGGGGAAGCCAAGGACTCCGCTCTCCTCTCGAGTCGCGACGCGGGTCTCTTGGAGCCCCCTGAGCGGCCTCAAGGGAGTCCAGCCTCCTCTTCCGTTTGGAGAGAGGACCCGGGATTGCTCTCCAGGCCATGCAGGAAAAGAAGGCCCTCAGCTCGCGAGGACGGGGGCGTCTCCGGGGTTTCCTCGAGCTGCGGCGCCCGTGGGGGTTTTCTCCCAAGGCACGACGAGGATCTCAGGGAGCCTCTCGTGCGGCGCCAGGGAAGTCAGGTCTCCATGCGCGTGGCGAGGGGGAGCGCGTCCTGGCTCTCGAGTCACGGGAGGGGACTAGGGCCTCGAGACGCGTTGAAGAAGGACTCTCGAGGTCTTTGTCGGGGGGCGGAAGGAAACCCTCGTTTCCCTCGCCTTCTGCCGGGGACCTTAGGGAACTTCCCAGGGTGCCTCTGAGAGGCGAGGGATCCTGTGGAGGTGGCGGGGCCCCTCGGGACTCTGCTGGGTCTGGCGCAACGGAAGAGGGCCTCACCTCGAGGGGAGGCAGGAACCTCAGGCTTCCTCTCCGTTTCGGACTCCGACCGCAGGGTCCCTGCAGAGTTGGGACAGGAGAGTCAGGCCTCGTCTTGTCTGAGGAAGGGAACCCCGCTGGCCTCTCGAGTTGCTCAGGGGGTCTCAGGCCCCTCGTCGAGCTGTGTGTTGAACCCGGGGGTCTTTGCGGACGATGCCCGGGGGTGGCAGTGCCCCTTCGTGTTGTGCCTTCACCCACAGGGTTGCCTTCTAAGAGGGGTCCGGCCTCGGGTCCTTCTCAAGAGCTGACCGGGGAATCGAGGGCGTTCGGCATGTGGCCCCACCCACGTGGCTCGTCTCGAATTTCCTCGTGAGATCGGCCTCATCCTGAGGTGCGCCGGGAAGGCCGGGAACCCCTTCCAGACCACGCAGGGGAATCGCCTCTCCTGTCGCGATCAGGAGAGGAGAAGGGGCTCAGAGGAAGCGGTGCCGGGACCCTCGGTGTTCCCCTCGGGGGAACCCGGCGTGTCGGGGAATTTTGGGGTTCGCAGGAAGGCTGTCAGGGAACGTTTCGCCCTTCAGGGCGGAACAGGGGACTTCCCTTGAGACGCCGTCGCGGGCAAGGGCCTCATCTTGCCAAGAGGTGGGAACCACGTGGTTTTTCTCGAGTTGCGGCGGCATTCTCGAGTTACGACGGGCATCTCAGCCTTCCCCTTGGGTTGGCCCTGGGAAGCCCAATCTTCCCCTCGGGTTGCGAGGGAAAGCTGGGGGTTGCGCTCGAGTCACTGCAGGGCCGAAGAGACCTCACCTAGGCGTGTGTCCGGGACCTAATATTCCTCTCCAGGGAAGGCAGGGATCTCGGGGTTGCATTCCAGGCTCCCCCAGGGAGTCAGGCCTCGTCTCGAGGGGAAGCCAAGGACTCCGCTCTCCTCTCGAGTCGCGACGTGGGTCTCTTGGAGCCCCCTGAGCGGCCTCAAGGGAGGCCAGCCTCCTCTTCCGTTTGGAGAGAGGACCCGGGATTGCTCTCCAGGCCATGCAGGAAAAGAAGGCCCTCAGCTCGCGAGGACGGGGGCGTCTCAGGGGTTTCCTTGAGCTGCGGCGCCCGTGGGGGTTTTCTCCCGAGGCACGACGAGGATCTCAGGGAGCCTCTCGTGCGGCACCAGGGAAGTCAGGTCTCCATGTGCGTGGCGAGGGGGAGCGCGTCCTGGCTCTCGAGTCACGGGAGGGGACTAGGGCCTCGAGACGCGTTGAAGAAGGACTCTCGAGGTCTTTCTCGGGGGGCGGCGGGAAACCCTCGTTTCCCTCGCCTTCTGCCGGGGACCTTAGGGAACTTCCCAGGGTGCCTCTGAGAGGCGAGGGATGCTGTGGAGGTGGCGGGGCCCCTCGGGACTCCGCTGGGTCTGGCGCAACGGAAGAAGGCCTCACCTCGAGAGGAGGCAGGAACCTCAGGCTTCCTCTCCGTTTCGGACTCCGACCGCAGGGTCCCTGCAGAGTTGGGACAGGAGAGTCAGGCCTCGTCTTGTCTGAGGAAGGGAACCCCGCTGGCCTCTCAAGTTGCTCAGGGGGTCTCAGGCCCCCCGTCGAGCTGTGTGTGGAACCCGCGGATCTTTGCGGACGATGCACGGGGGTGGCAGTGCCCCTTCGTGTTGCGCCTTCACCCACAGGGTTGCCTTCGAAGAGGGGTCCGGGCCTCGGGTCCTTCTCAAGAGCGGACCGGGGAATCGGGGGCGTTCGGCATGTGGCCCCAACCACGTGGCTCGTCTCGAATTTCCTCGTGAGACCGGCCTCATCCTGAGGTGCGCCGGGAAGGCCGGGAACCCCTTCCAGACCACGCAGGGGAATCGCCTCTCCTGTCGCGATCAGGAGGGGAGAAGGGGCTCAGAGGAAGCGATGCCGGGACCCTCGGTGTTCCCCTCGGGGGAACCCGGCGTGTCGGGGGACTTTTGGGGGTCGCATGAAGGCTCTCATGGGCCGTTTCGCCCTTCAGGGCGGAACAGGGGACTTCCCTTGAGACGCCGTCGCGGGCAAGGGCCTCATCTTGCCAAGAGGGGGGAACCACGTGGTTTTTCTCGAGTTGCGGCGGCATTCTCGAGTTACGACGGGGATCTCAGCCTTCCCCTTGGGTTAGCGCTGGGAAGCCCAATCTTCCCCTTGGGTTGCAAGGGAAAGCTGGGGGTTGCGCTCGAGTCACTGCAGGGCCGAAGATACCTCACCTAGGCGTGTGTCCGGGACCTAATTTTCCTCTCCAGGGAAGGCAGGGATCTCGGGGTTGCATTCCAGGCTCCCCCGGGGAGTCAGGCCTCGTCTCGAGGGGAAGCCAAGGACTGCGCTCTCCTCTCGAGTCGCGACGTGGGTCTCTTGGAGCCCCCTGAGCGGCCTCAAGGGAGTCCAGCCTCCTCTTCCGTTTGGAGAGAGGACCCGGGATTGCTCTCCAGGCCATGCAGGAAAAGAAGGCCCTCAGCTCGCGAGGACGGGGGCGTCTCCGGGGTTTCCTCGAGCTGCGGCGCCCGTGGGGGTTTTCTCCCAAGGCACGACGAGGATCTCAGGGAGCCTCTCGTGCGGCGCCAGGGAAGTCAGGTCTCCATGCGCGTGGCGAGGGGTAGCGCGTCCTGGCTCTCGAGTCACGGGAGGGGACTAGGGCCTCGAGACGCGTTGAAGAAGGACTCTCGAGGTCTTTCTCGGGGGGCGGAAGGAAACCCTCGTTTCCCTCGCCTTCTGCCGGGGACCTTAGGGAACTTCCCAGGGTGCCTCTGAGAGGCGAGGGATCCTGTGGAGGTGGCGGGGCCCCTCGGGACTCTGCTGGGTCTGGCGCAACGGAAGAGGGCCTCACCTCGAGGGGAGGCAGGAACCTCAGGCTTCCTCTCCGTTTCGGACTCCGACCGCAGGGTCCCTGCAGAGTTGGGACAGGAGAGTCAGGCCTCGTCTTGTCTGAGGAAGGGAACCCCGCTGGCCTCTCGAGTTGCTCAGGGGGTCTCAGGCCCCTCGTCGAGCTGTGTGTTGAACCCGGGGGTCTTTGCGGACGATGCCCGGGGGTGGCAGTGCCCCTTCGTGTTGTGCCTTTACCCACAGGGTTGCCTTCTAAGAGCGGTCCGGCCTCGGGTCCTTCTCAAGAGCGGACCGGGGAATCGGGGGCGTTCGGCATGTGGCCCCACCCACGTGGCTCGTCTCGAATTTCCTCGTGAGAACGGCCTCATCCTGAGGTGCGCCGGGAAGGCCGGGAACCCCTTCCAGACCACGCAGGGGAATCGCCTCTCCTGTCGCGATCAGGAGGGGAGAAGGGGCTCAGAGGAAGCGATGCCGGGACCCTCGGTGTTGCCCTCGGGGGAACCCGGCATGTCGGGGGACTTTTGGGGGTCGCAGGAAGGCTGTCAGTGACCGTTTCACTCTTCAGTGCGGAACAGGGGACTTCCCTTGAGACGCCGTGGCGGGCAAGGGCCTCATCTTGCCAAGAGGGGGGAACCACGTGGTTTTTCTCGAGTTGCGGCGGCATTCTCGAGTTAGGACGGGGATCTCAGCCTTCCCCTTGGGTTGGCCCTGGGAAGCCCAATCTTCCCCTTGGGTTGCGAGGGAAAGCTTGGGGTTGCGCTCGAGTCACTGCAGGGCCGAAGAGACCTCACCTAGGCTTGTGTCCGGGACCTAATTTTCCTCTCCAGGGAAGGCCGGGATCTCGGGGTTGCATTCCAGGCTCCCCCGGGGAGTCAGGCCTCGTCTCGAGGGGAAGCCAAGGACTCTGCTCTCCTCTCGAGTCGCGACGCGGGTCTCTTGGAGCCCCCTGAGCGGCCTCAAGGGAGTCCAGCCTCCTCTTCCATTTGGAGAGAGGACCCGGGATTGCTCTCCAGGCCATGCAGGAAAAGAAGGCCCTCAGCTCGCGAGGACGGGGGCGTCTCAGGGGTTTCCTCGAGCTGCGGCGCCCGTGGGGGTTTTCTCGCGAGGCACGACGAGGATCTCAGGGAGCCTCTCGTGCGGCGCCAGGGAAGTCAGGTCTCCATGCGCGTGGGGGGAGGGAGCGCATCCTGGCTCTCGAGTCACGGGAGGGGACTAGGGCCTCGAGACGCGTTGAAGAAGGACTCTCGAGGTCTTTGTCGGGGGGCGGAAGGAAACCCTCGTTTCCCTCGCCTTCTGCCGGGGACCTTAGGGAACTTCCCAGGGTGCCTCTGAGAGGCAAGGGATCCTGTGGAGGTGGCGGGGCCCCTCGGGACTCCGCTGGGTCTGGCGCAACGGAAGAGGGCCTCACCTCGAGGGGAGGCAGGAACCTCAGGCTTCCTCTCCGTTTCGGACTCCGACCGCAGGGTCCCTGCAGAGTTGGGACAGGAGAGTCAGGCCTCGTCTTGTCTGAGGAAGGGAACCCCGCTTGCCTCTCGAGTTGCTCAGGAGGTCTCAGGCCCCCCGTCGAGCTGTGTGTGGAACCCGCGGGTCTTTGCGGACGATGCACGGGGGTGGCAGTGCCCCTTCGTGTTGTGCCTTCACCCACAGGGTTGCCTTCGAAGAGGGGTCCGGGCCTCGGGTCCTTCTCAAGAGCGGACCGGGGAATCGGGGGCGTTCGGCATGTGGCCCCAACCACGTGGCTCGCCTCGAATTTCCTCGTGAGACCGGCCTCATCCTGAGGTGCGCCGGGAAGGCCGGGAACCCCTTCCAGACCACGCAGGGGAATCGCCTCTCCTGTCGCGATCAGGAGGGGATAAGGGGCTCAGAGGAAGCGGTGCCGGGACCCTCGGTGTTCCCCTCGGGGGAACCCGGCGTGTCGGGGAATTTTGTGGGTCGCAGGAAGGCTGTCAGGACCGTTTCGCCTTTCAGGGTGGAACAGGGGACTTCCCTTGAGACGCCGTCGCGGGCAAGGGCCTCATCTTGCCAAGAGGTGGGAACCACGTGGTTTGTCTCGAGTTGCGGCGGGATTCTCGAGTTACGACGGGGATCTCAGCCTTCCCCTTGGGTTGGCCCTGGGAAGCCCAATCTTCCCCTCGGGTTGCGAGGGAAAGCTGGGGGTTGCGCTTGAGTCACTGCAGGGCCGAAGAGACCTCACCTAGGCGTGTGTCCGGGACCTAATATTCCTCTCCAGGGAAGGCAGGGATCTCGGGGTTGCATTCCAGGCTCCCCCGGGGAGTCAGGCCTCGTCTCGAGGGGAAGCCAAGGACTCCGCTCTCCTCTCGAGTCGCGACAAGGATCTGTTGGAGCCCCCTGAGCGGGCTCAACGGAGTCCAGCCTGCTCTTCAGTTTGGAGAGAGGACTCGTGATTGGTCTCCAGGACATGCAGGAATATAAGGCCCTCATCTCGCGATGACCGGCGTGTCTCATGTGTTTCCTCGAGCTGCCGCGGCAGTGTGGGTTTCCTTACGAGGTACGATGAGGATCTCAGGGAGCCTCTCGTGCAGTGCCAGGTTAGTCAGGTCTCCATGCGCGTGAAGAGGGGGCGCGTGTCATGGCTCTCGAGTCATGGTAGGGGAATCGCGATTCAACACATTTTGAAGCACTCTCGAGGTCTTTCTCGAGTCATGGCAGAAAACCCAGGGTTCCCTCGACTTGTGCCTGTGACCTCAGGGAGCTTCTCATTGTGCCTCTGAGAACCCAGGGATACTGTGGATTTGGTATGGGCCACTCGGGACTCCACTGGGTGTGGTGCAATGGAAGAGGGCCTCATCTCGAGTGGACGCAGGAACCTCAGGCTTCCTCTCCGTTTCTGACTCGGATCCCATGGTCCCTGCAGAGTAGGGACAAGAGAGTCACACCTAGTCTTCTGTTGAGGAATGGACCTTCGTTTGCCTTTCGAGTTGTTTACAGGGTGACAGGCCACTTGTTGAAATGTCTGTGGGACCTGCGGGTTTTTCTGGACGATGCACGCGGGTGTCAGTGCCCCTTCGTGTTGTGCCTTCATCCACAGGTTTTCCTTCAAAGAGGTGTGCTGGCATCGGGTTCTTTTCAAGAGTGGACCGTGAAATTGGGGTCTTTCGGCATGTGGCACCACCCACGAGGCTAGGTCTCGAACTTCCTCATGAGACCGGCCTTATCCTGAGGTGCGCCCGGAAGGTCGGGAACCCCTTGCAGACAGAGAAGGGGAGTCGACCCTCCTGTCGCAATCAGGAGAGGAGAAGGGGTCAGATGAAGTGGTGCCGGGAACCTCGGTGTTCCCCTTGAGTGAGTCTGGTATGTCGCGGAACTTTTGGGGTCGCATCAAGGGTGCCAAGTACCGTTTCGCACTTCAGGATGGAACGTGGGACTTCTCTTGAGATGCTGTAGCGGACAAAGGGCCTCATCTTGCGATGACGAGGGAAGCACGTGGTTTTTCTCGAGTTGCGGTGGGATTCTCGAGTTACGACGGGGAATTCAGGCTTCCTCTTGTGTTGGCCCAGGAAGTCTAATCTTCCATTCGAGTTGCCAGGGAGAGCTGTGGATTGGGCTCCATTCACTGAAGGGCAAACTAGACCTCATCTAGGCTTGTATCCAGGACTTAATGTTCCTCTCCATAGGCGACAGGGATTTGGGGTTGCATTCCATACTCACCCGGGGAGTCAGGCCTCATCTCGAGGGGAAGCAAAGGACTCCACTCTCTTCTCGAGCCGCGACAGGTATCTCTTGGAGCCCACTGAGTGGTCTTTGCTCTGTAGGAGAGCTCTAGTGTTCATAAGCCTGTACATAAGTGAACACAGACATTCTGTGTGCATGTTGCTGCGTACCCAAAATAGGGCCACAAGGAGCCTCATGCTCTCCATGCAGCGCGGAAGCTGTGCAGCCACGCAGCAGCTGAAGAATCCAACCAATTGCTCTTTTCTTACCTCTGACAGAGCTCGCATTGCCGTAGCCCTTGTCAGTTTGGAAACACTGGACCCTAACCCCTCTCAAAGTAGGCCTGGGTTCTAGTTCGAATAGAAAGTCAATAGCGGAGCTGAGGACAGGAACGCGGCAGTCATTTATCACACGCTCCTGCAGCCTGCTAGTACAGGGACACTAATGCTAGAAGCTAGGAATGTCTTTGCAAGGTGCGCAAAGGACAAGGGAGAATCTCGACCCTGACTCTAGTATTTCAGCCCCCGAGCAGATCTGAGGTTCTCCCGCTGTAGAAGCTAACCCATTCCTTTCAAATACAGGCTTCCTAACACAGGGCCAGTTGGCTGCTTGCTCTTCCACGAAGCAGGCTTCCTTAACTTGCAAACTGCGAATTCCGCTTAACAGCCTGGAGGAAAATCGCTTCTTGGAAGATTTTTTTCAGAGGCTGTATCCCCGGAGCTGGGGCCAAGCTAGGGGACCCATACTGACAAGGGAAGGCAAAACCACATCCAATGTCTTTGCTCTGGAGGACAGCTTTGGTGAGCCTAAGTCTTTCAGGAATATTTCTGGCTCCAACAGAGTCAAATTCTGTGTGTGAAGCTGCACAGCCAAAATAGGGGAACAGAGAGCCTGATTCTCTCTGTGTAGCTTTGAAGCTGTCATTCAAACAACAGCTTGAGAATCCATACAATGCTCTCCCTTACTGCTAAGAGAATTCTCATTGCTGTCGTCCTTGACAGTTTGTAGAAATCCGCACCCTAACCCTTCTCCAAGTAGGCCTGGGTCCTAGCTCGGAACAACAGGCAACGGCGGAGCTGAGGCCAGTAAGGCACAAGTGAGGTCTCACACACTCTTGCAGCCTGATCGTCCAGGAGCAGTAAGGCCTCTTTTTCCCTGCAGGAGGCTCGCTTGCCTTGCCTCCTGTGAACTGCATTTCCCAGCCTGGGCGCAAAGCTGTTCCTGGAGATTTTTTCTCAGGGGCTGTTTCCCTGGAGCTGGGTCGGACCTCGGGGGCCCAACTCACAGGGGAAGACAAAACCACATGGACAGGTCTATGCTCTGTAGGAGAGCTCTAGTGAACCTCATCTCTCAGGAACATTCTTGGCTTCTACAGAGACACCTCTGTGCATGAAGCTACACACCCAACATAGTGGCAAAGGGAGTCTGATTCTCTCCGTGGGTGCTGATGCTTTGTGGCAAACCACCTGCTAAGAATCCATCCGCATAGGCTTCCCTCACCTTGACAGAGGTCTCATTGCTGTAGTCCTTGGCAGTTTGGAAAGAAGCTGACCCTTA